>NC_092333.1:341575000-341912500 GCF_046630445.1 Rutidosis leptorrhynchoides
TCAAAATCTACATCAATCTAGCTCAAAGATCCCAACATAAATCAACCTACAAAACAACTACTCAAGAACACTTCAATAACACTTTCAAGTTTGCAAGATTACTTCCAAGCTTTCAAATCCATTCCAAGTAATTATGTAAGATCAAGAAACCTTTGTTATTTATAGTAGGTTATCTTTCTTATTAAAGGTAATATTCATATTCAAACTTTGATTCAATTTCTATAACTATAACTATCTTAATTCAAGTAGTAATCTTACTTGAATTTGTTTTCGTGTCATGATTCTACTTCAAGAACTTCCAAGCCATCAAAGATCCTTTGAAGCTCAAGTTATTTTTTCATCATTTCCAGTAGGTTTACCTACTATACTTGAGGTAGTAATGGTGTTCATAACCTTGTTCGATTCATATATATATAACTATCTTATTCGAAGCTTATAACTTGTAATCACTAGAACATAGTTTAGTTAATTCTAAACTTGTTCGCAAACAAAGTTAATCCTTCTAAATTAACTTTTCAAATCAACTAAACACATGTTATACATCTATATGATATGCTAACTTAATGATTTAAAAGTTGGAAACGCGAAGAACACCTTAAAACCGGATATACGCCGTCGTAGTTAAACCGGGGGCTGTTTTGGGTTAGATAATTAAAAACTATGATAACCTTTCATTTAAAAGTTGTTCTTCTGGGAAAATTATATTTCTTATGAACATGAAACTATATCCAAAAATCATGGTTAAACTCAGATTAGAAGTATGTTTTTCAAAATGGTCATCAAGATATCGTTCTTTCGACGGAAATGACTATCTCTTTCAAAAATGGCTTCTAACCTGTATTTTTGACTATAAACCTATAATTTTTCTGTTTAGATTAATAAATTATGGTTCGATACAAAACCATAGCCTTTTGATTCACTCAAAACGGATTTTAAATGAAGAAATTATGGGTAAAACAAAATTGGATAGAATTACTAGTTTAGCTACGAAAATTTTATAACAAATCTATACTAACCATATCCTAACTAACTTATCCTATATTCTATATATATAATATACCTTGATAGATCATAGACTCGTATACAATATTTTGACATATCATATTGACATCATCTATATATATTATTTTGAATAACCTATAAGACACTATATGCGGTAATGCTCGAGTTAGCATATAATGGGTCGAGGTTAATTCTAAAATAATATATATACCATGGGTTGTGATCGAGTTCGAGACATGTATACACTGGGTCGTGGATTGATTCAAGATAATATGCATAATATGATATATTGATTTATTTATGTACTACTAACTGTGGACTAATAATTATGGACTACTAACGTTGGACTGCTAACTTAACAACTTAAATCGTCAACACATAATAAAATATGTTGTGAATATATTTCAATCATACTTTGATATGTATATATATATATTTGTTATAGGTTTGTGAATTGACCCGTGGCCAAATCTTATTTTCTGACGAATTGAAAATCTATGAAAATGAGTTATAGTCCCATTATTACTATATAATATTTTTGAGATGAGAGTACATGCAGTTTTATAAATGTTTTACAAAATAGACACAAGTACTTGAAACTACATTCTATGGTTGGATTACTATACCGAATATCGCCCTTTTAGCTTGGTAACCTAAGAATTAGGGAACAGTATCCCTAATTGACGCGATCCTAAAGGTAGATCTACGGGAACTAACACCCCCATTCTGGAATTTGAAATGCTTTAGTACTTCGAGTTATTGTTATACAGACAAGAGGATTCTATTTTGGGGATATTCTATATGCATCTTGTTAATGTCGGTTACCAGGTGTTCATCATATGAATGATTTTTATGCAGATTGCATATTTATGAAAAAATGAAATCTTGTGGTCTATTATTACAATTTGATATATATATATATATATATATATATATATATATATATATATATATATATATATATATATATATATATATATATATATATATATATATATATATATATAGGCTAAACCTATAACTCACCAACATTTTTGCTGATATTTAAAGCATGTTTATTCTCAGGTGATTATTAAGAGCTTCCGCTGTTGCATGCTAAATTAAGGACAAGATTTGGAGTCAGCATGTTGTATAATATTGTTTAAAAACTACATTCGGAATCTTATTTTGTTGTAACATATTAATATTGTAAACCATTATATAATGGTCGTGTGTAAACGTTATATTTTAGATTATCATTATTTGATAATCTATGTTATGTCTATTAAACCTTTGTCGATAAAATAAAGGTTATGGTTTATTTTAAAAACGAATGCAGTCTTTGAAAAACATCTCATATAGAGGTCATAACCTCGCAACGAAACCAATTAATATGAAACGTTTATAATCGATATGAACGGGACATTTCAGTTGGTATCCGAGCGTTGGTCTTAGAGAACCAGAAATTTGCATTAGTGTGTCTTATCGAGTTTGTTAGGATGCATTAGTAAGTCTGGACTTCGACCGTGTTTACTTTAAAAACGATTCCTTAACACTTTTTGTTGGAAACTATATATTTTTATATGTAAATATTATGTGGTATATTACTAATGTGTTAGTTAATGTGTGATAGATGTCTACTTCCAGTACCAATCCCATCTACTCACCTAATAACAATGAAGAGTCGAACGTATTTTGGGAAGATTCACAAATTCGTGAAGAAGAAGAAGAAGAAGAAGAACCGGAAGAAGAGGAACCGGAAGAAGAAGAACCGGAAGAAGAGGAACCAGAAGAAGAAGAGGAACGGGAAGAAGAAGAAGTTCCGGAGGAGGAAATGTTAAAAACCACAGAAAAACAATTAAATAAAAGAAAATCATCAACCAATGGACCAAGGTTAAAAATTGGTTTGTGGTGTCTCCACTGAGGAGGAAAAATATTGGGAAGATTATCAATTTTCTGATGAATCGGATCCCGATGAGGATTCCGATGAAGTAATAGATATTTCCCCGGCCCAATTTAATAAAGTAAAAGAAAAGAATAAGGGAAAAGCTATCAAAATAGAGAAACCTGACCCCAAACCTGATGAACTATATGTTAACATGAAATACCCTGACGGAATATACCGTAAACATCCATATTTCTTAAACTTTAACTATAGCCCTGGAACATCTAAGCGATCGAATTTTTCTAGACCAGTTGTGAAAAGGAATGCTCGTATTAGTATGGGTCCACTATTTATCCCTAGGAAACTAGCAAATTGAACCGAGTCCGAGGAGGAAGAAACAAGTGAGTCTGAATAAAGAGTTGTAATCCTTTACTTTTATCATGTCATGTAATATATGTATTGAAGTGTCCTTGTACTTTTATGTTATATGTAAAAATTGCTTGTATTGTTTGTTAATTATCTGTTACGAATCTAATCTTCGTCTATTTTACAGTATAAAAACACAAAATGGACATTAAAGATAGACAACCGAATATTTTAGAAGATCTACCACGGGATATGATTGATGAAATTTTATCTAGAGTTGGTCAGAATTCATCGGCTCAATTTTTTATGGCAAAATTAGTTTGTAGGACATTTGAAAGATGTTCCAGGCATCCCTTGATTTATAGAAGGCTTTCCTTCGATGGGTGGTGTATCTCACATTGGGGACACCCTAAGTTGGCTCATGTTTTCTTTAAGGCTATGTGTGCGAGAAACCCTAATGCACGGGTTGAGGTCCTATTTTGACTCCCTATATCCCAATATAGGACTTCGTTCTTTTGAAAGAGCTTCAAACATGAAACTCAAAGAAGCATGTTAGGTTTACGGGTTAGTGATGTTCGCCACTCATCAAATTGAGAAAAAGAACATCGTGTTGCAACTACTTAATAAAACATTTCCACGGGTGACGGATTCAGTAGTTGAGGTGAGAAATAAGGTTTTTAAGTTGTTATGGAACTGTTGGGTATTTCGTAACCCCCGTCCTTTTGACGTCATTACAACATGCTGCCTTGCCAACAGCCACAACGGTTATTCCCCACTTGACCAAGGATGGGAAATAGTATTAGTAAAACCCGAATGCATGACTTGTTTATGGTCTTATGAATTACGTGTCTTTATTGCCTTTACTGAACAATTTGCGTTTAGCTAGAATTGTCTTCACAGCTGCTTTGTATCAAAGTTATTATGTGCTATATTTCAAGCTGTATGTAAAATAGCGATATTATACGTTCGTAAAATATTGTATTAAAATTTGAACTCGAAATATTATTAACAGTTTTTCATGATAAAATTGTAGTAGTTGACTTGTATATTAGCTACTAAGTATGAAATTAACGGGTAGGTACTACCCGAATTTGAATTATAAAACGCTAATATGAAGAAAAAGCTTTTATAAATAAGTTCATATTATGCTACGAAATACTATTGACTACTCCTAATATTCTATATGATTAACTGAACTCTTTTGGCTATTTTTGAAGGAAATGGCACCGACTACTCGACACAACATGAACATGAGCGAGGAAGACTTCCGTGTTTTCCTTGCAACAAACATAGCAGCAGTACAGGCTGCAATGCAAAGCAACAATAACTCTGAATCTAGCAATGGAACTAACTCCACAAGAAATCGTGTAGGATGCTACTACAAGGAATTTACTGCATGTAAACCTCTTGAGTTTGATGGAACCGAAGGACCAATCGGACTAAAACGGTGGACTGAGAAGGTCGAATCGGTGTTTGCTATAAGTAAATGCACTGAAGAAGACAAGGTAAAGTACACTACGCATATCTTCACAGGTACTGTTTTAACATGGTGGAACACTTATCTCGAGCAGGTAGGACAAGATGCTGCTTACGCACTACCGTGGTCAGCATTCACACACATGATGAATGAGCAGTACCGTCCCAAAAATGAGGTCAATAAGCTCAAAGCATAGCTTAGAGAATTACGAACACAAGGATTCGATATTACCACATATGAACGACGATTCACAGAGTTGTGCTTATTGTGTCCAAGAGTGTTCGAAGATGAAGAAGAGCAGATCGACGCGTTTGTAAATGGTTACCAGAAAGGATTCAGGAGGATGTGAGTTCAAACGAGCCTACCTCCATACAAAAGGCAAGTCGAATGGATCACAAACTCATAAATCAGATTGGGGGAAGAATTAAAGAGCAGGCGGCCGAGGAGGCCAAAATGAAGCAAGTCAAGAGAAAGTGAGAAGACAACAGTGACAAGGGTTACCAATACAACAACAACAACAACAATCATAGCCACCATCGCAACAACAATCACAACAACCGTAACAATAATCGCAATCCCAACAATAACTACAATAACCACAACAACAACAACAACAACAACAACAACAACTACACCAAACGTCCCAACAACATCAATCGCAACAACAACCATTTCAATAACAACAATGGCAACAAAAATCAGAAAAAGCCATGCCAAAGGTGTGAAGGATACCATCCGACGGGGTTCTGCACGACATTTTGCACCATGTGTAATAGAAGTGGTCATGGTGCGATGAAGTGTGAAGTCTACGGACCAAGAATTAACAGAATTAAAGGAACGAATAATGTCAGAACAAATAATGCCGCCATTATTTGTCATGGATGTGGAAAACCGGGCCACTTTAGGAGCAATTGCCCGAACCAAGAGAATATTAATGGACAAGGCCGTGGAAGAGTCTTCAATATTAATGTGGCAGAAGCGCAGGAAGACCCGGAGCTTGTTACAGGTACGTTTCTTATTGACAATAAATCTGCTTATGTTTTATTTGATTCGGGTGCGGATAGAAGCTATATGAGTATAGATTTTTGTGTCAAATTAAGTTGTCCATTAACGCCTTTGGACAATACATTTTTACTCGAATTAGCAAACGGTAAATTAATTAAAGCAGATAAAATATGTCAGAACCGAGAAATTAAACTAGTTGGCAAAACGTTTAAGATTAATTTGATACCAGTAGAGTTAGGGAGTTTTGATGTGATAATTGGTATGGACTGGTTGAAAAAGGAGAGAGCAGAGGTCGTATGTTACAAAAATGCGATTCGCATTATGCGTGAAAAGGAAACCCTTAATGGTGTACGGAGAAAAGGGTAACGCAAAGTTAAATCTTATTAGTAACCTGAAGGCACAAAAAACTAATAAGAAAAGGTTGCTATGCCATTCTAGCACACGTCGAGAAATTCAATTCCGAAGAAAAGAACATCAATGATGTTCCCGTCACAAAAGAATTTTCCGATGTATTTCCGAAAGAATTACCGGGACTACCTCCACACCGATCTGTTGAATTTCAAATAGATCTTGTACTAGGAGCTGCACCAATAGCTCGTGCTCCTTACTGTAACGACCCAACTTCGTTTTACCAAAAACACGCCTTAAAAAAAATTGTGAGACAGTGCATCAGGACGGCGTCCAGTTATCTGGACGGCGTCCAGCAGTGAAGTCCAGGACGGCGTCCAAGACATTTGGACGGCGTCCAAATGAACTAAAAGTTCCTGATCAGTTTCTCAATTTCATGCGAGCGGAAAACCCATTTCCCGACACTTTTAAACGAAGCGACTTTCACAACACATCATTTTAATTGAAACTAAGAGGTTTCTACAATAAAAACGAGTTTTACAACACCGGGCCCACAATGACCCGTTTTACAATTAATGTAGCAATTTTGACCCATTTATATCTTTAGATGGATTAGGACTCTACAACCCAACCCGATACCAAAAGTATAATCCCGGGGACTACCAAATCCACAATCCGCATTCATATATCCAAAAGCTACCCCATCGAGCCCAAGCGCTCCTAAGCATCTAGTCTAAAAACTAGTTAGATTCATAATCATAATACCTGTAAAACGGTAAACAACGAGAGGGTAAGTTAAAGCTTAGTGAGTAGAATAAATATATACATGCATATACAACTTACCTACTTGCATCCACGACATCATATAATGCATATAATCGCATATCATCTCATAACAAAAGCTAGTATCATCAAATCGTACATCTAGCAACATCAATAGCATAATAATCATAATAATAATTAAATGCTAACATCAACAACTATAAACCATGGTTAACCAATTCTTCGCAAGGGAATGACTTCGCAAAACAAGTCATCGATGTTCATAAAAACCGTTAGCGCTCAAACACGGCTATGGTATGCTAACCCCCGAGGTGTTCCAAAAATGGCTATGGCCTCACCCCCAAGTGTTCCAAAAACGGCTATGGCATCATTTGATCAACGTGTGAGTAAAACACGGCTATTACTCGTAACCATGTGCACAAACACGGCTATGTGCACAATTAATATGGGCAAACAATGTGTGAGTAAAACACGGCTATTACTCACAACCATGTGCACAAACACGGCTATGTGCACAATTAATACGAACAACTATCAATGTGGACAAAACGGCTATGCCTCATAACTATGGTCACAAAACGGCTATGTTGAAGCGACCTGTCCTAATCCACCTAGACGAAGTCATCAACATTTGGTCCCATTGTGAGGTACTGTCCTAAATATGCCATGAACGACTCCATGTAATATCTTTAAAATGAGAAAATGCACAGCGAAAGGCTTCTTTCTACCTGAGAATAAACATGCTTGAAAGTGTCAACCAAAAGGTTGGTGAGTTCATTAGTTTATCATAAACAGTCATTTCCATTATTTTAATAGACCACAAGATTTTCATTTCCATTTCTCATAAACATACATCTCATATCAGGCATTTCACAAACTGCATAGAGATAAAAATGATTCATATGGTGAACATCTGGTAATCGACCTTAACAAGATGCATATAGAATATCCCCATCATTCCGGGACTCCCTTCGGACATGATAAATTCGAAGTACTAAAGCATTCAGTACTTTGGATGGGGCTCGTTGGGCCCGATATATCTATCTTTAGGATTCGCGTCAATTAGAGTGTCTGTTCCCTAATTCTTAGATTACCAGACTAAAAATGGGTATATTCAATTTCGATAATTCAACCATAGAATGTAGTTTCATTTACTTGTGTCTATTTCGTCAAACATTTATAAAAACAGTGCATGTATTCTCAGCCCAAAAATATATATTGCAAAAGCATTTAAAAAGGGAGCAAATGAAACTCACGATACGATATTTTGTAGTAAAAATATGCATACAACAGAACTGAACAATACAAGGTTGGCCTTGGATTCACGAACCTATATCATTTATATATATATATTAACACATAAAATCATAATCGACCAATTTATATATATTATTTCAGTTGTTATATATATATATATATATATATATATATATATATATATATATATATATATATATATATATATATATATATATATATATATATATATATATATATATATATATATAGAGAGAGAGAGAGAGATTAATTTTAATAATAATATTATATATTATTTTATTTTACATAATCATATAATATTTTTAAATTATTATATTTCAAATTATTATATATACATATATTTAAATATATATGTGTCTATTTACAAATAGTTGTTCGTGAATCGTCGGGAATAGTCGAAGTCAATTGCATATATATAAAAACAGTTCAAAATTTTTGAGATTCAACATTGTAGACTTTGCTTATCATGTCAAAAATATTAAATCGTATCGAGAGTTTGATTTAAAATTAGTCGAAATTTTTCGGGTCGTCACAGTACCTATCCGTAAAAGAAATTTCGTCCCGAAATTTGAGTGTGGTCGTCATGGCTAACAATAAAAATGTTTTCATAACGAATATGAGCTGATAATTAGATTTTTATCATTATTGATTAATATAGATAAAACAATTCGATTATGTGAAGTGTACGAGTGAAGCTGTTACAAAAGATTTAGATAGAGATTTAACTTTTGACATAGTCACGGTAGATTTCCTGAATTCAGGGAATTTAGAGATAATCTTCGAAACCTATATAAGATTTGATTCTTCGGTAATCAAGGAAATTAGGATCTCTTTAATTAAATGCGGTAATTTGCCTCGATTACTACGTCTGATATTTCGCTATAAATTAACCTCTTCCATTCCATTATTTTCACCACTCCTATACCTTCTTTCTTAATTTACACTTCCAAACGATCCGTTAATATGCTCAATCCTATATTGATCTTCGTTATTATATTTACCATATATACAGTGATTTTTTCTTTTCAATCTTCCACCAGAAGAATATTTTTACTTCTACTATGCTCTAGGGATTATTGTATTTATCATTCTCCCTTGTCTTTATATTGCTATAAGCATTGATATACACGGTTTGTAATTTCCATCCTGTTGTCGTGCTTATATTTTCCCTTATACTTCGAAGCTTCATGCTTTTGTTTTCTTCCCTACTTAAAGTAAAGCGATCAAGACATCTCAAATTTGTAGGTTCAACCTTTGAATTTCGAATGAACATGACTAATGTTCTAAGAAAGAATTTGTAATAGCACGATCTGATTTGTTAAATTACCAGAATTACGAAAGATAGAACTATCAAGAATATATTTTCTTGATATGTTCGAAGGTTAAGTATAATGAAAGAGTTATGTAACATGGTACATGATGAGGGTATGATCTGTGAACCATCATCACGTTCCATTAGAAATTCAGCATGACTTACTGTAATATAATCACGTTGGCCGGGCGTCATTATATTATACTAACTCATGCTTCAACTCCCAACACTTCTCCAAAAATCATTCATAATTTAAACTCAAATTTTATAGAAGGATAGAAACTAAAACAGTTTTCTTTATGATGTAACATAGATAGCACGGGGAGATAGATAATTTCGGACAAAGATATTTATGAAGGTATCTTCAAAAATATTGAAGATATTTATAACGAAAGATACGATGATATCTAAGAATTTCTGGGATCGAAATATGATGAAGAAAATTTTCTGCAAAGATTTAAGATAGATAAGGAGCAAGGTATTCGCTATAGATTTTGCCAGATATTGAATCATCTGGATTCTTTGAATACAGGTTTAATCCTGGTGATTTGTCCATAGTGTCCTTCATAGTTTAATCAATCCGTTTTTTAGTTCCGAATCAAAGCTTTTTCAACACACCATTCTTTATTATCAAGCTTTTGGCCATTAAGACCATCTATAGCTTTTGCTGCTTCAGCATTCTCATATCTGAATCATTGGTTATCAACCCAAGGTGTTTTCAAGAATTTCGAAGGATTTAAATGAAGATTGTAATCATCAAGGTACAAAAGATTGTTTAAGATGAAATCAAGTGGAAACTTGGAGAAATGTTTAACTGTAGAAGATGTAGTTTATTAACGATATTTTAAGTCAAAATGTGTTATAATTTACATTTCCTACTCTTTTAATACTTTTTAATTGTCCAAGGTTAGTAGTCCAATAGTCCAATATATAATCTTAGAATTTAAAATATTTAAGATCAGAAGATGATGAAGAAATTTTACGTAGTTAATTAATTGGTTACTAATCAATTTTATTTTGTCCATTATTTTCTTCATTATGCCACTTGTCAAATCTTGACTTGGATTTTGATCCGCAGAAATTCATATATGAAATTGAATTGGAATGAAAATGGTTATTCTTTGGTGAACGGATACGTATATCTGTGTTTGTAAGTATGATAGTAACTGACTGTTGAATCTGATTTGAAGAATGTACAGTGTGACATGTTAATGTGAGATCTAAATATTTCTAGGGTATTACCTACCCGTAAAAAAATATATTCACACGTCATAGTTGATAAGAAAGGAATTTTATTACGATTTCGAGATATACATAAATATATATATATATATATATATATATATATATATATATATATATATATATACATATATCTTTTAATCTTGAACTGAAAGTAATGAATTAATATTTCATAATTCATCCTTCTCGGTACTCTTCGGTGTCTGTAGTGCTTACGGGGCTTGTGGTGATAGGAATGATGCTGGTGCTGGTGGTGTTGCTGATACTGTTGGTATTTGAAATGTCCCGTTCTTATTGATTAAAAACGTTCCATATTAATTGATTTCGTTGCGAGGTTTTGACCTCTATATGAGACATTTTTCAAAGACTGCATTCATTTTTAAAACAAACCATAACCTTTATTTCATAAATAAAGGTTTAAAAAGCTTTACGTAGATTATCAAATAATGATAATCTAAAATATCCTGTTTACACACGACCATTACATAATGGTTTACAATACAAATATGTTACATCGAAATCAGTTTCTTGAATGCAGTTTTTACACAATATCATACAAACATGGACTCCAAATCTTGTCCTTATTTAATATGCAACAGCGGAAGCTCTTAGTATTCACCTGAGAATAAACATGCTTTAAACGTCAACAAAAATGTTGGTGAGTTATAGGTTTAACCTATATGTATCAAATCGTAACAATAGACCACAAGATTTCATATTTCAATACACATCCCATACATAGAGATAAAAATCATTCATATGGTGAACACCTGGTAACCGACATTAACAAGATGCATATATATAAGAATATCCCCATCATTCCGGGACACCCTTCGGATATGATATAAATTTCGAAGTACTAAAGCATCCGGTACTTTGGATGGGGTTTGTTAGGCCCAATAGATCTATCTTTAGGATTCGCGTCAATTAGGGTGTCTGTTCCCTAATTCTTAGATTACCAGACTTAATAAAAAGGGGCATATTCGATTTCAATAATTCAACCATAGAATGTAGTTTCACGTACTTGTGTCTATTTTGTAAATCATTTATAAAACCTGCATGTATTCTCATCCCAAAAATATTAGATTTTAAAAGTGGGACTATAACTCACTTTCACAGATTTTTACTTCGTCGGGAAGTAAGACTTGGCCACTGGTTGATTCACGAACCTATAACAATATATACATATATATCAAAGTATGTTCAAAATATATTTACAACACTTTCAATATATTTTGATGTTTTAAGTTTATTAAGTCAGCTGTCCTCGTTAGTAACCTACAACTAGTTGTCCACAGTTAGATGTACAGAAATAAATCGATAAATATTATCTTGAATCAATCCACGACCCAGTGTATACGTATCTCAGTATTGATCACAACTCAAACTATATATATTTTGGAATCAACCTCAACCCTGTATAGCTAACTCCAACATTCACATATAGAGTGTCTATGGTTGTTCCGAAATATATATAGATGTGTCGACATGATAGGTCGAAACATTGTATACGTGTCTATGGTATCTCAAGATTACATAATATACAATACAAGTTGATTAAGTTATGGTTGGAATAGATTTGTTACCAATTTTCACGTAGCTAAAATGAGAAAAATTATCCAATCTTGTTTTACCCATAACTTCTTCATTTTAAATCCGTTTTGAGTGAATCAAATTGCTATGGTTTCATATTGAACTCTATTTTATGAATCTAAACAGAAAAAGTATAGGTTTATAGTCGGAAAAATAAGTTACAAGTCATTTTTGTAAAGGTAGTCATTTCAGTCGAAAGAACGACGTCTAGATGACCATTTTAGAAAACATACTTCCACTTTGAGTTTAACCATAATTTTTGGATATAGTTTCATGTTCATAATAAAAATCATTTTCTCAGAATAACAACTTTAAATCAAAGTTTATCATAGTTTTTAATTAATTAACCCAAAACAGCCCGCGGTGTTACTACGACGGCGTAAATCCGGTTTTTACGGTGTTTTTCGTGTTTCCAGGTTTTAAATCATTAAGTTAGCATATCATATAGATATAGAACATGTGTGTAGTTAATTTTAAAAGTCAAGTTAGAAGGATTAACTTTTGTTTGCGAACAAGTTTAGAATTAACTAAACTATGTTCTAGTGATTACGAGTTTAAACCTTCGAATAAGATAGTTTTATATATATGAATCGAATGATGTTATGAACATCATTACTACCTCAAGTTTAGTAGGTAAACCTACTGGAAGTGACAAAAAATAATCTAGCTTCAAAGGATCTTGGATGGCTTGAAAGTTCTTGAAGTAGGATCATGACACAAAAACAAGTTCAAGTAAGATTTTTACTCGAATTAAGATAGTTTATAGTTATAGAAATTGAATCAAAGTTTGAATATGAATATTACCTTGAATAAGAAAGATAACCTACTATATATAACAAAGGTTTCTTTATCTTAGATGATTACTTGGAATGGATTAGAAAGCTTGGAAGTAAATTAGTAAACTTGAAGGGATTTTTGAAGTGTTCTTGAAGTGTTCTTCCTATGATGATTATAGCTTGATTCTTGAAGTGATTTTTGATGAAGATGATGATTAACTACTGGAAAAATACGTTCATAATAGTGTGTGTGTGTGTGTGTTGAGAGAGAATTAGAAAGAGAATTGGAAGTGAAATGGAGTGAATGATGAGTGGTAATTGGTGAGTGGTGAGTGGGGTTAAAAGGAGTTCTAGTTAGTTGACTAGCTCATGGTAGAAGTTAAAATTGATTAGTCATACATGACATAATCAAGAGTGGAATCCCATGCTAGTTCCTATTGGTATATACTCATAGTAAGTACGTTTTGAAGATGTGTATAATGCGGGTAAGAATACGACTAGAATTCTTGATGAAAGAAAAGAATGGAAAAGTAACTGTAACCATTTTCGTTAAGTATGAGTGTTTTGATATATGTCTTGAAGTCTTCCAAAAGTATTTTAATACATCTAAATACACTACATGTATATACATTTTAACTGAGTCGTTAAGTCATCGTTAGTCGTTACATGTAAGTGTTGTTTTGAAACCTTTAAGTTAACGATCTCAATTAATGTTGTTAACCCATTGTTTATTATATCTAATGAGATGTTAAATTATTATATTATCATGATATTATGATATATTAATATATCTTAATATGATATATATACATTTAAATGTCGTTACAACGATAATCGTTACATATATGTCTCGTTTCGAAATCCTTAAGTTAGTAGTCTTGTTTATATGTATATAACTCATTGTTAATATACTTATGGAGATACTTACTTATCATAATCTCATGTTAACCATATGTATATCCATATATATATCGTCATGTCGTTTTTACAAGTTTTAACGTTCGTAAATCGCCGGTCAACTTTGGTGGTCAATTGTCTATATGAAACATATTTCAATTAATCAAGTCTTAACAAGTTTGATTGCTTAACATTTTGGAAACATTTAATCATGTAAATATCAATCTCAATTAATATATATAAACATGGAAAAGTTCGAGTCACTACAGTATTGATGGTGGTACCTGCGTAGTAAGTGCGAGCCTAGCTTCCAAATCGAATACTGTCACCTCCAGGGTTTCTACTTTAACTCGAGTCTATGAATTAGTTCTACCCATTCTTCCGTAAGGTTCGTCAATTCTTGATATTTAGTTCGAAGTCTTCTAACTTCTTCTAATAATCCTATCTGACTAGAATTCGGAAGTAGAGGACAAATCCTGTCTTTAACTACATCGAGTCGACCTTAGAGGCAGAAAATCCTTGCGAAAAGAGTGAAAACAGTGTTGCAAACAGGTTCGCTGGTAAGCGGATCGAGTACTCCGACATTAGGTGGTAAGTGTGGCTCGTGATATGGAGTACCTTCTTCATTTCTCCATAGGGTAAGTATTTCGCGAATCCATCCCCATTTTCTAAAGAAATCACGGTAGTTGATCGGTTGGTGCGCTCCCGTCACACTGTCTTCAGAGCTGGAGGAACTTGGTCTATTCGAAGAGGCCATCTTACGCGATCACAGAAAGTTATGAAATGATTCTTAATATGAATTAAGGGCTGAATACTGGATGATATCTCCGTCTTCTCGAATACATATATATAGCAAAAAGATTCTGTAATTTACGGAGGAAATTTCGAAAAGTGCCATATAAGATCCACGATAATAGATATGATAGGATATGATATTCGTCTATATATCGTGTATGCAATGAATGCAAAAAACACATGTCAAGACTTAGGAATGATAAAAGGTAATTTTTCACTAGGAATGATAAACAAAACTTATAATATGCAGCTAAGGTCGAAGTCCAGACTCACTAATGCATCCTAACAAGTATCAGTTAGACACACTAATGCAAGACCTGGTTCGCTAAGACCACCGCTCTGATACCACATGAAATGACCCGTCCTAATCCACCTAGATGAAGTCATCAACATTTAGTCCCATTGCAAGGTACTGTCCTAAATATGCCATGAACGACTCCATGTAATATCTTTAAAATGAGCCAATGCACAGCGAAAGGTTTCTTTCATACCTGAGAATAAACATGCTTGAAAGTGTCAACCAAAAAGTTGGTGAGTTCATTAGTTTATCATAAACAATCATTTTCATTATTTTAATAGACCACAAGATTTTCATTTCCATTTCTCATAAACATACATCTCATATCAGGCATTTCGCAAACTGCATGGAGATAAAAATCATTCATATGGTGAACACCTGGTAATTGACCTTAACAAGATGCATATAGAATATCCCCATCATTCCGGGACCCCCTTCGGACATGATAAATTCGAAGTACTAAAGCATCCGGTACTTTGGATGGGGCTCGTTGGGCCCGATAGATCTGTCTTTAGGATTCGCGTCAATTAGGGTGTCTGTTCCCTAATTCTTAGATTACCAGACTAAAAAGGGGCATATTCGATTTAGATAATTCAACCATAGAATGTAGTTTCATTTACTTGTGTCTATTTCGTCAAACATTTATAAAAACAGTGCATGTATTCTCAGCCCAAAAATATATATTGCAAAAGCATTTAAAAAGGGAGCAAATGAAACTCACGATACGATATTTTGTAGTAAAAAAATGCATACGACGGAACTGAACAATGCAAGGTTGGCCTTGGATTCACGAACCTATATCATTTATATATATATATTAACACATAAAATCATAATCGAACAAGTTATATATATTATTTCAGTTGTTATATATATATATATATATATATATATATATATATATATATATATATATATATATATATATATATATATATAGAGAGATTTATTTTAATAATAATATTATATATTATTTTATTTTACATAATCATATAATTTTTTTAAATTATATTTCAAATTATTAGATATACATATATTTAAATATATATGTGTCTATTTACAAATAGTTGTTCGTGAATCGTCGGGAATAGTCGAAGTCAATTGCATATATATAAAAACAGTTCAAATTTTTTGAGATTCAACATTGTAGACTTTGCTTATCGTGTCAAAAATATTAAATCGTATCGTGAGTTTGATTTAAAATTAGTTGAAATTTTCCGGGTCGTCACATATGTGACACCATTAATACGGGCACATAAATCATAACATACATACATAGATATTCCACTCACCTCGAAATGCCCGCACAAATCATGTATGTAAATCACCTCCTAACGCAACCGAGCAAACCTTTTACCTATATACGTATATAGATATACAAACAATCAACATACATTCTATATAAGAGAATTCGACGCCAAAGCCCTTAACCAAGGGTTTATACCTACCTCCACAAATCCGCCCATTTAGACACCTAAAGTGGACTTCACCAATTACCACTACGGGTGGTAATTCTGACCCATTCTAAAATGTCATTTAACACTTAACAAAAATATTTAACATCCATTTTATCCAAATTAGTGTCATTACCAAATTTGACCCAAATTAATTCACTCATTTTGACATAAGTCCCAAAAACATCTTTAATCACTAACGGCTAGTGATTAACTTAACAAATCATCATTTAATACTTGAATCAAACACTTATATCCACGATTCCTCCAATCTTGACCCAAAACATAATTTGACACAATTCAAAGTCAATACCCATTTTGTCTAGTACACAAGTTCTTAAGAACATCAAATTTACACACAAACTTCCAACCAAGTGATTTACACCCAAACCATGACCAAGTTCATCCTCAAACCCTAAACTCACAATAATCGGGTTTACTTACACAATACATATAACGAAACCCCCAATTTCGTGAGAAATGGGGTTTATAACTCAAACTAGCTCAAACCCTAAACATGAACAAGAATCTCAACAATTAAATTCGGAGCTAGAGCTTACCAACACTATCAAAATGTAGCCGTTAACGAGGTGAATAACTTTAACTCTTGCGCCTTAACCCGAATCAACCTCCTTCTTCTCCAATGGAGCTTTCCCTCTCTAAAACTCTTCCACTCTCTCTAGGGTTTGAAGATGAGAGAGTTGTGGATGTGAAAATGATCCAAAAGTGGAACTAGAACTGATATTAAGGCTACAAACCCGTCCACATGTAAAAAGACAAAAGTACCCCTTTTAATTTAAGTAAATTGAAGCTGATGGCCCGTCAGGCCATTTGGACGGTGTCCAAAGAGGCTGGACGGCGTCCCAATGAACTGAGTCTGAAACTGAAATTTATTTTGGTCACAACTTTCAAACCGTAACTCCATTTTTGATGAATCAAATATCGTTGGAAACATAATGAGATTTACTATCCAATGGTAAGGTTTTAGAACATCAACTCAAAATTTATTTGGGATCCAAATATACGCTTACATGCCTCGCAACTCGAATGACGTCCAAAATAACGCGTAACTGAAAAACATGATCTTACACTTACAGACTCGCACCCAGCGAAATGAAGGAATTACAAAGCCAATTACAAGAACTTTTAGATCATGGTTTCATTCGACAAAGTACATCACCGTGGGGAGCTCCTGTTTTGTTTGACAAAAAGAAGGATGGTACATTCAGGTTATGTATCAACTACCGTGAATTGAACAAACTTACCATCAAGAACCGTTATCCACTACCGAGAATCGACGACTTATTTGATCAACTACAAGGCTCGTCAGTTTATTTGAAGATTGATTTACGTTTCGGGTATCATCAAATGCGGGTGAAGGAGGATGATATTCCAAAGACTGCATTTAGAACGCGTTACGGTCATTATGAGTTTATGGTTATGTCGTTTGGATTAACTAACACACCAGCTGTGTTCATGGACCTCATGAATCGAGTGTGTGGACCATATCTTGACAAGTTTGTCATTGTTTTCATTTATGACATACTTATTTACTCAAAGAATGATCAAGAGCAGAGAGAACATTTGAGAAAAGTGCTAGAATTGTTGAGGAAGGAAAAATTGTACGCTAAGTTTTCAAAATGTGCATTTTGGTTGAAAGAAGTTCAATTCCTCGGTCACATAGTGAACAAATAAGGGTTTCAGGTTGATCCGTCAAAAATTGAAACCGTTGAAAACTGGAAAACCCCAAAAACTCCGAAACATATACGCCAATTTTTAGAATTGGCTGGTTACTACAGAAGATTCATCCATGATTTTTCCAAAATAGCAAAACCCTTGACTGCATTAATGCATAAAGGGAAGAAATTTGAATGAAAGGATGAGCAAGAGAAAGCGTTTCAATTGTTGAAGAAAAAGTTAACTACAGCACCTATATTGTCATTGCCTGAAGGGAATGATGATTTTGTGATTTATTGTGATGCTTCAATGCAAGGCCTCGGTTGTGTATTAATGCAACTGAAGATTCACTAGCAGAATTATACGACCCACGATTTGGAATTGGGCGCTATTGTTTTTGCATTAAAGATATGGAGGCATTACTTATATGGGGTCAAATGTACCATATATACCGACCACAAAAGTCTCCAATATATATTCGATCAAAAACAACTGAACATGAGATAGCGGAGGTGGATTGAGCTGTTAAATGATTATGACTTTGATATTCATTACCACCCAGGGAAGGCAAATGTGGTAGCTGAAGCTTTAAGTAGAAAGGACAGAGAACCTATTCGAGTAAAAGCTATGAATATAATTATTCATACTAACCTCACTACTCGAATAAAAGAGGCACAACAGGGGGTTGTAAAAGAAGGAAATTTGAAGAATGAAATACCCAAAGGATCGGAGAAACATCTTAATATTCGGGAAGACGGAACCCAGTATAGGGCTGAAAGAATTTGTTTACCAAAGTTTGGAGATGTGAGAGAAATGGTACTCAGAGAAGCACATAAACCAGATATTCAATACATCTCGGAGCAGAAAAGATGTACCGAGATCTCAAGAAACACTTTTGGTGGCCAGGTATGAAAGCCGATATCGCTACATACGTAGGAGAATGTTTGACTTATTCTAAAGTCAAAGCTGAACATCAGAAACCATCAGGTCTACTTCAACAACCTGAAATCCCGAAATGAAAATGGGAAAACATTACCATTGATTTCATTACTAAATTGCCAAGGACTGCAAGTGGTTATGATACTATTTGGGTAATAGTCGATCGTCTCACCAAGTCAGCACACTTTCTGCCAGTAAGAGAAGATGATAAAATGGAGAAGTTGGCACGCCTATACTTGAAAGAAGTCATCTCTAGACATGGAATACCAGTCTCTATTATCTCTGATAGGGATGGCAGATTATGGCAGACGTTACAATAAGCATTGGGGACTCGTTTAGACATGAGTACTACCTATCATCCACAAACTGATGGGCAGAGTGAAAGGACGATACAAACACTTAAAGAAATGCTACGATCATGTGTTATTGATTTTGGAAATAGTTGGAATCTACATATACCGTTAGCAGAATTTTCCTACAACAACAGTTACCACTCGAGTATTGAAGCGGCACCGTTCGAGGCACTTTACGGTAGAAAGTGCAGGTCTCTGATTTGCTGGAGCGAGGTGGGGGATAGACAAATTATGGGTCCAGAGATAATCCAAGAAACTACCGAGAAAATCATTCAAATTCAACAACGGTTAAAAACCGCACAGAATCGGCAAAAGAGCTATGCGGACATTAGAAGAAAAGATTTAGAATTTGAAATTGGTGACATGGTCATGCTTAAGGTATCACCTTGGAAAGGCGTTGTTCATTTTCGAAAACGGGGAAAACTAAATCCGAGATACATGGGTCCATTCAAAATTATTGATCGTGTTGGACCGGTGGCTTATCGACTTGAATTACCTCAACAACTCTCCAGTGTACATAATACCTTCCACGTCTCGAATTTGAAAAAATGCTTAGCCAAAGAAGATCTCACTATTCCTTTAGACGAAATCAAAATCAATTGAAAACTACAATTCATTGAAGAACCCGTCGAAATAATGGATCGTGAAGTTAAAGGACTTAAGCAAATTAAAATACCAATCGTTAAGGTTCGATGGAATGCTCGTAGAGAGCCCGAGTTCACCTAGGAGCGTGAAGATCAGATGAAATAGAAATACCCGTACTTATTTCCAGATGAAGCGTCAACACCTCCAACTGCTTAAAATTTCGAGATGAAATTTATTTAACGGGTAGGTACTGTAGTTACCCGAACTTTTCCATGATTATATATTATATGAGATTCATATTTACATGATTAAATGTTTCCAACATGTTAAGCAATCAAACTTGTTAAGACTTGATTAATTGAAATGAGTTTTATGTAAACGTTTGATCACCCAATTTGATCGATGATTCACGAACGTTATAACTTGTAAATGACATGATAATATATATAAACCTATATATGTTTAACTTGATAAAATGATATTTAAGTATCTCACTAAGTATATTAACAATGAACAATATACATTAAATGAGACTACTAACTTAAGGATTTTGAAACAATATATATATGTAATGATTATCGTTGTAATAACGTTTTAATGTATACATATCTTATTAAGATATATTCATACACCATGTTATCATGATAATGTAACAATTCAACATCTCATTAAATATAATAACAATGGGTTAATTACAATAAACAAAATCGTTAACTTATAGACTTCAAAAACAACACATACATGTAATGACTAACGATGAGTTAACGACATACTTAAAATATATATATATATATATATATATATATATATATATATATATATATATATATATATATATATATATATATACACATATATATATAGTGTATTAAGATGTATTAGTACACTTTTGAAAGGCTTAATGACATGTATCAAAATACTTCTACTTAATAAAAATGATTACATTTACATTCCCATTCGTTTTTATCAACAATTCTACTCGTATCCATACAGTAGTTTTACTCGTATTGTACGCAGCTTTTAGATGTATTTACTATTGATCTATACCAATAAAAATCTACTCCTTAACAGCCGTAAATGATTAAGAGATATGTGGAACCAAACATTTGGCAACTAGCTTGAATTATTACACTAAAAATCAAACTACAACTTGCATATATACACATGCATACTCACGAAATTGATCACACACACATACACTTTCATTTTTCAATTTTCTTTCATCCATTTGATCTCTCTCTAGTTCTATGATGATGTTCTAAGTGTTCTTCATCATCTTCATCAAAATCTACATCAATCTAGCTCAAAAATTCCAACATAAATCAACCTACAAAACAACTACTCAAGAACACTTCAATAACACTTTCAAGTTTGCAAGATTACTTCCAAGCTTTCAAATCCATTCCAAGTAATCATCTAAGATCAAGAAACATTTGTTATTTATAGTAGGTTATCTTTCTTATTCAAGGTAATATTCATATTCAAACTTTGATTCGATTTCTATAAACTAACTATCTTAATTCAAGTAGTAATCTTACTTGAATTTTTTTCGTGTCATGATTCTACTTCAAGAACTTCCAAGCCATCAAAGATCCTTTGAAGCTCAAGTTATTTTTTCATCATTTCCAGTAGGTTTACCTACTATAATTGAGGTAGTAATGGTGTTCATAACCTTGTTCGATTCATATATATATAACTATCTTATTCGAAGATTATAACATGTAATCACTAGAACATAGTTTAGTTAATTCTAAACTTTTTCGCAAACAAAGTTAATCCTTCTAACTTAACTTTTAAAATCAACTAAACACATGTTTTATATCTATATGATATGCTAACTTAATGATTTAAAAGTTGGAAACGAGAAGAACACCGTAAAACCGGACATACGCCGTCGTAGTTAAACCGGGGGCTGTTTTGGGTTGGATAATTAAAAACTATGATAACCTTTGATTTAAAAGTTGTTCTTCTGGGAAAATAATATTTATTATGAACATGAAACTATATACAAAAATCATGGTTAAACTCAAAGTAGAAGTATGTTTTTCAAAACGGTCATCAAGATGTCGTTCTTTCGACGGAAATGACTATCTCTTTCAAAAACGACCTGTAACCTGTATTTTCGACTATAAACCTATAATTTTTATATTTAGATTAATAAATTATGGTTCTATACGAAACCATAGCCTTTTAATTCACTCAAAACGGATTTGAAATGAAGAAATTATGGGTAAAACAAAATTGGATAGAATTACTAGTTTAGCTACGAAAATTTTATAACAAATCTATACTAACCATATCCTAACTAACTTATCCTATATTTTATATATATAATATACCTTGATAGACCATAGACACGTATACAATGTTTTGACATATCATATTGACATCATCTATATATATTATTTTGAATAACCCATAAGACACTATATGCGGTAATGCTCGAGTTAGCATATAATGGGTTGAGGTTAATTCTAAAATAATATATATACCATGAGTTGTGATCGAGTCTGAGACATGTATACACTGGGTCGTGGATTGAATCAAGATAATATGCATAATATGATATATTGATTTATTTATGTACTACTAACTGTGGACTACTAATTGTGGACTACTAACGTTGGACTGCTAACTTAACAACTTAAATCGTCAACACGTAATAAAATATGTTGTGAATATATTTCAATCATACTTTGATATGTATATATATATTTGTTATAGGTTCGTGAATCAACCGGTGGCCAAGTCTTATTTTCCGACGAATTGAAAATCTGTGAAAGTGAGTTATAGTCCCATTTTTACTATCTAATATTTTTGGGATGAGACTACATGCAGTTTTATAAATGTTTTACAAAATAGACACAAGTACTTGAAACTACATTCTATGGTTGGATTACTATACCAAATATCGCCCTTTTAGCTTGGTAACCTAAGAATTAGGGAACAGTACCCCTAATTGACGTGAATCCTAAAGGTAGATCTACGGGAACTAACACCCCCCATTCTGGAATTTGGAATGCTTTAGTACTTCGAGTTATTGTTATACAGACGAGAGGATTCTATTTTGGGGATATTCTATATGCATCTTGTTAATGTCGGTTACCAGGTGTTCATCATATGAATGATTTTTATGCAGATTGTATATTTATGAAAAAATGAAATCTTGTACTCTATTATTACAAATTGATATATATAGGTTAAACCTATAACTCACCAACATTTTTGTTGATGTTTAAAGCATGTTTATTCTCATGTGATTATTAAGAGCTTCCGCTGTTGCATGCTAAATTAAGGACAAGATTTGGAGTCAGCATGTTGTATAATATTGTTTAAAAACTACATTTGGAATCTTATTTTGTTGTAACATATTCATATTGTAAACCATTATGTAATGGTCGTGTGTAAACGTTATATTTTAGATTATCATTATTTGATAATCTATGTTATGCCTATTATGAAATGTCCCGTTCATATTGATTATAAACGTTCTATATTAATTAATTTCGTTGCGAGGTTTTGACCTCTATATGAGAGGTTTTTCAAAGACTGCATTCGTTTTTAAAACAAACCATAACCTTTATTTTTATTGACAAGGTTAAAAAGACACCACCTAGATTATCCAGAAATGATAATCTATAAATATCACACTTACACACTACCAATACATATTGGTTTACAATATTAATATGTTACAACAAAGTAAATCTCGAATGCAGTTTTAAACAATATTATACAAACATGCTAACACCAAATCTTGTCCACATTATAGCATGCAACAGCGAAAGCTCTTAATAATCACCTGAGAATAAACATGCTTTAAACGTCAACAAAAATATTGGTGAGTTATAGGTTTAACCTATATATTTATCAAATCGTAAAAATAGACCACCAGATTTCATATTTCAATATACATCCCATACATAGAGATAAAAAATCATTCATATGGTGAACACCTGGTAACCGACATTAACAAGATGCATATAGAATATCCCCATCATTCCGGGACACCCATCGAACATGATAATTTCGAAGTACTAAAGCATTCCAAATTCCAGAATGGGGCTTGTTGGGCCCGATAGATCTATCTTTAGGATTCACGTCAATTTGGGGGTCTGTTCCCAAATTCTTAGGCTACCAAGCTAAAAAGGGGCATATTCGGCTTCGATCATTCACCCATATAATGTAGTTTCGTTTACTTGTGTCTATTTCGTAAAACATTTATAAAATTGCATGTATTCTCCTCCCAAAAATATTAGATTTTAAAAGTGGGATTATAACTCACTTTCACAGATTTTTACTTCGTCGGGAAGTAAGACTTGGCCACTGGTAGATTCACGAACCTATAACAAATATGTACATATATATCAAAGTATGTTCAAAATATATTTACAACATTTTTAATACGTTTTGTTGTTTTAAGTTTATTAAGTCAGCTGTCCTCGTTAGTAACCTACAACTAGTTGTCCACAGTTAGATGTACAGAAAATAAAGTAATATATATTATCTCGAATCAATCCACGACCTCGTGTATACAAGCCTCGGGCTAGATCACAACTCAAAGTATATATAATATTTTGGAATCAACCTCAACCCTGTATAGCTAACTCCAACATTACTGTATATAGAGTGTCTATGGTTGTTTCGAAATATATATATAGATGGGTCCATATGCTATGTCAAAACATTGTATTCGTGTCTATGGTATCCCAATATTACATAATATATTAGAATACATGTATAATACAATATGAGTTAGCTAGAATATGATTAATATAGATTTGTTACCAATTTTCACGTAGCTACAACAAGAAAAATTTATCCAATCTTGTTTTACCCATAACTTCGTCGTTTTAAATCCGTTTTGAGTGATTCAAGTTGCTATGGTTTCATATTGAACTTAAGTTTATGAATCTAAACAGAAAAAGTATAAGTTTATAGTCGGAAATACAGGTTACAAGTCATTTTTGTAAAGGTAGTCATTTCAGTCGAAAGAACGACGTTTAGATGACCATTTTGGAAAACATACTTCCACTTTGAGTTTAACCATGATTTTTGGATATAGTTTCATGTTCATAAGAAAAATCATTTTCCCAGAAGAACAATTTTTAAATCAAAGTTTATCATAGTTTTTAATTAACTAACCCAAAACCGCCCGCGGTGTTACTACGACGGCGTATATCCGGTTTTACGGTGTTTTTCGTGTTTCCAGGTTTTAAATCATTAAGTTAGTATATCATATAGATATAGAACATGTGTTTAGTTGATTTTAAAAGTCAAGTTAGAAGGATTAACGTTTGTTGGCGAACAAATTTAGAATTAACTAAACTATGTTCTAGTGATTACAAGTTTAAACCTTCGAATAAGGTAGCTTTATATATATGAATCGAATGATGTTATGAACATCATTACTTCCTCAAGTTTTGTGGATAAACTTACTGGAAATGAGAAAAATAGATCTAGCTTCAAAGGATCCTTGAATGGCTTGAAAGTTCTTGAAGCAAAATCATGACACGAAAACAAGTTCAAGTAAGATTTCCACTCGAAATAAGATTGTTAAAGTTATAGAAATTGAATCAAAGTTTGAATATGAGTATTACCTTATATTAGAAAGATATCTTACTGTAAATAAGAAAGATTTCTTGAGGTTGGATGATCACTCAAAGTGGATTTTCAAGATTGGAAGTAAGTTAGCAAACTTGGAAGTGTTGTTGGTGTGTTCTTGAGTAGTTGTTTTATAACTTGGTTTATGTATGGATTTATGAAGTAGATTGAGCTAGATTTTATTGAAGATGATGAATAACACTTAGAACAAAGGAAGAACACTTGAGAGAGAGTAATTTGATTCAAGAAAATTGAAATGGAAATGTGTTTGTGGTACCTCTAGTTCACGTGAAATGAGGGGTTCCATATAGGCTCCATTAGTTTGTAATTTTGTGAGATATTTCATGCTAGATGTTAAATGATGGTTTTCACATGGTTAGGTGACTCACATGGGCTGCTAAGATCTGATCATTGGAGTGTATATACCAATAGTAGATACATTTAGAAGCTGTGTATTATACGAGTACAAATACGAGTGCATACGAGTAGAATTGTTGATGAAAATGAATGAGGATGTAATCGTAAGCATTTTTGTTAAGTAGAAGTACTTTGATAAGTGTCTTAAAGTCTTTCAAAAATGTATGAATACATATTAAAACACTACATGTATATACATTTTAACTGAGTCGTTAAGTCATCGTTAGTCGTTACATGTAAATGTTGATTTGAAACCTTTAGGTTAACGATCTTGTTAAATGTTGTTAACCCATTGTTTATTATAACTAAAGAGATGTTAAATTATTACATTATCATGATATTATGATGTATTAATATATCTTAATATGATATATATACATTTAAATTTTGTTACAACGATAATCATTACATGTACGTCTCGTTTCGAAATCCTTAAGTTAGTAGTCTTGTTTTTACATATGTAGTTCATTGTTAATATACTTAATGATATATTTACTTATCATAATATGATGTTAACTATATATATATATATCCATATATATGTCATCATATAGTTTTTACAAATATTAACGTTCGTGAATCACCGGTCAACTTGGGTGGTCAATTGTCTATATGAAACTTATTTCAATTAATCAAGTCTTAACAAGTTTGATTGCTTAACATGTTAGAAACACTTAATTATATAAATATCAATTTCATTTAATATATATAAATATGGAAAAGTTCGGGTCACTACATATTAAACCTTTGTCGATAAAATAAAGGTTATGGTTTGTTTTAAAAACGAATGCAGTCTTTGAAAAACATCTCATATAGAGGTCAAAACCTCGCAACGAAACCAATTAATATGAAACATTTATAATCGATATGAACGGGACATTTCAAATTGACACATTCGTTCTTACTTGTAAATCACCTTACCATTTTCCGAATGTTGTAAAAAAGAATCGATTTCTTAAATCATAGTGGACCTTACTACAGACATCCGTAATCATATCACAATGTATCTGATAATTCAATCATTTAATATTATCTTTTAATTCTATCGATAAATATATTAAACATATATTAAAACAATATGTTCATGTAATATATTATACATCTAATACTTTGTTGACGTTTTCAATTAATATAACTATATATTATATATACATATCTATATGCACATAAATATTAGTGAATCGTCGAGCACAGTCAAAATGGTAATTGATTACATGAATATAATTCCAAAAATTTTAAGACTCAATATTACAGACTTTGCTTATCATGTCGGAAACACATAAAGATTAAGTTTAAATTTGGTCAGAAATTTCTGGGTTGTCACAGTACCTACCCGTTAAAGAAATTTCGTCCCGAAATTTGATTGGGATGGTCATGGCTGACAATAAGTATGTTTTCATGACCCATACAAGTTGAAAATTAGGGTTTTATCATTATTGAGTAATATAGATAAAACAATTCGTTTTTGTGTAGAGTACGAGTGAAGCTATCGCAAAAGAATGAAATGAGAAAATAAAGCTTCGTCATGCCTTTTGACGTAGATAGGGTTGATCTCCGGAGTTTAAGGGATTTAGAGAAAATATTCGTAATAAGATTTGATTCTTCAGTAATTAAGGAAATTATGACCCTCTTCGATTTAATGCGATGATCTGTCTCGATTTCCCTGTCTGATATTTTGCTATAAATCTACCCCCTTTGTTTCCATATTTTCACATCTCTCGTCTTCTATAATTTCTTCTTTAATTCATATTTCCAAAACATTCGTCAATATGCTTGATCCAGTTCTGATCCTTGATATGTTTTTAACTATCTCAACAATCATCATCTTCTTCCAACTTCCACCGGAGGAATCTGTTTACTTCTATTTCGCTCTTGGAGTGGTGATTTTTATAATACTTTCTTGCATCTGTCTTTTCATAATTATTGACATTCATGGTTAATGATCTCTCTTATTTTCTGCGATTTATACTCCTTTTTATATTTCGAAGCTTTGTGTTTGTTTTCTCTCCTCGCCTTTAAGTACAACAAGTAATGATTTAGAATTTGTAGGTATGGAGTTTGGAATGATCATAATATACAAAGTGGAAAGGAAAGGTAATAGCACTATTTGATTTGTCAAATTACCAGAATATCCGGAAAAGACCGAATTATCAAGAAAAATATTTTCTTAATAATTTAGAGGTTAAATAGAATGAAAGAGTTATGTAACATGGTTCATGATGAGGGTATGATCTGTGAACCTTTATCATGTTCCATTAGAAACTCAGTATGACTTACTGTAATATAATCACGTTGATCAAGTGTCATATATTATACTAACTCATGCTTCAGTTCCCAACACTACTTCAAAAACAACCATAATTTAAACTCGAAGGTTACAGAATATAGAAACTAAACAGTTTCTTTTATGATGTAATACAGATAGCGCAAAGAGATAAATACTCTCTGACAATGATAGTTATGATGGTATCTTCAGAAATATCGTGGATATTTATACTGAAAGATTCGATGATGTTTTAGAATTTTAAAATATCTGAAATCAAAGGATAATGCGAGAAATTTTTCTGCGAAGGTTTAGAATAAGGAGTAAGGTGTTTGCTAATGATTTCAGCAGACACTGAATCATTTGGATTCTTTGAAGGTAGATTTCATCCTTGTGATTTGTCCACAGCCTCCTTCATAGTTTGCTCAACCATTTTTCCGCACCAAATTTTTCTCGTTTTCTAAACTTTTTCAGCACACTACTCTTTATCATCAAACTCTCGACTGTTAAGGTCGTTTACAGTTTTTGCTGCTTCATCAGCATTTTTTCCAAAATTCGGAGAACTAGTTCGCAGTTTAGGGTGTTTTTCAGAAACTTCAAATTCAAAGTATGTAAGTTTAGGAGATAGACGTTATATGTGTGTGTGTGTGTGTGTGTGTGTATATATATATATATATATATATATATATATATATATATATATATATATATATATATATATATATATATATAACTGTTGGCGTAGAATTGCTGCGAAATTCGAGTATAATGATTCAAGCTTTTTGGTATGGCAACTACCGTTACAAGATGCAGATGAGTACATGATAGGGTTTCAATGAATAAGTATAGTGATTTTTCGGAGAGGCTTAAGTCAAAGGGTAATGAAGTTGTTGATACGTTTACTGCTAATATGGTGGAATGTAAAAGGTTCCCCGGTAACGATGGCGAAAGGGCAACGTATATATCGAAGTTATAATAAGACTGTCTCGACTGAAAAGTCGAAGTTGACTTGCTGGAGCTGTGACAAAACTGACTACTTTGGAAAGGGATTGCAAAGTTATTTTTGGTGATAAATGCCAAAGGAGTTGACACAGATATGTGTTAATCTATGACTTTGGTTTCGAGAGTTTCTAGGTGTATCGATATATGCGTAATCCTTCTTTTCATTGATAACGTGTAGTTGGATCTGTAGAGACCCGTCCTAATCCATCCAGACGAAGTCCATATCGATTATGAACGATTCACAACAGTTGATTACATCGCGAGGTACTTGAACTCTATATGATACATTTTACAAACATTGCATTCGTTTTTTAAAAGACAATCTTTCATTACATCGAAAGTTGACGGCGTGCATACCATTTTATAATATATCTAACTATAATTGACTTAATAATAATCTTGATGAACTCAACGACTCGAATGCAACGTCTTTTGAAATATGTCATGAATGACTCCAAGTAATATCTTTAAAATGAGCAATTGCACAGCGGAAGACTTCTTTCATACCTGAGAATAAACATGCTTTCAAGTGTCAACCAAAAGGTTGGTGAGTTCATTAGTTTAACATAAATAATCATTTCATAATTTTAATAGACCACAAGATTTTTATATTTCCATTTCTCGTAAACATACGTCCCATGCGTAGAGACAAAAATATCATTCATATGGATTGAACACCTGGTAACCGACATTCACAATATACATATAAGAATATCCCCATCATTCCGGGATCCTCCTTCGGACATGATATAAATTTCGAAGTACTAAAGCATCTGGTACTTTGGATGGGGCTTGTTGGGCCTGATAGATCTATCTTTAGGATTCGCGTCAATTAGGGTGTCTGTTCCCTAATTCTTAGATTACCAGACTTAATAAAAAGGGCATATTCGATTTCGATAATTCAGCCATAGAATGTAGTTTTAAGTACTTGTGTCTATTACGTCAAACATTTATAAAGCAGCGCATGTATTCTCAGTCCCAAAATATATATTGCAAAAGCATTTAAAAAGGGAGCAAATGAAACTCACCAAAATGTATTTTGTAGTAAAAATACATATAACGATATTTAATAACCGAACAAAGCAGGGTTGGCCTCAGATTCACGAACAAATATCATTTGTATATATATTAATATACATGTTTGAAATCGAACAATTATATATATGTGAATTTATTAGTTCTATCATATTTATATTAGTAATATGTATATGTTTCCTATATTCATTTTGTATATAAAATATAAATTTTGTTATGTTATATGTATTACATATATTCATATATATATTTATATATCATTTGGTGGCTAATGAAAATATTAATTATAACAATATTAAAATAATATTAAATATGTTAATAATTATAATACTTTAGTTTTCTAAGAAAATAATAATGCTAATATTTCTATTAGTGATAATAATAATGATATTAATGATAGTAACTATAATAATATTAATTTTTTTTATTAATGATAGTTATGATAATGATGTTAGTAATTACATAATAATAATGCATATTCGTATTTTATAGTTTTACTAACAATTAACTTAACTATAATAATAATCATATTGATATAGATAATCATTTTGGTGATATTAATTGTAATATTACTAATAACATTTATATTAATAACAATGATAGTAATGATAAATATAATAATACTAATTTTTAAGGATAATAATAATAAATTCAACACGATAGTTATAATAATACTCATCTTAACAATAATAATAATAATATTCAGTTTTGTATTTATAATCATAACAATAATAATATTTATTATTTGCATTAGTAATAACAATAACAATAACTAATCATAACAACAACAACAACAACAATAATAATAATAATAATAATAATAATAATAATAATAATAATAATAATAATAATAATAATAATAATAATAATAATAATAATAATAATAATAATAATAATAATAATAATAATAATAATAATAATAATAATAATAATAATAATAATAATAATAATAATAATAATAATAATAATAATAATAATAATAATAATAAAACATGGGACTACCTTTGATGAAGCTTTAAAGGAGAAAAAAAAACTGCCCACGCCTAGAATTGAACCCGAGACCTCTCGGTCACACAAACCCACTCTCAACCATCCATCCGAATCTATTTATCTGTTATATTTAACCCCAAAATTTATATATCCCATTTTAAATGTTCCTTCTTCTTCATCTTAATCCCAAACCCAAAATCAAAACCGAATTGTCTGTAACAAACAAGCATTTAGAATCTATAACAATTTCACAAATAATAATACTCATAAGTCTGTAAACGAAGAAAAAAATAATAAAAAAAATGATGAACCCTGCTGTTCGACGCAGGTTGTTTTTTAAAAAAAAATTTTGATTGAGAGATGTGGAGCGTTTTAGGATATGATCACAACATGAAATATATTTCAAATAACCCCTATAAACTATTTAAACCGTCAATTTGACTTAATTCAAAACAGAAACTTCGAATTTACTCAAGAACACAGAGTTGACTTTTAATTTTTGAAAGTTTGACTCGTAAATTAAAATTAAATAGGAAAAATTGGAATGTGAAAACTTACAAATAGATCAAACTGATAATTCCTAACACTCCTGCATTTATAGATTTTGATATAAGATTCAAACTCGATTTATGAACCAAAAGTGATACGTACAGAGGTCTTCGAACGAGACAAAAAAAATTGATTTAAATTAGCAATTTGATTCTGAAAAAAAAATAGATGTAATTGATATGGAGAGGGAAGATAACAATTTATTGTTGTTTGTATTGATGATTCAGTAGACAATTGCTCACGAGCAGATGGGAGAAAAAAAAAGGCGAGAGCAAAACAAAACACAGAAAACAAAATAAATCAGATAAAGATGGAGCTAGATTCCTACTATATTTATCTTTATGTTAATTTAATATTAATATTAATAATTAATAATTAATAATTAATAATTATATCTAAATAAAAATAATAATAACAATATTAATAATAACAATATTAATAATATTGTTATTAAATATAAAAATGATAAATAAAATACTATCCATAATAATAATAGTTGTATTATTTATAATAATAGTGATAACTATAATAATAATAATGAATGTAATAAAATTTTAGTATAGCACTTATATTTCTAACTTGTAATTACACCTTATATATATTAACATTATATATTATAATTACACAATATTTATTATATGATAACATATGTTAAATATTTAATATTTATACATATTAATATAAATACAATAAATAATATGTGTTTGTATATGAAAAGATAATTATCTTAAATATATAAGTATTGTATCTACATTTACTTAATATATTTTAATAGATTTCAACATATATTATTTATATCTTCTATATATTCTAATAAACATAAGATAATAATTATTATAGAAATCATATATATTTATTCATAGATTTATAATAATAATAACTTTCTAATTTTGCAAATTAGTTTACATTTTTATTTTCTTGATGATTCAACTATATTTTATTATATTCAATTATTATATAACCTTACATTTGCATATATAGATATATATGTATATTTACAATTAATCGTTCGTGAATCGTCAGGAATAGTCAAAGGGTATTTGATTACATGAAAGTAGTTCAAAAATTTTGAGATTCAATTTTACAGACTTTGCTTATCGTGTCAAAACTATATAAGATTTAAGTTTAAGTTTGGTTGGAAATTCCCGGGTCATCACAGTACCTACCCGTTAAAGAAATTTCATCCCGAAATTTGAGTGAGGTGGTCATGGTTAACAATAAAGATGTTTTCATGACGAATATGAGTTGATAAATAGAGTTTTATTATCATTGAATAACATGGATAAAACGATTCGATTAATCGAAGCGTATGAATGAAGTTATCGCAAAAGATCGAGATGAAGAAATGGAGATTTTCCATAACTTTTGACGTAGTCGCGATTGAATTCCGGAATTCAAGGGATTTAAAGAAAATCTTTGAAATCTAAGAGATTTGATTCTTCGGCAAGTAAGGAAATTAGGATCTCTATAATTAAATACGGTGATCTGCCTCGATTTCTCCGTCTGATATTTCCATTATAAATTAAACTCTTCCCGTTCCATAATTTTCACCATTCCTATACTTTCTTTCATGGTTCTTACATCCACAAGATTGTAAAAATGCTTAATCCAGTTCTGATCCTTGTCCTTATCCTAACTATTGCAACAATCATTCTCCTTTTCCAACTTCCACCGGAGGAATCTGTTTTTTTTTACTTCGCCCTTGGGGTTATAGTGTTTTTAATTCTCCCGTGTCTTTATGTTGCGATAAACATTGATATACATGGTTTGTAATTTATGTGTTGTTATCGGGATTTATATTCTCCCTTATATTCCGAAGTCCCTCCTTATGTTTTCCATAATCATTGTCATTCCCAGTTAATGCTCTCTTTATTTACTGCAATTTATACCCCAAATTCTATTTCGGAGCTTTGTCCCTTCGTTTCTTCTTCTTGCGATTAAACACTACTTGTAATGGTTCAGAATTCGTAGATATAAACTTCGAAATGAACATTGTTAATGTTCTAAGAAGGAAATCGTAATGGCACGATTTGATTTGTCAAATTACCAGAATCACTGAGAATAGAACTATCAAGAATATATTTTCTTGATATGTTCGGAGGTGAAGTAGAATGAACGAGTCGTGTAACATGGCACATGATGACGTTATGATCTGTGAATCTTCACGTTCCATTAAAAACTCAGCATGACTTACTGTAATATAATCACGTTGATCAAGTGTCATCATATTATACTAACTCATGCATCAGTTCTTAACATTACTTCAATAACATTCATATTTTAAGCTCGAAAGTTTACAGAATATAGAAACTAACAGTTTCTTTATGATGTAATACTGATAGCACGAAGAGATTAATGATTTCAGATAAGAATAGTTATAAAAATATCTCCAGAAATATGGAGGATATTTATAATGAAAGATACGATAATATCTCGGAATATCTAAGATCAGCGGATGATAGAAACTATTGTCTGCAAGGGTTTAGAGTAAGGAGCAAGATATTTACTAAAGACTTTAGCAGACATTGAATCATTTGGATTCTTTGAAGTTAAACTTATTCTTTGTGATTTGTCCACGGCTTTCTTCATAGTTTCGCATAATCTGCTTTTCGGTACTAAATTTTCTCTTGAACGTTTCCAATATAATGATACACAGGAAGCACGAAGAGGTATATAATTTCGTACGAGAATATTTATGAAAATATCCTCAGAAATATCGAAGATATTGATGATGATATTTTAAAATTTCTAAGTTCGATGGTTGATGGAGAAAGATTTTTCCGCAAGATTTTAACATGACTTTGGAGCAAGATATTCTCTAAAGATTTCAACGGATCCAGAATTATCTGAATTCTTTGAATATAGGGTTTGGTACTTGTATTTGTCCTTGGTCTCCTTCGTGGTTAGCTCAATCTGTTTTCTAGTTCCAACTTTTCTGAGCTTTTCCAGCATACTATTCTTTATCATCAAACTTTCGATGATTAAGGTCGTTTACGGTTGTCTATGGTTTCTGTTGCTTCATTCAGCTTTTTCAACATTCAGAGTATTGATTTGTGACTGAGTGCTTTTCAGAATTTCAGAACGAGAGATCATAATTCTAAGAGATAAATGTCATACATATAACTGTTGATGTAGATATGCTTTGAGTTTTCAAAGTACTGATTGCTGATTCCTGGTAATTGTTATGGAAGTTCTCGTTACACGATGCAGATGGGTATATGATAGGGTTTCAATGGATAAATATAGTGATTTATCGTAGAGGTTTAAGCCAAGGAGCAATGAGGTTGCTGGTAAGTTTACTGCTAATGTGGTGGAATATAAACGGTTCCCCGGTAACGATGATGAAAGATAAACTTATATATCAAAGTTATAATAAGACTTATTCGAATGAAAGGTCAATGTACTAGCTGGAGCTGTGACAAAATTTGCTACTTTGAAAAGGGATCGCAAAGTTTTTTTTTTGCTAATAAATGCCAAAGGATCTGACGCGGCTACGTGTTAAACTTTTACTCAGTTGCTGAGAGTTACTCAGGTGCATAACTAGATGCATAAATCTTTTCTTCCGTAGATGAAGTGTGGTTGATTCATCGTATCGTTTGAGGTGTTTTCAAGAATCATGAGAAGTTTGAACGCAGATTGTAATCGTCAAGATACAAATGAGGTTTAAGATGAAATCAAGTGGCAAACTTGAAGAATTGTTTAGTTTCATATGTTATAATCAATATTTTAATTCATTTTAATTTTCCAATGTCGACGGTCCACAGTTGATAGTCCACAATTAACAGTCCAATAATTCATATATAGTTTAATATATAATATTCGAATTAATTAACATGTGTCGTGACCCGTATACGTCTCAGACTCGATCACAACTCAAATTATATATATTATTATAGAGTCAACCTCAACCCTGTATAGAGAACTCGATCATTACTGCATATAGAGTGTCTATGGTTATTCCAAATAATATATATAGATGCGTCGATATGATATGTCAAAACCTTGTATACATGTCCCGATATTTAAAGTGTGTAAAAATAAATAGCAGAAATTTAAATGACGAATAATAAAGTGCGTAAAGTAAATAACAGAAATTAAATGACGATAAATAAAATTGCGAGAATATAAATTGCGATAAATAAACTGCGATAAATAAATTGCGATAATTAAATGGTAATACGGAATTAACAGTTAGCTAGGAACAGTTAGCTAGGATTTTGTTAGCGTGGATTCTTAATATAATTTTATATTGTTAATTAATCTGTTTCTAATCAATTTTTATTGTGTCCATTATTTCTTCATTATGCCACTTGTTGGATTCTGATAGGTCAAAATCCAAATATGTAATTGGATGAATATGGTTATTCTGTGGTGAACGGATTTGTATATCGGTGGATGTAAGTAGGATAGTATATGACTGTTGAAACAGATTCGAAGAACGTACAATGTAACTTATTAATGTGAAATTTAAATAGTCATCGGGTATTACCTACCCGTTAAAATATTTTCACCATTAACAGTTTCTACAAGAGAATTTTTAATTACAATCTTTATGAAAACATATATACATATATATTTTCTTCAGATGTATTCATGGATTTAATGAGTTAATATGATATTAAACTCATTTGCTTTTCGGTTAGAACTAGAATAAATAATCTCTAAAACTTTAGAGATTACATATTCGCCATGTCGAACGAAGATAAATGATGTAGAACGATTCGTAGAACAATAATTATATTCGAGGTACAGAATGAGATGTCGAGGCATGGATTGTTGATGGTACTGGTGTTGTTACTGATGGTTCTGTTGATGCCGGTGATGTTGCTGAAGCTGGTAAGTTTTGCACCATGTTCTCCAAATTGATTACTCGAGCGCGAAGCTCGTTGACTTCTTCGATTACCCCGAGATGATTGTCGGTCGGAACGAGCGAATGAATAAGGTTTAGAATCTGAGTTATGATATAGTCGTGGTGAGATATTTGGGAAATGAGCGTGAATTGGTGTTACGAACAGGTTCACCGGTAAGTGCTTCAGGTTCTTCGCCAAAAGGTGAATTCGGTTAGTGGATGGGATCGCCTTCTGCGCGTCTCCATTGATTAAGTCGACTATGAATCCATCAGATGAATTGGGGATGGATGATTGGTTGATTCATTCTGGTGTCGTTACTTCCGGAGCTTAGATGACTATCCATTCTGAATAACTGTCGGGATAACTATCGGAATAGCTGTCGATATTCGAAGGACTCGATCTAGTTGAGGGATTCATCTCGTACGATCAGATGAAGGATTTTCGATAAGAAATAGATTATCGGATGTAGATTAGTATCCTGCAATACATAATTTATATATACATATATAATACTAAAATCTCATAAGTTACGGAGGAATCTACGGAAGTTGTCAGGCAAAGTTACAGTAACAGATATGCTAAGATATGAAGTAGTAGATACGCTAAGATATGAATTTTGTCTATACACTATTCATGCAGTCAATGCAGTAAAACGTGTCTAGACTAAGAATGATAAGCAAGTGATTCTTTAAGAATGATAAGCAGGAAATTATTTTTTTGACACGAAATGATAAGAAAAACTTTTGACATGCAGACACGGTCGAAGTCCAGACTCACTAAGGCATTCTAACGACTATCAGTTAGATACACTAATGCAAGACCTGGTTCTCTAAGACCACCGCTCTGATACCAACTGTAGAGACCCGTCCTAATCCATCCAGACGAAGTCCATATCGATTATGAACGATTCACAACAGTTGATTACATCGCGAGGTACTTGACCTCTATATGATACATTTTACAAATATTGCATTCGTTTTTAAAAAGACAGTCTTTCATTACATCGAAAGTTGACGGCGTGCATACCATTTTATAATATATCTAACTATAATTGACTTAATAATAATCTTGATGAACTCAACGACTCGAATGCAACGTCTTTTGAAATATGTCATGAATGACTCCAAGTAATATCTTTAAAATGAGCAATTGCACAGCGGAAGACTTCTTTCATACCTGAGAATAAACATGCTTTCAAGTGTCAACCAAAAGGTTGGTGAGTTCATTAGTTTAACATAAATAATCATTTCATAATTTTAATAGACCACAAGATTTTCATATTTCCATTTCTCGTAAACATACGTCCCATGCATAGAGACAAAAATATCATTCATATGGATTGAACACCTGGTAACTGACATTCACAATATACATATAAGAATATCCCCATCATTCCGGGATCCTCCTTCGGACATGATATAAATTTCGAAGTACTAAAGCATCCGGTACTTTGGATGGGGCTTGTTGGGCCCGATAGATCTATCTTTAGGATTCGCGTCAATTAGGGTGTCTGTTCCCTAATTCTTAGATTACCAGACTTAATAAAAAGGGGCATATTCGATTTCGATAATTCAGCCATAGAATGTAGTTTTAAGTGCTTGTGTCTATCACGTCAAACATTTATAAAGCAGCGCATGTATTCTCAGTCCCAAAATATATATTGCAAAAGCATTTAAAAAGGGAGCAAATGAAACTCACCATAATGTATTTTGTAGTAAAAATACATATAACGATATTTAACAACCGAACAAAGCAGGGTTGGCCTCAGATTCACGAACCTATATCATTTGTATATATATTAATATACATGTTTGAAATCGAACAATTATATATATGTGAATTTATTAGTTCTATCATATTTATATTAGTAATATGTATATGTTTCCTATATTCATTTTGTATATAAAATATAAATTTTGTTATGTTATATGTATTACATATATTCATATATATATTTATATATCATTTGGTGGCTAATGAAAATATTAATTATAACAATATTAAAATAATATTAAATATGTTAATAATTATAATACTTTAGTTTTCTAAGAAAATAATAATGTTAATATTTCTATTAGTGATAATAATAATGATAGTAACTATAATAATATTAATTTTTTTTATTAATGATAGTTATGATAATGATGTTAGTAATTACATAATAATAATGCATATTCGTATTTTATAGTTTTACTAACAATTAACTTAACTATAATAATAATCATATTGATATAGATAATCATTTTGGTGATATTAATTGTAATATTACTAATAACATTTATATTAATAACAATGATAGTAATGATAAATATAATAATACTAATTTTTAAGGATAATAATAATAAATTCAACATGATAGTTATAATAATACTCATCTTAACAATAATAATAATAATATTCAGTTTTGTATTTATAATCATAACAATAATAATATTTATTATTTGCATTAGTAATAACAATAACAATAACTAATCATAACAACAACAACAACAACAACAACAATAATAATAATAATAATAATAATAATAATAATAATAATAATAATAATAATAATAATAATAATAATAATAATAATAATAATAATAATAATAATAATAATAATAATAATAATAATAATAATAATAAAACATGGGACTACCTTTGATGAAGCTTTAAAGGAGAAAAAAAAAACTGCCCACGCCTAGAATTGAACCCGAGACCTCTCGGTCACACAAACCCACTCTCAACCATCCATCCGAATCTATTTATCTGTTATATTTAACCCCGAAATTTATATATCCCATTTTAAATGTTCCTTCTTCTTCATCTTAATCCCAAACCCAAAATCAAAACCGAATTGTCTGTAATAAACAAGCATTTAGAATCTATAACAATTTCACAAATAATAATACTCATAAGTCTGTAAATCACGCACCATTCTTGTCAGGGTTTCTACTCTTCCTTTTATCATTTCGGTCCACTCATCTAATTTATGGTTAAGTCTAGAACAGCTAATCTTTAAGACTTTAGAAATTACATAATTGCCGCATAATGTTTCTCCAATGAAGTTATGAATTTATACTTCATCGGTTATTGTTGTTGGTACTCCTTAGTATCTACGGTGCGTATGACGTTGATGTTCGAGGTATAGATTGTGATATTAAGGTGTGGGATGAGGATGTTGTTGTTGGTGGTAATGGTACTGTTGGTGTTGATGATGGTGGTACTGTTGATGCCGGTGATGCTGCTGGTGCTTGTAACCTTTGCACCATTTTTTCCAAAGTCACTACCTGAGCGCGAAGCTTGTTGACTTCTTCTATTACACCGGGATGATTTTCGGTTCGGACGAGCGGATGAATAAGATTCAGGATTTGAGATAGTATATAATCGTGATGAGATACCCTGGAAATGAGAGAGAAAATGGAGTCTCGAACAAGTTCGCCGGTAAGTGTTTCTGGTTCTTCGCCAAGAGGGAAATGTGATGGATGAAAGGGATCACCTTCTTCTTGTCTCCAATGATTAAGTACACTGCGAACTCATCCCCAATTCATCCAGAATAGATGATGGCTAATTGGTTGATCCATTCCGGTCACACTGGTTTCGGAGCTCGAGTGAAAATCCATATCGGAATCTGAGGAACTTGAACTAGTTGAGGGGTTCATCTCGTACGATCAGGGAAATGAATTTTGATATGTAATAGATTATAGGATTTAGTTTGGTATTCTTCAATATATATATATATATATATATATATATATATATATATATATATATATATATATATATATATATATATATATATATATATATATATAATACCAAGATTCCATAAGTTACGGAGAAATTTTCGAAAGATGTCAGACAGAGTTTACTGTCAAAGATATGTAAAGATATGAATTTTTCTATACACTATCTACGTAATGAATGCAGTAAGATGAGTCTAGATTTAAGATGATAGCAGGTAATTTTCGACAAAAATGATAAACAAAACTTTTGATATGCAGACACGGTCGAAGTCCAGACTCATTATTGCATCTTAATATCGATCGGTTAGACACACTAATGCAAGACCTGGTTCGCTAAGACCACCGCTCTGATACCAACTGAAGGGACCCGTTCATATCGATTATAAACGATTCACAATAGTTTATTACATTGCGAGATTCTAACCTCTATATGATACATTTTACAAACATTGCATTCGTTTTTAAAAGACAAACTTTCATTACATCGAAAGTTGACAGGCATGCGTACCATTTCGTAATATATCCAAACTATAAATGACTTAATAATAATCTTGTTGAACTCAACAACTCGAATGCAACGTCTTTTGAAATATGCCATGAATGACTCCAAGTAATATCTTTAAAATGAGCAAATGCACAGTGGAAGATTTCTTTAATACCTGAGAATAAACATGCTTAAAAGTGTCAACCAAAAGGTTGATGAGTCAATTAGTTTATCAATATCAATCATTTCCATCATTTTAATCGACCACAAGATTTTCATTTTTATTTCTCATAAATATACATCTCATATCAGGCATTTCGCAAACTGCATAGAGATAAAAATCATTCATATGGTGAACACCTGATAATCGACATTAACTAGATGCATATAAAATATCCCCATCATTTCGGGACTCCCATCGGATATGATAAATTTGAAGTATTAAAGCATCCGTACCTCGAATGGGGCTCGTTAGGCCCGATAGATCTATCTTTAGGATTCGCGTCAATTAGGGTGTCTGTTCCCTAATTCTTAGATTACCAGACTAAAAAGGGGCATATTCGATTTCAATAATTCAACCATAGAATGTAGTTTTGATTACTTGTGTCTATTTCGTAAAACATTTATAAAAGCAGCGCATGTATTCTCAGTCCCAAAAATATATCGCAAAAGCATTTAAAAAGGGAGCAAATGAAACTCACTATACTGTATTTCGTAGCGATAATGCAAATGACGGCATTGAACAAGTGTAGGGTTGGCCTCGGATTCACGAACCTATGTTAAGTATATATATTTATATGTTGGTCAATATCTGTCTAACAATTTAGGTCAAGTCGTAGTGTATCACAATCCTAATCGATTTGTTTAATAGCTTTTAGTCCTCTATTATATCGCATTCATAATATAATGATAATAATAGTAATCATAATAATTAGATGATACTAATATTAGTTTTAATGATAATGATACTAATAATAATAATTATGATAATACTAATGATAATACTAATAATTATTATAATGATAATAATAATAATAATAATAATGATAATAATAATAATAATAATAATAATAATAATAATAATAATAATAATAATAATAATAATAATAATATTAATAATAACCTTAATGATAATGCCGATAGTAATAATAATAACAATAACAATTTTGATGATAATACTTACATTAATAACGATAATGATAATAATAATAATTATTTGATAATAATAATAATAATAATAATAATAATAATAATAATAATAATAATAATAATAATAATAATAATAATAATAAGGATGATAATAATTTATATATATATTTAATTTATATAATTAATTATATATTATATTATATTGACATGCATAGTTGACTTGTTAAATTAGATCTAATGACTTATACGTTCACGCTCGACTTATGTTTTGATTCTAGTTTCTTGAACGATACTACGTATGCTCTAATATTTTGTATTCTACGTTTTGTGACTCGTACCCTTGTCAAAATATAGACTTAAATTGTGAATAAACTATATCACTCAAAATGTCACTATAACGTTCGAGTGTTTTGGTCACTTGCTTCTATAAATCAACGTCTCGTTATTTATCAAAGTATATTTAATTCAAAACGTTTTATATCTAAGTTAGTATTATGTTTTGTAAAATATATATATATATATATATATATATATATATATATATATATATATATATATATATATATATATATATATATATATATATATATATATATATATATATATATATATATATATATATATATATATATATATATCATCATTTAAAATATAAACTTGTACACATTATATATAATTGAAATATTTATCCAATAATATAATATTTAATTTTTCAAAACTAATTTAAAATTCAAAGTTCATTTATAATCGTTTAAATAATAGAAAATATTATGTCATATCACGTTTACGTTTTTGAATATATATATATATATATATATATATATATATATATATATATATATTTGTAATTTATAATACAAAGCTTTTATTAAGTTCTTCAAACTTCATAAACAAATTATCTTATAAAATGTTTTAATAATAAAGTTCTTTTTAAACTGAAAACGTTTTTGTACGTTTGAAACTAACTCAAATAAATATGAAAATTTGTTTTCCAAAACTAAATATATTTAAGAATCATTTTGTTAAAGGATTTAAATAATGGAAATCGTTATGTCATAAAACGTTTTAGAAATGTAAAATTTATATATACTCATAATAAGTTTCAAGTTTTTAAATTACCATATGTTGGTGAAGCATAGGATAAAGTCAAATGGTTAACTAAATGTATGAAATCATTTTAAAGTAAAACGTCGATTTACTTAACTTGTCGATATCCAACATCTAAGTTATTTACACTCCACTTTCTTACTTTCATATTAAATAAAATGAAAGCTAAACTAGCTATCTTATCAAGGTCACGAGGAAATTATTGTAAAGCATGTATTGGAAATCAAACAGGAATCTCCACTAATATTTGTCTAATTCTCGTTAATTGACACATTTGTTCTTACTTGTAAATCACCTTACCATTTTCCGAATGTTGTTAAAAAGAATCGATTTCTTAAATCATAGTGGACCTTACTACAGAGATCCGTAATCATATCACAATATATCTGATAATTCAATCATTTGATATTATCATTTAATTATGTCAATAAATATATTAAACATATATTGAAACTTTATGTTCATGTAATATATTATACATCTAATACTTTGTTGACGTTTTCAATTAATATAACTATGTATTATATATACATATCTATATGCACATAAATGTTCTTGAATCGTCGAGCTTAGTCAAAAGGGTAATTGATTACATGAATTTAATTCCAAAACTTTTGAGACTCAATATTACAGACTTTGCTTATCGTGTCTAAAACATATAAAGATTAAGTTTAAATTTGGTCGGAAATTTCCGGGTTGTCACAGCTAACTTCTTTCCGAGTATTGTCATGATCCATTTTAAAGGCAGTATAATTCAAATCCTTTCTTCTACCAATTCGTTAAAAATATAATTATAAAGAGAGAACACTATTTAATTGATTAAAACTCTTATTTGAAATGTAGAAGGTTTTTATCTCAAATGAACCAACCAAAACTATATCACATATAATTTAGCGGTACAACATAATTTCATGACAAGCTATAAAAAGAAGCTTCAAACATCGGCATTGTCCTTTTCAATTTAGTGATGGGATATATCAATTCCATCCATGATTATCATCATCTCATTTAATTGATAACTTATATAATCAGAAATGACAACCAAGCCATTTTCACTCGTGATCATCGATTGAACTAAAACAGATGTCCCAATAATCACAACTAGGTTAAACCAAATAAGATTTCAACCACTAGAAACGACCACCTAGTCATTCTCATTCGTGACTATCATCTGAACTAATTTGAAAGTTCCAATGATCACAACTACGTTAAACCAAGTAGGCTTCAAGCTAAACTGAGTAAACGTAACATGTTTCAACCCAAGCAGTTAAATCAAATAGATTTCAACCAAACATGGTAAATCAAACTGATTTCAACGAAACATGTTAAACCAAATAGGATTTAACCCCAACAGGTAAACCAAACATGTTACCTAAATAGGTAAATGAAACAGGATTCAACCCCATACAGTTAAACCAAACTTTTTTTAACTAAACACGTTAAATAAAAACATGTTTTTCTCACACATGAAATATGTAATATTTTTACTAGTTCCCATCACAGCCACTTGTGGAATCTACTTTGGTCCTCCCAAGATGAAGTTCTCGATATCCACTAATATTTAGTTTCATACACAGAAACTAAAACTTTAGATCATTTAACAAGTTCTAAAGTTTTATCGATAGTTAACAAACTACATTATCATTGTAGTAGGCTGTTTACTTTTCTCGTTAACTATTAAGATAAAAGGTATTCAACCTTATGTTTTGAATACAATAATATTCCGATACCACGGTACCAAGAAGGTAATACACCTCAAAACCAAATAAGTTCAAAATCAATATGTTTGGATTCTCTTTTCCAAACAACATCTTGTTGTTTAATTCATCATTCAAATTATTTTAACAACTTAGATAATATTAATAATCTTTAGCACATGTAAAGATATATTTTGTGTAAAACACACTTCACAAATCCTTATATCCTTAATTAAGGATTTTAAAACATTATCCCAAAACATTGAACATAAAAGGTATGTTCTAAACCATTCCAACAAAACACATATGTTTTAAGTTTGTAGGAAATAGTACCTAAAAATATATATATTATATATTCGTTATTAATAAAAGATTAAATATAATAAAATACACATACCTTGAAAGGTGTAGTCAAAAAGATATGTAAAAAAGATATATGAATCATCTCACCAAGAGAAGCCCAGACCCGTGTTTAACACGGTTCCCTTAAAACAGTTCCGCCGTCTACACGTCGTATGTTTCCCAGGGTACAACGGCCGAAACAGTAGTACTGCCGGACTTGAACATTTTCCTGAAAAAGTTGTCTCCATTGTTCTCCATAAGCTAGCGCATAAATTTGTCTCCTTTGACCAAAGTCATGAATAAAACAAAACTAAGCTTATGGATACTTTTGTGTGTGTATTTCTATGGAGCTAAGGTGTTTCTTATCACATTTTGATATTTATCAAAGGTTCAACTCCAAAGAGAATATAATACTCTTATTTATATCAAATGAAAATGGATGGTCAAAAGACTATCTTAATGACCATAAACCATAGTTTTAATGGCAATAAAATAGCACTTAAAACTTATAAGTTACATGATATTGAATGGTCATATTAAGTTACAACAAATGGAAAAAAAAAATGTCACATTTACTTGTAACAAATGACAATCAATTTCAATTCATACTTATAATTTTCCAACAATATGTTCATCTTTTACTTATTTTTTAATTATGTGTGATTAAGAGTACTCTCTGTCGATTTTTAAAAGTGAATGCAATTACTGCAGGTATGACTTTATATGGTCTAAAATGTTGAACAACTTGAAACAATATTCTTGAACAAGTTACGCCAGATCAATATTTTGTTTTTTTAACGGCTGAAAATTTTATAAAGAAAACCACACTCTAGCAATCAGCTAGAGGGGGAAGGAAAGTACAATTACAATGGCTTCATAAGCCAAGAAATCCAATTCAAATTACGTTTACCTCTATATCTAATCCAACAAAAAGCAAAATTATAAATAGAGTCGAAAAGGTCACATTTCTTTAACGGACAGCTACCGAAAGTGACAGAGTTCCTGTATTTCCACATCATCCATAAAAAAGCCACCATGATCACATATAACCTCTCCTTTTGATCTTTCGATCGATCCCAGTCTTCAAGCCAAATAATCCACTCGTTCCAAGAAAGAAAGACAGGAACGTCTTCATCAATCCAACAACGAATCTTATGCCAAACTTGGAGAGATGTAGAACAAACAAAAAAGATATGGTCACTCGACTCAATCCCATGAGAACAAACCGGGCAAGATATCGATGGAATTTCCAATCCTTTGATAGATAAGTTTAATCGAGACGGAAGCCTGTCAAGAACTAAACGCCATATAAAAATGTTAACTTTCCGGGGCACCCATGGACACCAAATGGTAGATGGATGAAGGGATGGTAACATATAGTTATCAATCAACAACCTACCATCTTTCACCTTGTAAGTGAGATCGGTCCCCATAACACATTGCTAATGATCCGGAGAGTCGATTAATTGAATATCCAAAAGAAGTTGATGAAGAGAGTCATAATTTTCAAGGTGTATGCTACTGTCCAGAGATCTGCTCCAGTTCCATCTCCAAACACCATTCGAAAATCTATCAGCAACTTTGCAGTCTGGATCGACATCCAATCTGAAAAGCCTGTTGAACCTTGAAGCTAAATTGGAATTATCAATCCAAGTGTCTTTCCAGAAGTAAGTATCATGACCATTACCAACTTTTTTCTTAAACACATTGCGATCGATAATGCCTTCATTATGTAAATAACGAAAGGTTGTAATGATGTTAGACCATAGCCCAGGGAATTGCGACCTTTCATCAATGCATTTCGGACCATGAATAGCTTTAATAACCTGAACCCATAACGCGTTAGGATTATTAAGAAACCTCCATTTCCATTTAAGGAGAAGGGCTAAGTTGAAGGCTTTAAGGCTTCTGACATTTAAACCACCCTTCTCATGAGAAGCTAGAATGTTATGCCATTTGATCCACGCCATTTTTCTCGAATCTTCACCGCTTCCCCAAAAGAAACGAGATCTAATACTTTCTAAAGGATTCAAAACACCCTCTGGGCATTTGAATAAAGAAAGATAATAAATTCCTAGGCTTCCCAAAACCGACTTAAGTAAGGTTAACCGGCCGCCAATGGACAACAAATTTGCTTTCCATTTAGAGAGTTTGTTATTGAACCGATCGATAAGTATGACCCAGTTCTTGATCGAATTCATATTGGAGCCAAGAGGAAGACCCAAGTATTGAAAAGGAAGACTTCCTGCTTGACAGCCCGTCTCTAAAGCCATATCTTGTAACTCCAGGGCCGACACCCCCACGCCGTATAAGTTGGATTTTTCAATGTTAATCTTTAAACCGGAAACAACATAGAATATATGTAATATATTGATTATGTTAACCATATCTATGTTGTTTCAGTCAGAAATGATAACGACGTCGTCCGCATAGAAAAAGTGAGAAGCTTTTAAATTGTCTGAACCAATCTTAACCCCTTGAATCAAACCGGTGTTCAACCCTTCTTGAAGCATGAGATGTAAACCCTCCATGACAATAATAAAAAGAAAAGGGCTTAATGGGTCACCTTGGCGAAGTCCTCGTTTAATAGAAAATTCTTTCGTGGGGCTTCCATTAATCAAAATAGAAGATCTTGCTGAGTTAAGACACGATGAGATCCAAGTGCGCCATTTAGATTCGAAACCCAAACGAGATAACATGTGATCTAAGAAGGCCCAACTGACAGTATCAAAAGCTTTCTCGAAATCAACTTTGAAAATAAACATCTTTTTGTGCTTCCGTTTATACCATGACAAGATCTCATTTAACATAAGAGGACCATCGAGAATCTGTCTACCTGCGATAAATGCGGATTGCTCCGGACTAATAATGTGATCCATTACCCTTGCAAGACGAAGAGCTAAAAGTTTTGCAATAATTTTATATGACAAACCAATCAAAGAAATCGGGCGGTAATCTTTAATGCATACCGGATTCGGAAATTTAGGGATTAATGTGATGAAAGCGGAGTTGGATCCATTAGGAATTGAACCCGTCCGGAAAAACTGAGAAACAGCTCCCTGAATATCAGTTTTAAAGATGTTCCAAAAAGTTTTGATGAAGTTAAACGTAAAACCATCCGGACCCGGTGCTTTTTGACTACCACAAGCCCAAACCGCCTCTTTAACTTCTTGCTCTGAGATCTCTCCTTCCAAAATCTCGTTATCAGTATCTGATAAGAGAGAATTTGGAGAAATCAAAGGGAACCTGATGTCAGAATCATGGTTCGAAAATTTAGACTCATAGAAGTCAAAAAATTCTTTATTGATTATCAGAGGGTTTGTATTCCATACACCATTACAAAGAATCCCATTCACCATTTGATAATGGCGACTATAATTCACAACTCTATGAAAAAATTTTGATATCTCGTCACCCTCAACATTCCACTTAAAACGTGCTTTTTGTTGAGTATCCAAATCGTCTAACCTTGAGAGATCATCCAATTCCTTGATAATCTTTGTCCTCTCGTCTAACTCCTCAAGAGAGGCACAAGTATTATCAATATTCAAATCAATGAAGTGGATACGATCTTTGATTTCGTTAACACGTGACTTCTCAGTTAACCGTTTGGATGCTATCCACTCTTTGATCTTATATTTTAGATTACGAAGCTTGATAGAAAATTCAGTGACAGCTTGCAACTCGTCAGACATCCAAGTAGCTTCAATAAAGTCTTTAAAACCTTCCCTTTGAAGCCATGAATTGAAAAACTTGAAAGGGATCGGACCGAAATCTCTCTTTACGACGTGAAAAAGAAGAGGCACGTGATCCGACCAACCTCTATTTAAAGCTTCCAATTTAACATCCGGGAAAGAAACCATGACGTCTTGAGAAATCAAGAACCTGTCAATGTGACTCATTTTTGATCCCGTCTTGTTCATCCAAGTATAGCGTCTCCCACCCAAAGGCATATCAAATAACTCTGATCCATGGATGAAATTGTTAAAAGCTAACGCCCCATTGTGATTAAAAATCGATCCTAAACGGTCTTCTTCTACCCGAACTTCGTTGAAGTCACCAAAAATGATGTAGGAACCATCATGATTATTTTTGAAATCAGTGATGCGATTCCAAACAGCAATCTTGTCGTTGAAATCTTGGGGACCGTATACATTAATGATGAAGAAAGTGTCGTTCGAGTTTACCCATTTCCCTTTCACTATAACGTACCAATCATCGCACCAAATGTGATCTTTAGTGAACACATTCGGATCCCATAAAGAGACAATGCCTCCGGATCTACCTCGCGAGAGAGAACAGGCAAAGTCAAACGTTAAGTTTCCCCACATCGAGCGCAGTCTGTGTGGTTCCATGATCGCCATTTTTGTTTCTTGTAAGCCTAGAAATTGGATACTATTCTTAGCACACAAGTCCCTGATCCACCTTTGTTTCCTCCACTTCTTACTGCCTCTAACATTGAGAGATAGAATCTTCATTTATCAACCATATTGACTCCGATTCTGTCAATGAGATTATGAAATGTATTTTGACAAGCAGATACATCGTACCCCATTTTTTCACCCAGATTAATCATGTTATCCAATTCACAAAGTACAGAGACACCACGAACACATTTGTTGTGCGTGTGGGATGAACTTGAAAGTTTGGATTGAGAAGAGTTCGTCACCTGATCTACATTTTCTTTTTCAGAATCCTTACAGTTTGTGTTAGCATTTTTACTTGGATCATTTTCTGTATTTTGATGATTATGAAAAAGCTCAGTTTCTTCAAAGTTTTCCTCTTGATTACCATTTAAGTTCATGTCCTCCTTCTCTAAATTCTCCTGTTCAATGACCTCGTCTTCGTTATTCAATTCAGTATCTTCATAATTACTGCAATCATCCTGAGATGTTGAATCTCCAATTGAGTCAATTACTAAATTCCATGCCCCAATCTCATGAACATAAATATCAAATTCAGCACCACGAACACCGGTAGTAATGATCTCATTGATGAAGCCCATGTGTTTAGAAGCAACACAAACACGACCCAAACACATAGGTGAGTTCGAACCTTTTTCGAAGAAAAGGAATATTTTTTTGTTGTTGATTTTCTTTTCTGATTAAGTTACTAACATCAGGTACTTTTAACTTAAGATATTCCCTTACCAATGACATTTTGGATCAATATACATTTCAATGAGTATATACAATTTTTGTTATTTCATTATTATATAATTTATTGAATATTAAGATTGTTTATGAGCTAATGGAAGTTAACTTTGTGTGTGGTGCTTAGGTAGTGAGATGATGAGGGACATTTTATTGAGCATACTCAAATAATAACGTTACGTCAGTCTCATATAGCATTTTTGTTTACTTCGAACATATATTAATAGCATGCTTAATCTTAAGTTCCTCATTCTATCCACGTAGAATTTCATAAGTAGCGTTTATGAGCTCCTACGAATTTGAGAGCAAGTCAGCAGGTGCAAGGAAGCTTGCTGGTTCAAATATGATGTACATGAATGATGAGAAAACAATGCGGGTCACCAACGTACCTATTACTGTCAATGACTTAGCTGATGACACGGAAGTAATTGTTGCTATTGACCGTAAGCTGAAAGATCGTGTTTTTAATATTGAAGACGTAACTGTAGATCTGCCTGAAATATGGATATTCAGATTGACCTCAGGAGGGTTTTCTTCCGGATCCATTCAGGATTCAAACCCGGTCCGCCTGCCCCTCGGGATGGTTAAAGGATCGGGTTCCCGTAATGCGATTCGGGTTTTCTCCCGAACGCGTGTGTGTGTGTGCAAATGATGAGTGTCGTTGAAATAAATGATGATGCAAATCTTGTCGTTCAAAAAAAAATTATTACACATTACTTTAGTTCTTGTTAATGATTTAAATGTTTATAGAAGACAAATGTATTCAGTATTGCGTATCATGTTGTATAAAAACACTTCTACAGGCTAAGGATATGAAAGGGATGGCACTTGACAAATATGATGCGTCAACTCTAAGATTGATTCGATCAAGAAGAAAGAGTGAATCACCCCCGGATGTTATGCACGGTTAATCATCAGCTATCAATTTTAGTTTGCTCTATCTTGTTTAAATAATCCCATGTTGAAACATTTTGATGATGCTTTGCCTAATAATTTATCCCAGTTTTTCAAACTTGCTTGCTTTTGTAATATCAATCACCGTTTGATGTAATTTGTGGTCTTTGATTCCCAGAATCTATGAATCTATGATATTCAATGTTTATGACTAACGATTTGTGACAAACAAAGTACTTGAATACATATCTAACTCCAACTCTAAGACCATAACTAACAGAGCGTCGGAAATGGAGCGTCCGCCTTGTTGGAATTTTTAACGTAAAGTGACGCCGATTAACCCACCATTAGTTTTTGACACATGCAAGTGTTAGTCACAATGTCGACGAAAGATCAAGGGAGCGTGAGGCAGGGAGGAACCAATCAAAGAATTAATATTATTATATTTTTGTTATTTATTTATTATTTCTCAACCAATTTCCAATAAGATTTACCATATCACGCTACAGATATTTGACACAAAAATTTGACATTTTGAGTTAACGAATATCAAATACATTCACAATTAAGAACTCATTTTTTTCACTAAAAAGTACACAATCTACCTTACGGGTTAGAAATGTTCTAACACATCAGTCCGTGTACCAATTACAGAATCACTATCTTAATTATTCCTTATATTTATCTTCTATCTAAGAGAAAATTCAAACCACCTCTCAAAACATCAAACCAAATATATGGAAGTTAATCAAAAACATGCATTTTATCATGTAGGTAATTATCACTGGGTCAGTGTACCAATTACAGAATTACTATCTTAATTATTCCTTATATTTATCTTTCATCTTAGAGAAAATTCAAACCGCCTCTCAAAACATCAAACAAAATATATGGAAGCTAATAAAAAACATGCATTTTATCATGTAGGTAATTATCACTCAAGTGTACCAATTACAGAATTATTATCTTAATTACTCCTTATATTTATCTTCAATCTAGGAGAAAATTCAAACAACCTCTCAAAACATCAAACCAAATATATGGAAGCTATTCAAAAACATACTAAAACATGCTTTATGTAGTATAATAACAATAACAATTTTATTTTTTGTAAGTGTCCACCCATATTATCTCTTTGGATAAGGTTTTAGTTAAAGAGAAGTGTAAAATGTAGGTAATTATCACTCGTTTTGTGAGGCAAGTGTTGAGTAGTGAAGATTTTGCTCTAAGTCTTGAAGTGGGAGATTGTTGAGGGTGTGAAGAATTTGATCAAAGAAACAAGAATTCGAGTATGACTTGGTGAACAAGTCGTATGAATATTGTTGCCTTATTTAATTCTTCTAGAAGGATGAAGCATTGGAACAAAAATGGAAACAAGATAGAAATAGTTTGGAGTTTAAGTTAAACTTGGAAGACAAGTCAAGCTTGGAAGACAAGTCAACCTTGGAGGACATGCAAGCTTGGAAGACAAGTTTATTTAAGAAACAAGAAGTTGTTTATATATGGAATGTTTCTTTTTCTTGTACTTAAAGGCCAAGTTAAACTTGTGCAACAAGGTTTTAACTTTAAGACTTTCCCTATAAACAGACCCCTAGCCTCATTGTAATGATGTGCACTAAATTAATAGAAGAAAATATATGGTTTGCACCCGTGGACTGAACTCTTCTCCGCGTGATTAGAGTTAAGATATAACCACGTTAAATCCTTGTGACGTTTATCTTATATTTATCATTTATGCTCGTGTAATTATCCGTTTGTTGTTCGTGGGTGTTGTGATTCAAGATACCACAATCACATAATCTTGTTAGGGTCCAATACCGAAATTTCTAACAAGTAGTATCAGAGCTTAAGGTTTCGAATCGGGAAACAATGGCAGATTGACATGTTTCGATAGGAGGATGATTCGATTATCATCAGGATGAATGAACAAAGGTTTGCTTGCAACATATATCGAGATCTGTAATAACCCGCTTTTTTCCGTTAAATTATTTTAACGCCCGTTTTTTTTAGATAATATCTTTCGTTATCTAAATTCGTACCCTCCGTTGATTAGCGTTTTAATATTTCCGTTATTGGATTATAACATCTCCCGTTTTCTCTCGCGTATTTAAAATAATTCGTTTGTTTAATTTACGCACCCGCTTTCAAACTCGAGGGACTAATGTTGTCAAGTAGGCAAACTAGTTGACTAGGTCAACTAGTCAAACCTCACCACCACCACTCATTTATTCACCTCCCACTTCTCTTTCAATCTTCATACTTCCTTCTTTTTCTCTCAAGCCCCAGCATCAAAGATTCATCATCTAAATTCGATCTAGGAAGCTTAAAATAAAACAAATTGTACTTTTAGAATCCTCTCTTCATCCTCTACGTTTTTATACTAATTTCACTACTTGGGGTAAGGTTTCTAAAAACTCTAGATTTCTCTAATTCGATTTATAAACTTGAAATGGTGTTAGTTAGTGTCTATGGCTCACTAGGTTGTTGTGTATGTAAATGATTTGCTCGATTTTGTTGTTTTGAGTAACTATCATGAACACTTGAAATGGGTTTGTTGAATCTTTAATTTTGGGTGATTAAATGTTAATTAAATGTTAATGTTCATGTATTAAATGTGTTACTAGCATCATTAGCTTCAATTTGATGTGTAGGTTGACTTGGAAAACTTCACTAACATGATTATTGATTTTGTAAATTTTGGTTAGGGTTTGATAGACTTAAATATGAACTTTTGATGCATTGAATGCTATGAGACGTTATTTGTAAGTTTTTAGTTGTATTGTATGTTTAATTACCTTCGAAATGGCATATCGTATGTGTAAATTGGATTCCCGAATCATCTTATGCGTTTATGAACTTTGAACCTTTGATAATGAACATTTAACGATCATTCGACGAGGATTTAGTTATTTTAAATGATATTTTTGATTGATGATATGTGTTTAGTTGTATCCCTTGTCAAAATACCTTTCCAACGATATAAGATACGTGTTTTGGGTGTTTGCGGGTCATTATTTGTGAATTGGGAAATTTTGGTTCGAGACTTGAACATTTGAAACAGCCCAGCAATCAGCTCGGGTGTATTGCCGCGGCACGGCCAATCTTTGGCGCGGCACTGCATTTGCCTGAAAAGTGGGCTGTTCAATTTCTCGTTTTCACGTTTAATTCTAACTATGCTACACACCTCCGATTAACATGTAACTTGTTCTAACATGCTCATATATGATTATATAACTCAGAAAAATTGTCCGAGACCCGACCCGAATGTGTTGACTTTTTTACTGACTTTGACTTGACCAAAGTTGACTTTTATTCAAACTTAACCAAATACTTGTGCAATCGTTCTAACATGCTTTTATACTTATATCTTGTGTGAAACTTGACAATTTGACTCACATGCTATATAATCGAGTCATAACGAGCCATAGGACTAATTGAACACATTTCGACCGACCTTGTGTCTTACCCGGTATTGATATAACTTACTTGATATGTCAAGACTAAACAACTTTCATTGCACAACGTTTAAAATGAAGTACTTTGGCGTGCAACTACGGTGAGATCATAGTCCCATCTTTTCAACAACTTTTATACTTTAAATCATGGGATGAGAAACATATACGGTTTATACTTTTATACTTTGAACACAAGTACGAAAACAAACATTCCACTTATGAGTTAGAACAAAAATCCTCAAGTCCAATTATCATCAGTTACACTTACAGGGTGTAAGTGTAAGCGTGAACTTATTTTGTGTGGCCATACGGGTTGACGAACCCTCATTCGGACGGTTCGCTACCGTCGGTGGATGAAATATATTTTCAGGTATAGTGTAGGTTCTAACACTATGATTCAGAGGTACCATTCAGTTAAGCCTTGATAATTGGGTGCTCGACAAACAAACAACATCTTTAGAATGCAAACAATTTGGATAATCAACTTCATACAAAATCTTGTGGTTTAAAAACAACGTTTACAATTACACCTATGGTTTCACCAACATTTTTCGTTGACAGTTTTCTATATGTTTCTCAGGTTCATACTTGGTTACTTGATACATGCTTCCGCACACTTTGACTACTTGCTTGGGGTCAAGCATACATGCATATGCTAGTGATAGCACTTTTGAATTCAAACTTAATGTTTACATGCATACGCTATTGATAACATTCGTGATTTTCAACTTATATTATATCGCAAGTTATTTCATTTATACTTATTAACTTTTGTAAACTTACTCGTTGTCGAACCGTTTGGTAAATTAAAACTTTGCAAGTTTTATACATTTCAAATGAATGTGACATAATTTTGGTCAAACGCGTCTCATTTAGGGACTATGACCACGTAACGGGACCTAAGTTGACGGCGCCATCAATGGTGATTTTGTCGGGTCGTCACAGTTAGTATCAGAGCATTAGTTGTAGGGATCTAGGATATGCATTAGTGTGTCTGAGAGAGTCGTTAGGATGCATTAGAGAATCTAGACTACAACAGGATAGTTAACCATTGCATTCTGAGTTGCATTTGCTATAGATAGCACTTACTTGACTACTTGTGCATTATACTTGAATCTTTTCATAGGTGAACTTCTTAATCATACCTAACTCTCGTCATGCGAACCAGTACTTTTCCACTTACTGGTAACACACGTAAATTCAAGATTTATACGCGCAAGGATGATGACGACTTCATTAGTTATACTAGTTCAGGAACTTTGTCTCCCGGGTTGTTATTCACCACCGTTCCAGCTTACTATCCACGAGTGCTGTAAAGTTTCCACCACTATGGCAATTACTAACCACTACCGATGTTACACCGGTGATCTTCACTATCTACCACTTCTTGTTACTACCACCACTACTCTATGTGGGTATCGTCATCACTACTTATCAATACGATTGCGTACTACTCGTTATCATAATTCGTTACTCTTTTCGTACCTAAAGACATTATTGTTCGACTTGAACCGCATTGAGGTGAACAACCAGTTATACACTTCCCTCGGGAAACGCATCTTCAGAGTTGCACTAATTCTTTCGATTAAATACGAGTCACGTTAGAGATGTCGTTACACTTTGTTCATTTTAAATCTTCACGATTACACGAACTTAATTCTATGGAGTGATGTGGGAATGGAGGTATGAGTTAGCATAATATAACGACACTCGATCAACGTAGTTATATTATGGTAAGTCATATCAAAGTTCTAATGACTCGTGATGGTGATTGGACTGGATCAACCTAATCACCACCATGTGCCATGTACATGACTTTATTTTTCCTTGTTGCCATCCAAAAACTCAGAGGAATATTGATAACAACCATACCAGGGACACACCTTTGATTATTTCCAAACCATATTGATGCTTCTGGATAAATGACCAATTCTTTCAACTTCAAACATATGTTATACGTGTATACTATCTCGTTTTCGCACAGTTTTATCAACGAACTACAAAATGCTTGATATGCTCACATCGAGGTGAAAACTTCTCTCGCATCACACTCGTACTTCCGTATAAGGAAATCTTCTATCTAAATTCTCAATGGAGAGAGAGACTCTTCACATTATACTAGTATTCGCCTCAAGGGTGAATAGTCCTAACGAACGTTTTTCAAAAACCGATAAGAAACTTGTTCTAACAAACGTTTTCAAGTCCTAACGAACTTGTTCAAATATATCTTAAAAGATTGTCCCTCGTTTCGGATCGAGATGCTCGTTTCACTTCTAGATTTCGGAGTGCCTTACAAGAAGCCTTGGGGACACGTTAAGACATGAGTACCGCATACCATCCGCAAACCGACGGACAAAGCGAATGCACGATTCAAACCTTGGAAAACATATCACGAACTTATATTGTTGCCTATAGCCGATTCCTCATACAATGATAGTTATCATTCGAGTATTAACGCCGCACCTTTCGAAATTTTATATGGCCGCAAATGTCGTTCTCCTAATTGTTGGGCCGAAGTAGGCGACAAGTAAACCACTGGACCCGAACTCATTCATGAGATAACCGTTAAGATTGTTCAACTCCAAGAAAGGCTCAAGAAGGCCAGTAGTCGCCACTATGCCGATGTTAGACGTAAACCTCTCAAATTCCAAGTGGGTGACCGCGAAATGTTAAAAGTCGCACCTTAGAAAGGTGTAATCCATTTCGAGAAACGTAGAAAGCTAAATCCTCGATATTTTGATCCTTTTGAAATCTTGGAGCGTATTATACCCGTTGCTTACCATTTCGATCTCCCGACTCAATTGAGCTCCATTCATCCTACAATCTATGTATCAAACTTAGAAGGAGTGTCTTGCCGAACAAGAACTTGTTATTTCTTTTGAAAAGCTTACTATCGATGACAAACTCCACTTCATGGGCAAGCCGATTGAAATTATGGATCGTGAAACCAAACCTTAAAACAAAGTAGAATCCCAATTTTCGAAGTTCGTCGGAACACCAAAAGAGGACCCGAGTTTATGTGGGAAAGACAAGATCAAATGGAAAGAAAGTACCCTCACTTATTCGTAGATTTGGCAACGCAAGGTCTCGAGGAAGAAACAACGAATACTACTTCCAACTAAATTTTGGGACGAAATTTCTTTTAAGGTTTAGGTAATGTAATAACCCGCCTTTTTCCGTTAAATTATTTTAACGCCCGTCTTTTTTTTAGATAATATCTTTCGTTATCTAAATTCGTACCCTCAGTTGATTAGCATTTTAATATTCCCGATATTGGATTATAACATCTCCCGTTTACTCTCGCGTATTTAAAATAATTCGTTTGGTTAATTCACGCACCCGCTTTCAAACTCGAGGGACTAATGTTGTCAAGTGGGCAAACTATTTTACTAGGTCAACTAGTCAAACCTCACCACCACCACTCATTCATTCACCTCCCACTTCTCTTTCTATCTTCATACTTCCATCTTTTTCTCTCAAACCTCAACATCAAAGATTCATCATCTAAATTCGATCTAGGAAGCTTACAACAAAACAAAGTGTACTTTTGGAATCCTCTCTTCATCCTCTACGTTTTGATAATAATTTCATTTCATGACCCATCCTAATCCATCCGGACGAAGTCCATATCGATTAGAAACAATTCACAACAGTTGATTACATTGCGAGGTACTTGACCTCTATATGATACATTTTACAAACACTGCATTCGTTTTTGAAAAGACAATCTTTCATTACATCGAAAGTTGACGGCATGCATACCATTTCATAATGTATCTTAACTATAATTGACTTAATAATAATCTTGATGAACTCTACGACTCGAATGCAACGTCTTTTGAAATATGTCATGAATGACTCCAACTAATATCTCTAAATTGAGCAAATGCACAGCGGAAGATTTCTTTCGTACCTGAGAATAAACATGCTTTAAAGTGTCAACCAAAAGGTTGGTGAGTTCATTAGTTTATCATAACAATCATTTCAATATTTTAATAGACCACAAGATTTCATATTTCAATACACATCCCATACATAGAGATAAAAATCATTCATATGGTGAACACCTGGTAATCGATATTAACAAGATGCATATATAAGAATATCCCCTATCATTCCGGGATCCTCCTTCGGACATGATATAAATTTCGAAGTACTAAAGCATCTGGTACTTTGGATGGGGCTTGTTGGGCCCAATAGATCTATCTTTAGGATTCGCGTCAATTAGGGTGTCTGTTCCCTACTTCTTAGATTACCAGACTAAATAAAAAGGGGCATATTCGATTTCGATAATTCAACCATAGAATGTAGTTTCACGTACTTGTGTCTATTTTGTAAATCCTTTATAAAAATTGCGCATGTATTCTCAGCCAAAAAATATAAAGGGTAAAAAGGCAAATGAAACTCACGCATATAATTATTGTAAAACAGTTAATAAAGCATTTGCATGTATTCTCAGCCCTAAAAATGTAAAGAGTAAAGGGGGAGCAAATGAAAACTCACCATACTGTATTTTGTAGTAAAAATACATATGACGACATTAAACAACTGAACAATGTAGGGTTGGCCTCGGATTCACGAACCTATATCATTTGTATAATCATTAATACCTATAATTGTAATCGAACCATTTCATATATTATAACTTTTATATACTAGTTATATGATTTGTATATTTATATTTAAAAAAGGTTATTATTTATATAGTTATATATATATATATATATATATATATATATATATATATATATATATATATATATATATATATATATATATATATATATATATATATATATATTAAAATTCGTAATTATAGGTAATGTTACTTTTAAGTATATTTTTTATACATGATAATATATAATATTAATAATAGTGAATAAAAGTTATATTTGATTATAATTATAATAACTTTCAATGTTAATAATAATTCCAATATTGGTAATAACCATGATAATAATAATAATACTTGTAAAAATTAATTTTACTGTAATTGATGGTTATGATAATGATTTTAGTAACTACCTAATAATATAGATAACAATGAAAATAATAGTTTTAGTAATATCAAGATAATAATTTTATTAATTATAATACTTATTATCATTTTAAAAACTTAAGGGTGTTATATCTATATTTACATATGTATAGTTATTTTGTTTACAATGCGTACGATCATAGTTATATCCTAATCAACGTCAATCTTACATTTATCTAAATACTTATCTTATTTCAGATCATAAGAGTTTCCATATTTTCCAAGTTTAGTTCATATACGTATAATACTTATTAATAATCCTAATCATAATTGTACGATATATAAAAATAACAATCATAATTGAAAATTTAATTTTTATAATAATAATAAGTAGCAACTAATACTTATATTTGTAATACTAATAATAATTATAATAATAACAATAATAACACTAATAACAATAACACTAACACTAATAATAATAATAAATAATAATAATAATAATAATAATAATAATAATAATAATAATAATAATAATAATAATAATAATAATAATAGAAATGGAAATGAAATTAAAAGTGTATACCCTCAAAAAAAATGCTCCAAGTGGGACTCGAACTCGTGACCACTTGCAACCCCGCTAACACCCTTGACCATCGCTCTATCGTCTGTCTTTCTATTTTAATACCCCTTAAATAAATATATATATCCCGTTACAAAACAGTGTCTTCTTCTTCATCTATATCTTACTCAAATCCACATACTCTAACATACTTGATTAATCTAACGATTTTTGGATTATAAATGGTGTTTTTAAAAAAAATAATAAGTGATTAGATAGAAAAGAAAAAAAAATTGAAAGGGAAACCCCTCTGTGTACCGTCGCTGCTTATTTTTAAAAAAAAAATGATTTTCGATATCCATCACGTAATACTCTATGATCATAACATAAAATAGTTTGATAATCGTATCTAGAAACTATTTAAATCATCAATTGAACTTGAAACGTAACAAATAGCTTGAATTCGTTCGAAGAATAAAAGTTGACTTTTTAGAAAAAATACCTTTGACTTCGAAATTGATAATCAATATGAAGAATTGAAACTTGTAAATTTGCAGGTAGTTTCAATGACTGAATTCTAACCACTCTACACTTTTAGATTTTTAGAATGGGTTCATTTTCGAATTAAGAGCAAAATGGGTTATAGAACACAAACAGAGATTAGAAAGAAATAAAAAATCTGTTTGATTTTCCTTTGCAATTGTAGTAGAGGAAATTAAAGTGTACTAATAATACATAATGGATTGCAGTGTAAACAATTTGATTGATGGCTACATATTAATCGACCATGGCTCACGAGCAAAACAGAAAGCAGGGAAAAAAATAAAAATTTGATAGGGATAGGAGACTGAACTTACACGCTATCTGTATATATATATATATATTTTCTTTTATATAGCTGTAGTTAATTATAAAATAATAATAATAATTAATAGCAATATTGATTTCTTAATATCTATATCTATATATATATATATATATATATATATATATATATATATATATATATATATATATTTGTTTTTATATATCTCAGTATTTGTACATCTATTATATTTATTTATTTTCTTTATAGATTATAACTAATCTTAATATTAATTCTAATTCTAATAATAATACTATTAATATAAAAATAAGATAATTTATAATAATAAATGTTTCTAATGATAGCGATAATAATTACCATAAAATGCATAACTATAATATTGTTAATAATAATACTTTATCAATCTATATATATTAAGTTCATATCTATAAATTATTAATAACATTGATATTGATATCATTATTGGAAGTGGTAACAATATTATTATATAGACTATATTTATATTTGTGTTATATATATATATGTATCATTACTTATGTAATATATATATTAACTTTTATTGAATAAGTATTATCTATACATTCAAAATATATCGCAAAATATATATATAGTTTCATTTTTAATATCAACTTTTATCTTGTATGCTATTTTATGTTTTTAGTTCTAATGATTAAATTGTATTTTATTATTTTCACTACTTACATTTATATTTATATATTTATTTATTTACAAACAATTGTTCGTGAATCGTCGGGAATAGACAATGGTCAAATGATTTCATGAATATAGTTCACAACTATTGAGATTAAATTAAATAGACTTTGCTTATCGTGTCAAGATCATTTAAAGACTAAGTTTATATTTGGTCGGAAATTTCCGGGTTGTCACAGTACCTACCCGTTAAAGAAATTTCGTCCCGAAATTTGAGTGTGGTGGTCATGGCTAACAATAAAAAATGTTTTCATGATGAATATGAGTTGATAAGTAGAGTTAAAGTTATATGGATAACATGACTCGATTACTCGAAGCGTATGAATGAAGTTATCACAGAAGAGTGAAATGAAGAAATAAAGATTTGTCTTAACTTTTGACGTAGTCATGGTTGAATTTAGAAAATAAGGTGCGTCTTAACTTTTGACGTTGTCTTGGTTGAATTCCGGAGTTCAAGGAATTTTAAGAAAATTTTTGAAATCTAAAAGATTTGATTCTTCGGCGAATAAGGGAATTAAGATCTCTATAATTAAATGCGATGACCTGTATCAATTGCCTTGTCTGGTATCTTCACTATAATTGAACTTCTTCCGTTCTCTTATTTTCATCATTCCTATACTTTCATTCTTAATTCTTACTTCTAAAAAGTTGGGAAAAAGCTTCATCCAGTTCTACTCCTTGATATTTTCTTAATTATCATTTCTATCATCCTTCTTGTCAATCTTCCACCAGAAAAATCTGTTTACTTTTTAATATAACCTTGGGGTGATACTATTCTTAATTATGTCGTGTCTTTATATTGCTATTCCTATTAATGCCAACGGTGTAGTGACCCGAACTTTTCCATGTTTATATATATATTAAATGAAATTGTTATTTACATGATTAAGTGTTTCCAACATGTTAAGCAATCAAACTTGTTAAGACTTGATTAATTGAAATAGGTTTCATATAGACAATTGACCACCCAAGTTGACCGGTGATTCACGAACGTTAAAACTTGTAAAAACTATACGATGACATATATATGGTTATATATATAGTTAACATGATTTTATTATAAGTATGTATCTCATTAGGTATTTTAACAATGAGTTATATACATAAAAATGAGACTATTAATTTAAGAAACTCGAAAACGATATATATAACGATTATCGTTATAACAACGTCTTACTAGGTACATATGAATCATATTAAGATATTGATACACTTGGTTAATTATGTTAAATGATAAGTAAATATATTATTAAGTGTATTAACAATGAAATACATATGTAAAAATAAGACTACTAACTTAATGATTTCGAAACGAGACATATATGTAACGATTATCGTTGTAACGACATTTAACTGTATATACATCATACTAAGATATATTATATATCATAATATCATGATAATATAACAATTTAACATCTCATTTGTTATAATAAACAATGGGTTAACAACATTCAACAAGATCGTTAACCTAAAGATTTCGAAACAACATTTACATGTAATGACTAACGATGACTTAACGACTCAGTTAAAATGTATATACATATAGTGTTTTAATATGTATTTATACACTTTTTAAAGACTTCAAGACACTTATCAAAATACTTCTACTTAACAAAAATGCTTACAATTACATCCTCGTTCAGTTTCATCAACAATTCTACTCGTATGCACCCGTATTCATACTCGTACAATACACAGCTTTTAGATGTATGTACTATTGGTATATACACTCCAATGATCAGCTCTTAGCAGCCCATGTGAGTCACCTAACACATGTGGGAACCATCATTTGGCAACTAGCATGAAATATCTCATAAAATTACAAAATTATGAGTAATCATTCATGACTTATTTACATGAAAACAAAATTACATATCCTTTATATCTAATCCATACACCAACGACCATATATCTAATCCATACACCAACGACCAAAAACACCTACAAATACTTTCATTCTTCAATTTTCTTCATCTAATTGATCTCTCTCAAGTTCTATCTTCAAGTTCTAAGTGTTCTTCATAAATTTCAAAAGTTCTAGTTTCATAAAATCAAGAATACTTCCAAGATTGCAAGTTTACTTCCAAGTTTTCTAAATCCATTCCAAGTAATCATCCAAGATCAAGAAACCTTTATTACTTACAGTAGGTTATCTATCTAATACAAGGTAATAATCATATTCAAACTTTAATTCAATTTCTATAACTATAACAATCTTATTTCGAGTGGAAATCTTACTTGAACTTGTTTTCGTGTCATGATTCTGCTTCAAGAACTTCGAGCCATCCAAGGATCCGTTGAAGTTAGATCCATTTTTCTCTTTTCCAGTAGGTTTATCCAAGGAACTTAAGGTAGTAATGATGTTCATAACATCATTCGATTCATACATATAAAGCTATCTTATTCGAAGGTTTAAACTTGTAATCACTAGAACATAGTTTAGTTAATTCTAAACTTGTTCGCAAACAAAAGTTAATCCTTCTAACTTGACTTTTAAAATCAACTAAACACATGTTCTATATCTATATGATATGCTAACTTAATGATTTAAAACCTGGAAACACGAAAAACACCGTAAAATCGGATTTACGCCGTCGTAGTAACACCGCGGGCTGTTTTGGGTTAGTTAATTAAAAACTATGATAAACTTTGATTTAAAATTTGTTATTCTGAGAAAATGATTTTTATTATGAACATGAAACTATATCCAAAAATTATGGTTAAACTCAAAGTGGAAGTATGTTTTCTAAAATGGTCATCTAGACGTCGTTCTTTCGACTGAAATGACTACCTTTACAAAAACGACTTGTAACTTATTTTTCTGACTATAAACCTATACTTTTTCTGTTTAGATTCATAAAATAGAGTTCAATATGAAACCATAGCAATTTGATTCACTCAAAACGGATTTAAAATGAAGAAGTTATGGGTAAAACAAGATTGGATAATTTTTCTCATTTTAGCTACGTGAAAATTGGTAACAAATCTATTCCAACCATAACTTAATCAACTTGTATTGTATATTATGTAATCTTGAGATACCATAGACACGTATACAATGTTTCGACCTATCATGTCGACACATCTATATATATTTCGGAACAACCATAGACACTCTATATGTGAATGTTGGAGTTAGCTATACAGGGTTGAGGTTGATTCCAAAATATATATAGTTTGAGTTGTGATCAATACTGAGATACGTATACACTGGGTCGTGGATTGATTCAAGATAATATTTATCGATTTATTTATGTACATCTAACTGTGGACAACTAGTTGTAGGTTACTAACGAGGACAGCTGACTTAATAAACTTAAAACATCAAAATATATTAAAAGTGTTGTAAATATATTTTGAACATACTTTGATATATATGTATATATTGTTATAGGTTCGTGAATCAACAAGTGGCCAAGTCTTACTTCCCGACGAAGTAAAAATCTGTGAAAGTGAGTTATAGTCCCACTTTTAAAATCTAATATTTTTGGGATGAGAATACATGCAGGTTTTATAAATGATTTACAAAATAGACACAAGTACGTGAAACTACATTCTATGGTTGAATTATCGAAATCGAATATGCCCCTTTTTATTAAGTCTGGTAATCTAAGAATTAGGGAACAGACACCCTAATTGATGCGAATCCTAAAGATAGATCTATTGGGCCTAACAAACCCCATCCAAAGTACCGGATGCTTTAGTACTTCGAAATTTATATCATATCCGAAGGGTGTCCCGGAATGATGGGGATATTCTTATATATGCATCTTGTTAATGTCGGTTACCAGGTGTTCTCCATATGAATGATTTTTATCTCTATGTATGGGATGTGTATTGAAATATGAAATCTTGTGGTCTATTGTTACGATTTGATATATATAGGTTAAACCTATAACTCACCAACATTTTTGTTGACGTTTTAAGCATGCTTATTCTCAGTTGATTATTAAGAGCGTCCGCTGTCGCATACTTAAATAAGGACGAGATTTGGAGTCCATGCTTGTATGATATTGTGTAAAAACTGCATTCAAGAAACTTATTTTGTTGTAACATATTTGTATTGTAAACCATTATGTAATGGTCGTGTGTAAACAGGATATTTTAGATTATCATTATTTGATAATCTACGTAAAGCTTTTTAAACCTTTATTGATGAAATAAAGGTTATGGTTTGTTTTAAAATGAATGCAGTCTTTGAAAAACGTCTCATATAGAGGTCAAAACCTCGCAACAAAATCAATTAATATGGAACGTTTTTAATCAATAAGAACGGGACATTTCACACAGATTGTGACCTCCATGTTGTTATTGGGCTTTATATTCTCCCTTATATTTCGAAGCTCTATGCTTTTGTTTTCTCTTCCCGACTTCAAGTCAAGCAAATAATGATCCGGAATTTGTAGATATAGAGTTTCGAATGATTATAATGTTCTAGGCAGGGAGGAATGTGATAGCACGATTTGATTTGTCAAATTACCAGAATCACTGAGGATAGAACTATCAAGAATATATTTTCTTGATATGTTCAGAAGTTAATCAGAATGAAAGAGTTGTGTAACATGACACATGATGACGTTATAATCTGTGAATCATCATGTTCCATTTTGAAACTCAGCATGACTTACTGTAATATAATCACGTTGATCAAGTGTCATTATATTATACTAACTCATGCATCAGTTCCCAACATCACTTCAATACATTCATATTTTAAGCTCGAAAGTTTACAGAATATAGAAACTAACAGTTTCTATATGATGTAACACTGATAGCACGAAGAGATTAATGATTTCAGATAAGAATAGTTATAAAAATATCTTCAGAAATATGGAGGATATTCATAATGAAAGATATGATGATATCTTGGAATTCCTAATATCGAAGGATGGTGAAGAAAATTTTGTCCGCAAGAGTTTGGAGTCAAAAGCAAGATTCGTTAATGACTTCAGCAGGCACTGAATCATTTAGATTCTTTGAAGTCAAACTTATTCTTTGAGATTTGTCCACGGCTTTCTTCCTAGTTTCGCATAATCTGCTTTTCGGTACTAAATTTTCTATTGAATGTTTCCAATATAATGACACACAGGAAGCATGCAGAGGTATATAATTTCGGATGAGAATATTTATGAAGATATCCTCAGAAATATCGACGATATTGATGATGATATTTTGGAATTTCTAAGTTCGATGGTTGATGGAGAAGGATTTTCCGCAAGATTTTAACATGACTTCGGAGCAGGATATTCTCTAAAGATTTCATCGGATCCAGAATTACCTGGATTCTTTGAATATACGGTATGGTCCTTGTATTTATCCTTGGTCTCCTTCGTGGTTAGCTCAATCCTTTTTTCCAGTTCCAACTTTTCTGAGCTTTTCTAACATACTATTGTTTATCATCAAACTTTTGATGATTAAGGTCGTTTACGATTGTCTATGGTTTCTGCTGCTTCATTCAGCTTTTTCAACATTCAGAGTATTGATTTATGACTGAGTGCTTTTCAGAATTTCTGAATGAGAGATCATAATTCTAAGAGATAAATGTCATACATATAACTATTGATGTAGATATGCTGTGAGTTTTCAAAGTACTGATTGCTGATTCCCGGTAATTGTTATGGTAGTTCTCGTTACAAGATGCGGATGAGTATATGATAGGGTTTCAATGAATAAATATAATGATTTATCAGAGAGATTTAAGTCAAAAAGCAACGAGGTTGTTGGTACGTCTGCTGGTAATATGGTGGAATATAAAAAAATTCTCCGGTATCAAAAGGGTAATTGTATATATCAGGATTATAATAAGGCTACTTCGAATGAAAAGTCGAAGCTGACTTGCTGGAGCTGTAACAAAATTGGCTATTTTGAAAAGGGATCGCAAAGTTATTTTTTTGCTAATAAATTCCAAAGGATCTGACGCGGCTACGTGTTAAACTTTTACTCAGTTGTCGAGAGTTTCTCGGGTGCATAACTATATGCATAAATCTTTCCTTTCGTAGATGAAGTGCGGTTGATTCATCCTATCGATTGAGATGTTTTCCAGAATCATGAAAGGTTTGAACGCAGATTGTAATCGTCCAGATACAAATGAGGTTTAAGATGAAATCAAGTGGAAAACTTGAAGAATCGTTTAGTTTCATATGTTATAATCAATATTTTAATTCATTTTAATTGTCCAATGTTATTAGTCCACAGTCGATAGTCCACAGTTGACAGTCCAATAATTCTTATACAGTTTAATATACAATATTCGAATTAATTAATACGTGTCGTGACCCGTATACGTCTCAGACTCGATCACAACTCAAATTATATATATTATTGTAGAATCAACCTCAACCCTGTATAGAGAACTCGATCATTACTGCATATAGAGTGTCTATGGTAATTCCAAATAATATATATAGATGCGTCGATATGATATGTCAAAACCTTGTATACGTGTCCCGATATTTAAAGTGCGTAAAATAAATAACAGAAAATAAATGACGATAAATAAAGTGCGTAAAGTAAATAACAGAAATTAAATGACGTTAAATAAAATTGTGAGAATTAAAATTACAATAAAATAAATTGCGATAAATAAAATGTACAATGGAATTAACGGTTAGCTAGGAACAGTAAGCTAGGAACAGTTAGCTAGGATCTTGTTAGCGTGGTTTCTTAACAAATTTCTATATTGTTAATTAGTCTGTTTCTAATCAATTTTTATTGTGTCCATTATTTCTTCATTATGCCACTTGTTGAATTCTGATAGATCAAAATCCAAATATGAAAATTGAATGAAAGGGTTATTCTGTGGTGAACAGATTTATATATCATTGGATGTAAGTAGGATATTAAATGACCGTTGAATCAGATTCGAAGAGTGTACAATGTAACTTATTAATGTGAATCTTAAATATTCCTCGGGTATTACCTACCAATTAAAATATTTTCATCGTTAACAGTTTGTACAAAAATATTTTTAATTACTATCTTTATGAAAACATATATACATATATATTTTCTTCAGATGTAATCATGGATTTAATGAGTCAATATGATATTAAACTCATTTGATTTACCATTAGAACAAGAATATAGAATCTCTAAAACATTGGAGATTACATAATCGCCGTGAAGAACGAAGATAATAGATGTGCAACGATACGTAGAACGATGATTTTACTCAAGGTATAGAATGAGATATTGGGGCATGTGATGTTGAAACTTGTGTTGTTGGTGGTACTATTGATGCCGGTGATGTTGATGAAGCTGGTACGTTTTGCACCATATTCTCCAAATTGATTACTCGATCGCGAAGTTCGTTGACTTCTTGTATTACTCCAGGATAATTGTCGGTCAGAACGAGCAGAGGAATAAGCTTTCAAATTGTGGTTAAAATATAATCATGTTGAGCTACTCTGGAAATGAGGGTGAAGATGGTGTTTCGGATTGATTCACTGATAAGTGCTTCGGGTTATTCGTCAAGAGGTGCATTCGGTTGGTGGAAAGGAAAGGATCGCTTTCTTCTTGTCTCTGTTGGTTTAGTCAACTACTAACCCATCGGATGAATTGGGGATGGCTGATTGATCGATTCATTCTGGTGACACCGCTTTCGGAGCTTAGGTGAATATCCATGTCGGAATAGCTGTCGAAATCCGAGGAATTCGGACTGGTTGAGGGATTCATCTCGTACGATCAGATGAAGGATTTTCGATAAGAAATAGATTATAGCATGTAGATTATTACCCTGCAATACATAATTTACATATGCATATATAATACTAAAATCCCATAAGTTACGGAGGAATCTACGGAAGTTGTCAGGCAAAGTCTACAGTAACAGATATGCTAAGATATGAATTAGCAGATACGCTAAGATACGAATTTTGTCTATACACTATTCATGCAATCATTGCAGTAAGATGTGTCTAGACTAAGAATGATAAGCAGGTAATTTTCTAAGGATGATAAACAGATGATTTCCGACAAAAATGATAAGCAAAACTTTTGACATGCAGACACGGTCGAAGTCCAGACTTACTAATGCATCCTAACGACTATCAGTTAGACACACTAATGCAAGACCTGGTTCGCTAAGACCACCGCTCTGATACCAACTTTCATGACCCATCCGAATCCATCCGGATGAAGTCCATATCGATTAGAAACGATTCACAACAGTTGATTATATTGCGAGGTACTTGACCTCTATATGATACATTTTACAAACACTGCATTCGTTTTTGAAAAGACAATCTTTCATTACATCGAAAGTTGACGGCATGCATACCATTTCATAATGTATCTTAACTATAATTGACTTAATAATAATCTTGATGAACTCTACGACTCGAATGCAACGTCTTTTGAAATATGTCATGAATGACTCCAAGTAATATCTCTAAATTGAACAAATGCACAGCAGAAGATTTCTTTCGTACCTGAGAATAAACATGCTTTAAAGTGTCAACCAAAAGGTTGGTGAGTTCATTAGTTTATCATAACAATCATTTTAATATTTTAATAGACCACAAGATTTCATATTTCAATACACATCCCATACATAGAGATAAAAATCATTCATATGGTGAACACCTGGTAATCGACATTAACAAGATGCATATATAAGAATATCCCCTATCATTCCGGGATCCTCCTTCGGACATGATATAAATTTCGAAGTACTAAAGCATCCGGTACTTTGGATGGGGCTTGTTGGGCCCGATAGATCTATCTTTAGGATTCGCATCAATTTGGGTGTCTGTTCCCTAATTCTTAGATTACCAGACTAAATAAAAAGGGGCATATTCGATTTCGATAATTCAACCATAGAATGTAGTTTCACGTACTTGTGTCTATTTTGTAAATCATTTATAAAAATTGCGCATGTATTCTCAGCCCAAAAATATAAAGTGTAAAAAGGCAAATGAAACTCACGCATATAATTATTGTAAAACAGTTAATAAAGCATTTGCATGTATTCTCAGCCCCAAAAATGTAAAGAGTAAAGGGGGAGCAAATGAAAACTCACCATACTGTATTTTGTAGTAAAAATACATATGACGACATTAAACAACTGAACAATGTAGGGTTGGCCTCGGATTCACGAACCTATATCATTTGTATAATCATTAATACCTATAATTGTAATCAAACCATTTCATATATTATAACTTTTATATACTAGTTATATGATTTGTATATTTATATTTAAAAACGGTTATTATTTATATAGTTATATATATATATATATATATATATATATATATATATATATATATATATATATATATATATATATATATATATATATATATATATATATATATATATATATATATATATATATTAAAATTCGTAATTTGTTATATATAAATATTTATATAGAGATTGTTAATATAAATATTTCACACTTATAGGTAATGTTACTTTTAAGTATATTTTTTATACATGATAATATATAATATTAATAATAGTGAATAAAAGTTATATTTGATTATAATTATAATAATTTTCAATGTTAATAATAATTCCAATATTGGTAATAACCATGATAATAATAATAATACTTGTAAAAATTAATTTTACTGTAATTGATGGTTATGATAATGATTTTAGTAACTACCTAATAATATAGATAACAATGAAAATAATAGTTTTAGTAATATCAAGATAATAATTTTATTAATTATAATACTTATTATCATTTTAAGAACTTAAGGGTGTTATATCTATATTTACATATGTATAGTTATTTTGTTTACAATGCGCACGATCATAGTTATATCCTAATCAACGTCAATCTTACATTTATCTAAATACTTATCTTATTTCAGATCATAAGAGTTTCCATATTTTCCAAGTTTAGTTCATATACGTATAATACTTATTAATAATCCTAATCATAATTGTACGATATATAAAAATAACAATCATAATTGAAAATTTAATTTTTATAATCATAATAAGTAGCAACTAATACTTATATTTGTAATACTAATAATAATTATAATAATAACAATAATAACACTGATAACAATAACACTAACACTAATAATAATAAATAACAATAATAATAATAATAATAATAATAATAATAATAATAATAATAATAATAATAATAATAATAATAATAATAATAATAATAATAATAATAATAATAGAAATGGAAATGGAATTAAAAGTGTATACCCTCAAAAAAATGCTCCAAGTGGGACTCGAACCCGTGACCACTTGCAACCCCACTAATACCCTTGACCATCGCTCTATCGTCTGTCTTTCTGTTTTAATACCCCTTAAATAAATATATATATCCCGTTACAAAACAGTGTCTTCTTCTTCATCTATATCTTACTCAAATCCACATACTCTAACATACTTGATTAATCTAACAATTTTTGGATTATAAAACCGTTTTTAAAAAAAATAATAAGTGATTAGATAGAAAAGAAAAAAAAATTGAAAGGGAAACCCCTCTGTGTACCGTCGCTGCTTATTTTAAAAAAAAAATGATTTTCGATATCCATCACGTAATACTCTATTATCATAACATAAAATAGTTTTATAATTGTATCTAGAAACTATTTAAATCATCAATTGAACTTGAAACGTAACAAATAGCTTGAATTCGTTCGAAGAACAAAAGTTGACTTTTTAGAAAAAATATCTTTGACTTCGAAATTGATAATCAATATGAAGAATTGAAACTTGTAAATTTGCAGGTAGTTTCAATGACTGAATTCTAACCACTCTACACTTTTAGATTTTTAGAATGGGTTCATTTTCGAATTAAGAGCAAAATGGGTTATAGAACACAAACAGAGATTAGAAAGAAATAAAAAATCTGTTTGGTTTTCCTTTGCAATTGTAGTAGAGGAAATTAAAGTGTACTAATAATACATAATGGATTGCAGTGTAAACAATTTGATTGATGGCTACATATTAATCGACCATGGCTCTCGAGCAAAACAGAAAGTAGGGAAAAAAATAAAAATTTGATAGGGATAGGAGACTGAACTTACACGCTATCTGTATATATATATTTTCTTTTATATAGCTGTAGTTAATTATAAAATAATAATAATAATTAATAGCAATATTGATTTCTTAATATCTATATCTATATATATCGCATAAATAAATAAATAAATAATATATATATATATATATATATATATATATATATATATATATATATATATATATATATATATATATATATATATATATATATATATATATATCTATTTGTATTTATATATCTCAGTATTTGTACATCTATTATATTTATTTTTTTCTTTATAGATTATAACTAATCTTAATATTAATTCTAATTCTAATAATAATACTATTAATATAAAAATAAGATAATTTATAATAATAAATGTTTCTAATGATAGCGATAATAATTACCATAAAATGCATAACTATAATATTGTTAATAATAATACTTTATCAATCTATATATATTAAGTTCATATCTATAAATTATTAATAACATTGATATTGATATCATTATTGGAAGTGGTAACAATATTATTATATAGACTATATTTATATTTGTGTTATATATATATATATATATGTATCATTACTTATGTAATATATATATTAACTTTTATTGAATAAGTATTATCTATACATTCAAAATATATCGCAAAATATATATATAGTTTCATTTTTAATATCAACTTTTATCTTGTATGCTATTTTATGTTTTTAGTTCTAATGATTAAATTGTATTTTATTATTTTCACTACTTACATTTATATTTATATATTTATTTATTTACAAACAATTGTTCGTGAATCGTCGGGAATAGACAATGGTCAAATGATTTCATGAATATAGTTCACAACTATTGAGATTAAATTAAATAGACTTTGCTTATCGTGTCGAGATCATTTAAAGACTAAGTTTAAATTTGGTCGGAAATTTCCGGGTTGTCACATTTCACTACTTGGGGTAAGGTTTCTAAAAACTCTAGATTTCTCTAATTCGATTTATAAAATTTAAATGGTGTTAGTTAGTGTCTATGGCTCACTAGGTTGTTGTGTATGTAAATGATTTTATCGATTTTGTTGTTTTGAGTAACTAGCATGAACACTTGAAATGGGTTTGTTGAATCTTTGATTTTGGGTGATTAAATGTTAAAGTTCATGTATTAAATGTGTTACTAGCATCATTAGCTTCAATTTGATGTATATGTTGACTTGGAAAACTTCACTAATATGATTATTGATTTTGTGATTTTTGGTTAGGGTTTGATAGACTTAAATATGAACTTTTGATGCATTGAATGCTATGAGACGTTATTTGTAAGTGTTTAGTTGTGTTGTATGTTTAATTACCTTCGAAACGGCATATCGTATGTGTAAATTGGATTCCCGAATCATCTTATGCGTTTATGAACTTTGAACCTTTGATAATGAACATTTAACGATCATTCGATGAGGATTTAGTTATTTTAAATGATGTTTTTGATTGATGATATGTGTTTAGTTGTATCCCTTGTCAAAATACCTTTCCAACAATATAAGATAAGTGTTTTGGGTGTTTGCGGGTCATTATTTGTGAATTGGGGAATTTTGGTTCGAGACATGAACATTTGAAACAGCCCAGCAATCAGCTCGGGTGTATTGCCGCGGCACGGCCAATCTTTGGCGCGACGCGGTGTTTGCCTAGAAAGTGGGTTGTTCAATTTCTCGTTTTCACGTTTAATTCTAACTATGCTACGCACCTTCGATTAACATGTAACTTGTTCTAACATGCTCATATATGATTATATAACTCAGAAAAATTGTCCGAGACCTGACCCGAAAGTGTTGACTTTTTCGTTGACTTTGACTTGACCAAAGTTGACTTTTATTCAAACTTAACCAAATACTTGTGCAATCGTTCTAACGTGCTTTTATACTTATATCTTGCATGAAACTGGACAATTTGACTCACATGCTATATAATCGAGTCATAACGATTGCACATTTCGACCGACCTTGTGTCTTACCCGGTATTGATATAATTTACTTGTTTAGGTCAAGACTAAACAACTTTCATTGCACAACATTTAAAATGAAGTACTTTGGCGTGCAACTACGGTGAGATCATAGTCCCATCTTTTCAACAACTTTTATACTTTAAATCATGGGATGAGAAACATATACGGTTTATACTTTTATACTTTGAAAACAAGTACGAAAACAAACATTTCACGTACGAGTTAGAACAAAAATCCTTAAGTCCAATTATCATCAGTTACACTTGGAGGGTGTAAGTGTAAGCGTGAACTTATGTTGTGTGGCCATACGGGTTTGACGAACCCTCATTCGGATGGTTCGCTACCGTCGGCGGATGAAATATATTTTTGGGTATAGTGTAGGTTCTAACACTATGATTCAGAGGTACCATTCAGTTAAGCCTTGATAATTGGGTGCTCGACAAACAAACAACATCTTTGGAATGCAAACGATTTGGATAATCAACTTCACACAAAATCTTGTGGTTCAAAAACAACGTTTACAATTACACCTATGATTTAACCAATGTTTTTCGTTGACAGTTTTCTATATGTTTCTCAGGTTCATACTTGGTTACTTGATACATACTTCCGCACACTTTGACTACTTGCTTTGTGATGACCCGGAAATTTTCGACCAAATTTAAACTTGAATCTTATTTGATTTAGATACGATAAGCAAAGTCTGTAACGTTGATGTTTCAAAAACTTTGAAATTTGTTCATATAATCATTTACCCTTTGACTGTGCCGACGATTCACGAACAATTGTTTGTAAATAAATATGTATATATAAATGTAAGTAGAAATAATAAATTGAAATTATAAAATATGATTTAAACATTAGAATTCAACTATGTAAAATAAATACAAAATAAATAAATAAACTTAAAATGAATTTATATACATACATATATATGATTGTCATTTAATATATTATAATATATATAAAATATATAAATGTTAACTATCCAAATATATTATATTATATAGAATAAATAATACATAAGTAATAAATATAAATTTGATATATTATATGTAGTGACAAGGCAAAGTATAAATGTTATATTAGGATCATTATTCTCATTAATATTATTATCTGTATTATTAAGATTATTAAATGAAATTGGATATGTAAAATTTTATTATTAATATTATTATTATTATTAGTAATAATATTAATTGTATTATAAGAAGTGTTATTATTAAAATTAATAATAAAAATTATTGAAATTATTGTTAATATCATTATAACTAATAATAAAATATTTAAGTTTTGATATTATGATTAGTATTATCATTAAGCTATTATTATTAAGAATTATTATTATGAATTAATATCATTATATTATTTTTTGTTATTAGAAAATGATATAATCTATTCATTTATAAATTAGTATATTCTATTATTATTACTAGTGTTTTTGTTTTTATTTTTTTATTTATTTATCTGTACTATTAATATAATTATTACTAATTAATATTATTATTAATATTAATAATATAATTATTAATTACTAATAATAATTCTATAAAATTATATAAAAGTATTACACAATTTGTTAGATGTAGCTATCAATTGGTACGTAAGTCGTTTCCTGGCTTTAACTCAGTACAATTCAAAGATTTCCAAATCTCAAAACAATCCGAATCTGCTTACAATCGATATCAAACTTTTATATATTCTTATTATTTTTCTGTACGACTATATTTTCTGTCCATTCTCTTTTGGCCAGAAGACAAATGAATTGCACATGTATATTGGTTAAGTCATTCATTTATATGTTACCATTATCAAATATGAACCATTACAGTCTTATTTCAAACGAATTAAATCAAGAAAACTCAAGAACACCGAAGGTACCCTGTTCTTGCTTTAAATTTTCAATTTTAATGATTAAGAAATCAATTTCAAAATCTATGAATGCAGTATTGTGAGGAATCCAACAAACAAACTTTCTGCAAAACCTCAACTTCTAATTCTTATTATCGAGTTAGAATTTCAGAGTCAAAGCTTTGTTATCAAAAAGGTCAAACTTTTGTTCATCTTAAAATTCGTTGGTGTTTTGATATTTTAAATCAAATTGATGATCTAGTTAGTTTCTAATAACGATTTAGAACCTCTTTCCTTTAGAAATCATAATCTAAAAACACCTTTAAATTCGAGATTGAGAATTGAGTTTTGATAACGGGTCAAACCACTCAGTTATATATATATTTTTTTCTGTCGTCATTTAATCTCAATCATCACTCATCAATATATATGATACGTTTAGAAATTTTAAATCCTCTCAGTAATATAATTGTTAAAGGAATACTAGGTCCCTGCACGTTTGAGATTTATGAGGAAGAAGAAAAAGAGAAAATAGTTAAAAATTGAGTTAAATGTTTTGGGTTCTGTCTAATTTCGGATTATGGGCAACAGCCCAACGGTTTGAGGTGTTAGCGGGGAACGAGTGGTTTCAGGTTCGAGCCTTGGCAGGCTCACTATTTTTTTGGACAGAATTTATGAGGTAGTTCCTCTAAATATTTCTTATTATTATTATTATTATTATTATTATTATTATTATTATTATTATTATTATTATTATTATTATTATTATTATTATTATTATTATTATTATTATTATTATTATTATTATTATTATTATCTTTATTATTAATTATTGTCATCATTATGTTATTTATTGTTATTAATATCTTAATTATCATTATAAGTTAGGTTATTATCATTACTATGTATTATTATTATTTATGATAAAATTGAATGTAAGGATTAAAATTATATATATGTTGATTATAGATACAAATATGAAAATTATTGTTATTACTAAATATTTAGAAGTATCACTATCATTAATTAAATTAAGAGTATTAACATTATCATAAGTGTTAGTATTAGCATCACAATTATTATGATTAAAATGATTATCATTATCAATATGGTTTTTATTACTATTATGAAAATAATACAAGTTACTATTATTTTCATTAATATTAGTATTAATATCATTTTTGTAATTATTAGTTTTATTATTATTATTTTTTTTATTAACATAAGTATCAATTTTAACAGTTTCGTTATTATTATTAGTATTATCGATATTAAGAAAGTTATTATTATTAGTAAATCATTATTGTCAAAACTATCATTTTTATTACAGATAAATATTTTGTACCTAAAATATACTTAATACATATATTGTAATTATATTAATAGTTTATATACCTACATATCAAACATAATAACATTATTTATATAAATACTCATATATATCAAACTAATGATATTCTTATATAATTCTAACCATATATATATATATATATATATATATATATATATATATATATATATATATATATATATATATATATATATATATATATATATATATATATATATATATATATATATATATATATATATACATATATATATATAACTAAATATATAGATATTAAACATTTTCAATATATACACAAACTAAATATGTATAATATATAATTTAAGATATAATATATAAACTTGTTCGATTACGATTACACATATTAATTTATATGTAAATGACTATATATATATATATATATATATATATATATAATAATAATAATATAACTAAATATATAGATATTAAACATTTTCAATATATACACAAACTAAATAAGTATAATATATAATTTAAGATATAATATATAAACTTGTTCGATTACAATTACACATATTAATTTATATGTAAATGACATAGGTTTGTGAATTCGAGGCCAACCCTGCATTGTTCAGTTCCGTCGTATGAATATTTTTACTACAAAATATTAGATTGTGAGTTTCATTTGCCTTTTTACCCTTTATATTTTTGGGCTGAGAATACATGCGCAATTTTTATAAATGTTTTACGAAATAGACACAAGTAATTGAAACTATATTATATGGGTGAATGATCGAAGCCGAATATGCCCCTTTTTGCTTGGTAACCTAAGAATTAGTAAACCGATCTACTAATTGACGCGAATCCTAAAGATAGATCTATGGGCCCGACGAACCCCATCCAAAGTACCGGATGCTTTAGTACTTCGATGTTATTTTATCATGTTCGAAGGATTTCCCGGAATGATAGGGGATATTCTTATATGCATCTTGTTAATGTCGGTTACCAGGTGTTCAATCCATATGAATGATATTTTTTGTCTCTATGCATGGGACGTATATTTATGAGAAATGAAAATCTTGTGGTCTATTAAAATGATGGAAATGATTATATATGTTAAACTAATGAACTCACCAACCTTTTGGTTGACACTTGAAAGCATGTTTATTCTCAAGTACGAAAGAAATCTTCCGCTGTGCATTTACTCATTTTAGAAATATTACTTGGAGTCATTCATGATATATTTCAAAAGACGTTGCATTCGAGTCATTGAGTTCATCAAGATTATTATTAAGTCAATTATAGTTGAATATATTATGAAATAATATGCATGCCGTCAACTTTCGATGTAAAGCAAGTTTGTCTTTTAAAAACGAATGCAATGTTTGTAAAATGTATCATATAGAGGTCAATACCTCGTGATGAAATCAACTATTATGAATCGTTTATAATCGATATAGACTTCGTCCGGATGGATTAGGACGAGTCATTTTAGTTGGTATCAGAGCGGTGGTCTTAGCGAACCAGGTCTTGTAGTAGTGTGTCTAACTGATAGTTGTTTAGATGCATTAGTGAGTCTGGACTTCGACCGTGTCTGCATGTCAAAAGTTTTGCTTATCATTTCGTATCAAAAATCATCTACTTATCGTCCTTAGAAAATTGCCTGCTTATTATTCCTAGTTTAAACACATCTTACTGCATTGATTGCATGAATAGTGTATAGACAAATCCATATCTTAGCGTATCTGTTACTGTAGACTTTATCTGACACGTTTCCTTCATTTCCTCAGTAATCTACGGGATCTTCTGTACTATATTAGATATTCTATATACCTAGAATATTATCCGATAACCGAAAATCATTTCATATCGAAAATCCTCTAACTGATCATAAGAGATGGATCCTACACCTAGCTTGGATTCCATTAGTTCCGGAAGCAATTTTGAGATGCGTATTGAAGTAGACTCCGAAGTCAATGAACCCAAAGTGTCTCCACCGTTTAGCTATTTTCCTTTCTGGAGGAGATGGGGGTGGGTCCGAGTCTTACTCACTCGATGGAGAAATGAAGAAGGCGAGCCCTACCGCGAACCAAACTTACCTCCTAACATCGGAGAAAATGATGTACTAACTGGTGAACCTATGCGCAACACTGTATTCACCCTTCTTGCTAAAGTTTTCCACCTCGAAGGTCGCGTTACTGCAATCTCAGAAAATATTCAACCTCTACTTCCGAATACCAATCGAAGGGGAATATTAGAAGAAGTTAGGGAACTTCGAATTGATAATCAAGATCTATCGAATCAGATGAGTGGATGGATAGAAATAATATAGGGTAGGATAGAAACCCTGACAAGAATGGTGCGTGATTTACAAGCTATACTTACTACACCAACATCATTACCAACCTCAGCACCAACAAGACTTGTAGCACCGACAGCAACAGTACCACCATCAGCATCACCAGCAGCATAACCAGTACCAACAACAACAACATCATCACACGTCTCAACCTCGCAATCTATACCTCAAGCATAATCATCGTTCTACGAATCGTTCTACATAAACTATCTTCGTCCTTCATGGCGATTATGTAATATCTAATGTTTTAGAGATTATGTACTCTAGTTCTAGCCGTAAAACTGATGAGTTTAATATCACATTAACTCATTAAATCCATGATTACGTCTGAAAAAAATATATATGTATATATGTTTTCATAGAGATTGTAATTAAAATTTTTATTGTACAAACTGTTAATGGTGAAAATATTTTAACGGGTAGGTAATACCCGAGGAATATTTAGATTTCGCATTAATAAGTTACACTGTACAATCTTCAAATCTGATTCAACAGTCATTTACTATCCTACTTACATCCACAGATATACGTAACCGTTCAACACATAATAATCATTTTTATTCAATTTCATATTTGGATTTTGATTTATCAGAATTCAACAAGTGGCATAATGAAGAAAACATTGGACAAAATAAAATTTGTTAGAAATAAACAAATTAACTATGAGAAATTTTGTTAAGAATCCACGCTAACTGTTCCTAGCTAACTGTTCCTAGCTAACTGATTACATTTTTATTTATCGCAGTTTAGTTATCGCAATTTAATTATTGCAATTTTATTTATCGCCATTTAATTTTTGTTATTTACTTTACGCATTTTATTTATCGTCATTTAAATTCTGTATTTATTTTACGCACTTTAAATACCGGGACACGTATACAAGGTTTTGACATATCATATCGACACACACACACACACACACACACACACACACACACATATATATATATATATATATATATATATATATATATATATATATATATATATATATATATATATATATATATATATATATTATTTGGAATAACCATAGACACTCTATATGCAGTAATGATCGAGTTCTCTATACAGGGTTGAGATTGATTCTACAATAATATATATACTTTGAGTTGTGATCGAGTCTGAGACTTGTACACGGGTCACGATAAGTATTATTTAATTCGAATATTATATATTAAACTATATATGAATTATTGAATTACTAACTGTGGACTATCAACCGAGGACCAACATTGGACAATTAAAATGAATTAAAATATTGATTATAACATATGAAACTAAACAATTCTTCAAGTTTACCACTTGATTTCATCATTAAACCTCATTTGTATCTTGACGATTACAATCTGCGTTCCAACCTTTCGTGATTCTTGAAAACACCTAAATCGAGAGGATGAACCAACTGCACTTCATCTACGAGAGAAAAGATTTATGCATATAGTTATGCACCTGAAAACTCTCGAAAACTGAGTAAACGTTTAACACATAGCTGTGTTAATTCCTTTAGTGTTACTATTACCCAAAATAACTTTGCAATCCCTTTCCAAATTAGCCAATTTTGTCATAGCTCCAGCAAGTCAACTTCGACTTTTCACTCGGATTAGCTTATTATAACCCTGATAGAAACCGTTTATATCTCATCACATTAGTAGTAAATTTACCAACAACCCCGTTGATCTTTGACTTTTCGAAAAATTACTATATTCAGTAAAACCCTATCATTTACTCATTTACATCATATAACGATAATTACTATACCAATTACCGGGAATTAGCGATCAGAATTTTGAAATCTCGCAGCATGTCTACATCAACAGTTATAAGTATACATATAATCCTTATCTCTTAGAATTATGATCTTTCACTCTGAAATTTTGAAAAGCACCCAGTCTACAAATCAATACTCCAAATTCTAAAAAAGCTTAATACAGCAGCAAAAACTGTACAAGCTGAATACAGCAGCAAAAACTATACACGACCTTAACCGTCGAAGGTATAAAGATAAAGAATAGTATGTTGACAAAGCTCATAAAAGTTGGAACTGGAAACCGTATTGAGCAAACCATGAAGGAGACTCTGAACAAATTACAAGGACTAAACTTGTACATAAAGAATCCAGATGATTCTATTTCTGATGAAATCTTTATCGAATACCTTACTCCTTAACCACTCTAAATCATCGTGAATGAATTTCTTCATCACAATTTGATTCTAAAATCCTAAAATATCATCGTACCTTCCTTTATTAATATCCTCAATATTTCTGAAGATATCTTCATAAATATTCTCGTTCGATATTAATTATCTCTCTGCGCTATCCGTATTATATCATAAAAGGAAACTGTTTTAGTTTCTATATTCTACGAACCTTTGAATTTAAAATATGAATGATATTGAAGTAGTGTTGGGAACTGATGCATGAGTTAGTATAATATAATGACACTTGATCAACGTGATTATATTACAGTAAGTCATGCTGAGTTTCTAAATGGAACATGATGATTCACAGATTATAACGTCATCATGTGTCATGTTACATAACTCTTTCTTTCTGATTAACTTCTGAACATATCAAGAAAATATATTCTTGATAGTTCTATTCTCAGTGATTCTGGTAATTTGACAAATCAAATCGTACGATTTTGTTCTTTCTTGGTAAGAACATTAAGTTCATTCGAAACTCCGTACTTACGAATTCTGGACCGTTGCTCGCTTTACTAGAGGTTAAGAGGATAATAAAAAGGCAAAGATATCCAAAATATAAGAGAAAATATAAAGCCCAATAACAACACGGAGGTTACAAACCATGGATATTAATATGAATAGCAATATAAAGACACGGTATAATTAAGAATATATCACCCCAAGGTAATAGTAGAAGTAAACAGATTCTTCTGGTGGAAGATTGAAAAGAAGGATGACAGATATGATAATTAGAAAAATATCAAGGATTTAAACTGGATTAAGCATGTTCAAAATCTTTTGGATGTATGAACTAAGAAAGAAAGTATAGGAATGGTGAGAATAATGGAACGGAAGAGCTTAATTTATAATGGAAATATCAGACAGAGTAATCGAGGCAGATCACCGTATTTATTTATAGAGATCTTCATTTCCTTTTTCGCAGAAGAATCAAATCTTTTAAATTTCAAAGATTTTCTTTAAATTCCCTGAATTCCGAAATTCAACCATGACTAGTCAAAAGTTATGATGAAACATGTCTTTCTCATTTCACTATTTGGTGATAGCTTCACTCGTACTCTTCGAGTAATCGAATTATCTTATCCATATTACTCAACAGTAATAAAATTCTATTTATCAGCTCAAATTCGTCATGAAAATATTTTTAATGTTAGCTATGACGACCTCACTCAAATTTCGGGATGAAATTTCTTTAACGGGTAGGTACTGTGATGACCCGGGAATTTCTGACCAAATTTAAACTTGAATCTTATTTGATTTCGATACGATAAGCAAAGTCTGTAATGTTGATGTTTCAAAAACTTTGAAATTTGTTCATATAATCATTTACCCTTTGACTGTGCCGACGATTCACGAACAATTATTTGTAAATAAATATGTATATATAAATGTAAGTAGAAATAATAAATTGAAATTATAAAATATGATTTAAACATTATAATTCAACTATGTAAAATAAATACAAAATAAATAAATAAAACTTAAAATGAATTTATATACATACATATATATGATTGTCATTTAATATATTGTAATATATATAAAATATATAAATGTTAACTATCCAAATATATTATATTATATAGAATAAATAATACATAAGTAATAAATATAAAGTTGATATATTATATGTAGTGACAAGGAAAAGTATAAATGTTATATTAGGATCATTATTCTCATTAATGTTATTATCTGTATTATTAAGATTATTAAATGAAATTGGATATGTAAAATCTTATTATTAATATTATTATTATTGGTAATAATATTAATAGTATTATAAGAAGTGTTATTAATAAAATTAATAATAAAAATTATTGAAATTATTGTTAATATCATTATAACTAATAATAAAATATTTAAATTTTGATATTATGATTAGTATTATCATTAAGCTATTATTATTAAGAATTATTATTATGAATTAATATCATTATATTATTTTTGTTATTAGAAAATGCTATAATCTATTCATTTATAATTTAGTATATTCTATTATTATTACTAGTGTTTTTGTTTTTATTTTTTTTATTTATTTATCTGTACTATTAATATAATTATTACTAATTAATATTATTATTAATATTAATAATATAATTATTAATTACTAATAATATTTCTATAAAATTATATAAAAGTATTACACAATTTGTTAGATGTAGCTATCAATTGGTACGTAAGTCGTTTCCTGGCTTTAACTCAGTACAATTCAATGATTTCCAAATCTCAAAACAATCCAAATCTGCTTACAATCGATATCAAACTTTTATATATTCTTATTATTTTTCTGTACGACTATATTTTCTGTCGATTCTCTTTTGGCCAGAAGACAAATGAATTGCACATGTATATTGGTTAAGTCATTCATTTATACGTTACCATTATCAAATATGAACCATTACAGTCTTATTTCAAACGAATTAAATCAAGAAAACTCAAGAACACCGAAGGTACCCTGTTCTTGCTTTAAATTTTCAATTTTAATGATTAAGAAATCAATTTCAAAATCTATGAATGCATTATTGTGAGGAATCCATCAAACAAACTTTCTGCAAAACCTCAACTTCTAATTCTTATTATCGAGTTAGAATTTCAGAGTCAAAACTTTGTTATCAAAAAGGTCAAACTTTTGTTCATCTTAAAATTCGTTGTTGTTTTGATATTTTAAATCAAATGGATGATCTAGTTAGTTTCTAATAACGATTTAGAACCTCTTTCCTTTAGAAATCATAATCTAAAAACACCTTTAAATTCGTGATTGAGAATTGAGTTTTGATAACGGGTCAAACCACTCAGTTATATATATTTTTTTATTTTTCTGTCGTGATTTAATATCAATCATCACTCATCAATATATATGATACGTTTAGAAATTTTAAATCCTCTCAGTAATATAATTGGTAAAGGAATACCAGGTCCCTGGACGTTTGAGATTTATGAGGAAGAAGAAAAAGAGAAAACAGTTAAAAATTGAGTTAAATGTTTTGGGTTCTGTCTAATTTCGGATTATGGACAACAACCCAACGGTTTGAGGTGTTAGCGGGGAACGAGTGGTTTCAGGTTCGAGCCTTGGCAGGCTCACTATTTTTTTGGACAGAATTTATGAGGTAGTTCCTCTAAATATTTGTTGTTATTATTATTATTATTATTATTATTATTATTATTATTATTATTATTATTATTATTATTATTATTATTATTATTATTATTATTATCTTTATCTTTATTATTAATTATTGTTATCATTATGTTATTTATTGTTATTAATATCTTAATTATCATTATAAGTTAGGTTATTATCATTACTATGTATTATTATTATTTATGATAAAAATGAATGTAAGGATTAAAATTATATATATATATATATATATATTGATTATAGATACAAATATGAAAATTATTGTTATTACTAAATATTTAGAAGTATCACTATCATTAATTAAATTAAGAGTATTAACATTATCATAAGTGTTAGTATTAGCATCACAATTATTATGATTAAAATTATTATCATTATCAATATGGTTTTTATTACTATTATGAAAATAATACAGGTTACTATTATTTTCATTAATATTAGTATTAATATCATTTTTGTAATTATTAGTTTTATTATTATTATTTTTATTAACATAAGTATCAATTTTAACAGTTTCGTTATTATTATTAGTATTATCGATATTAAGAAAGTTATTATTATTAGTAAATCATTATTGTCAAAACTATCATTTTTATTACAGATAAATATTTTGTACCTAAAATATACTTAATACATATATTGTAATTATATTAATAGTTTATATACCTACATATCAAACATAATAACATTATTTATATAAATACTCATATATAACAAACTAATGATATTCTTATATAATTCTAACTATATATATATATATATATATATATATATATATATATATATATATATATATATATATATATATATATATATATATATATATATATATATAACTAAATATATAGATATTAAACATTTTCAATATATACACAAACAAAATAAGTATAATATATAATTTAAGATATAATATATAAACTTGTTCGATTACGATTATACATATTAATTTATATGTAAATGACATAGGTTCGTGAATCCGAGGCCAACCCTGCATTGTTCAGTTCCGTCGTATGAATATTTTTACTACAAAATATTGGATTGTGAGTTTCATTTGCCTTTTTACCCTTTATATTTTTGGGCTGAGAATACATGCGCAATTTTTATAAATGTTTTATGAAATAGACACAAGTATTTGAAACTACATTATATGGGTGAATGATCGAAGCTGAATATGACCCTTTTTTCTTGGTAATCTAAGAATTAGTAAACCAATCTACTAATTGACGCGAATCCTAAAGATAGATCTATGGGCCCGACGAACCCCATCCAAAGTACCGGATGCTTTAGTACTTCGATGTTGTTTTATCATGTCCGAAGGATTTCTCGGAATGATAGGGGATATTATTATATGCATCTTGTTAATGTCGGTTACCAGGTGTTCAATCCATATGAATGATATTTTTTGTCTCTATGCATGGGACGTATATTTATGAGAAATGAAAATCTTGTGGTCTATTAAAATGATGGAAATGATTATATATGTTAAACTAATGAACTCACCAACCTTTTGGTTGACACTTGAAAGCATGTTTATTCTCAAGTACGAAAGAAATCTTCCGCTGTGCATTTACTCATTTTAGAAATATTACTTGGAGTCATTCATGATATATTTCAAAAGACGTTGCATTCGAGTCATTGAGTTCATCAAGATTATCATTAAGTCAATTATAGTTGAATATATTATGAAATAATATGCATGCCGTCAACTTTCGATGTAAAGCAAGTTTGTCTTTTAAAAACGAATGCAATGTTTGTAAAATGTATCATATAGAGGTCAAGTACCTTGTGATGAAATCAACTATTATGAATCGTTTATAATCGATATGGACTTCGTCCGGATGGATTAGGACGAGTCATTTTATGCTTGGGGTCAAGCATACATGCATACGCTAGTGATAGCACCTTTGGATTCAAACTTAATGTTTACATGCATACACTATTGATAGCATTCGTGATTTTCAACTTATATTATGTCGCAAGTTATTTCATTTATACTTATTAAATTTTGTAAACTTACTCGTTGTCGAACCATTTGGTAACTTAAAACTTTGCAAGCCTTATACGTTTCAAATGAATGCGATATAATTTTGGTCAAACGCGTCTCATTTAGGGACTATGACCACGTAACGGGACCTAAGTTGACGGCGTCGTCAATGGCGATTTTGTCGGGTCGTCACAAGATCGGAGTCTCAGTTAACGGAGTTGATGGCTAGATCGATGGGTTTTGTTGCAGGGAGATTTTTCGGGAGATCCGGGTGACGGATCTGAGTTCTCGTTCTTCGCGATCCCGTAAGAGAGAATTATTGAACTTTCAAATTCGGATTTTTGGGAGCTGTTGTAGAAGAAATACCATAGCGAGCTCGTTAACCTTTAGATCGACTTGATTTTCTGGTTGTATATAGAACACACACTGATCTACACGTGGTAAAAAAAATGAGGCTAATCTGACTGTTGTCTTGAGATATGATTTTTCAAAACTGGGCAGTTTTCAGGGTGAACTTTTTGGGTTTGGTAAAGCGATTGGCAAGAAGATTTGTTTTGCAAAACTTCGGCCGATAAAGGTTGGATTTTCATAGATGTAGGTTTGTTACGGGAGCCAAAATATATCCCGGATATGGTGGACGGCGCTGCGGATGCACCTCTCGGCGTATTCGTGCGTTCCCTTGGTGACGTTGAGTTGATCCTGGAGCCTTGTATCGAAATCTCACTGGTCCGCACACAGAAAGCTTGAGAGTTTCGTTTGGCAGCGGTAAAGGTGGTTCCGAACTATCATTCGAGGGGAGGCCCATATAGACTTGCGTTTGAGGAGAGGTTTTTTATGGTGCAAACCAAAGTCATATATCGGATATGAGGAAGAAACAAATGTGTGCTTAGGAGGAGGTTTCTTTCAGGACTGGATGGTAAGGTAGCAAAAATTTGGGACATTCGTTTAGAAATCAATAGTGGTAGTTATCGTGAAAGTTTGGATACTCGCGTTTGTAGTCTGGATGTGTAGATAGCGCAACGTGACATTTGCAGTATGTCGACAGCTGGCGCACCCCTTAGTTGGCGCATGCGGTTGCACACCCTCAGTGGATGATTCGATCTTGGAGCCTTGTACCGTAAGTCCACTTGATCTGGTCCCAGTCAGGTTTTGTTCCGAGGCTGCGGCAGGTATTAAAGTAGGATAGATCTGGACTATCATTAGAGGGAGGCCCAGTTGAACTTGGGTTTGAGGGAAGGTTTGTCGGATTGCAAACCAAAGGCCAACATCAGATTATTAAACGGGTCGATCAATGTATTTGGTCAAATATTCCATGGTATTTGGAATATGTGTGCAGGGTTATAGCTTCTCTCAATGAAGAAATTGGTTTGAAGTTGTCGAATAGGACGTTTGATGGGCGCTTAGGTTTGGCTGACATTGGTTCAACAAAGCAATCATGTTTTCTTTGGATGACCAATTAAGATTCTTTAGGTGATGGATGAAGTGTATAATCTCGCAAGTACTAGAACTTGAGCTTTCTATAGGGTGCCGAGAACTTGATGGGAGTTTGGTAACCAACGGAAATACTGAGCTAGTGAGAGTTTAACGACTAGTGGGAGTTATGGAGACGAATGTGAGACATGGATCTCTAGTCTTTACAAGATTAGTGCTTATAACACTAGGGTTCTTGGATGTGATGCCCCGTACAAAACCATCGTGTACGAATCATCAACAACAGGATCATTACAAGGTTACGTACTATATGATGTAATAAAAGAAGTTGCATTCACGATAAAAAGATGACATCATAACCGACGTCAATTGTTTTACACCAACAGTATGTTTTACACCAACCTTTGTACGTGACCCTTAGGTCGTTACAAAACATAGTTTCAAATGTATTAAAGTTTGAATGCAAGATAAACAGTTCATACGGTGATAACACTAGAGCAGCGGGTGTCTACGGCAAGACTAACACGACAGTGGAAGCAAATAACCTTAAGAACCTGAGAAAAACATGCTTAAAAATGTCAACACAAAGGTTGGTGAGCTATAGTTTAAGTATAACAGTATGTAAGGTAGGCCACGAGATTTCAGTGCTACAAAGAGCGTTTCAAAACAGTATGATAAAGTATATGTTAACCATGGGCACTTAGTAACTAACTTAACGTTTATACCCCCTGAAAGTACACTTGGAAAGTGCATATGTTTACGAAGTATTAAACACCCGTTAAATGCTAGCGCTACTAGCCTGAGTGGGGATGTCAAACCCTATGGATCCATATCTAAGATTCGCGTTCACCGGTTCAAAAACCAATGACTAAACGTTACCGAGCTAAAGGGAATGTTTATGCCGTTGTATAACCCACACATATATAAATTTTAAGTACTCGTGCCTAGTATGTAAAACATAAAATCTGCATGTATTCTCAGTTCCCAAAATAAGTTAAAGTAAAAAGGGAATGTTATAACTCACAATGATAAAGTAGCGGTAAAGTATGACTCGGAAAGTAAGCAAGTAATGAAGGTTGTCCAAACGGGTCCTCAACCTAAGTCAAATAGTAATAAGTCAGTAAATCATCCGAATAGGTTTAAAAGTATGTAAATAAGGTCTTAAAGGTCATCATCATTCATCATCAAACAAAAGGTGTAAAGTAAGTTTCGTTTATGAAAGTAGTTTAAAACAAAGGCTGACTTCAGTCAGTCACCACGGCCTCTACCCTTACTGAAATAAGGTGAGACCAGTGGCCATGGCTCCGTATATGAGTCCTTTAAGTGTGGTAAAATTTACAGAAGCAAACTTGTCTTCGTTTGACCGTGGCGAAGGTTTAAGTGCGAGTAGGTCAGAATTTTCTGCACAACGTTAAAAGGACATAGTGACGATCGGAAGGCCATAAATCCTAAACCGTAACTCGGGTTGAGACGAGTCCTATATGAAAAGTTATCTACTCGAACAGAGCTAACTTAAAATCAAGGTTAAAGCAGCCCAGGTCATACGGGTCAGACACAGTAACAGTAAAGCAGTAGGGTCAGTAGGTTCTGGTGGTTCTTGGTGCTCGATGCTTATCATGGTTCTCATCCTTGATGCATATAGCTTCATGTGTATAACTCGTTGATGTGTTTGCATCATTTTCACTAAGGTTTGACCCTCATAACCTAAGTGTAAGTCTAAGACATGAAGCACAACTCACTTAAGTGTTGCAAGTGTTTTGATGAACCAAAGTTACATCAAAGTCTTAGATTCAACACATACATGAAATGTAAAAGTAATATTAACCAAGTTTTGACTATTATGACACAAGTGTAGGTCTAAGATATGTAGCACAACTCACTTAAGAGTTGTATGAAGTTTGATGAACCAAAGTTACATCAAAGTCTTAGATCTAACACATACATGAACTTTAAAACTAATAATAAGTTACAAACTTGAAAGTAAACTTATGAAATCAAGATCTTGAGTTGTAGAACATAGTTCTTAGTTTGATCTTGAAGATCCAAGACTCAAAAGTCTAGATCTAACATAAGTGTACAAAGTTATAATTAAATTACTTACATGTTCTTGAACTTTCAAAGTTAATTTTAGTTCAAGAAAGTATGAGATCAAGACCAACTTGTAGTACTTGACCATTTAACCAACAACATGAAATTAAAGTGCATAATATGAAGTAACAAACTAAATAAACAAGTTAATAAGTCATGGTTGTTCATACTTTAAAGATTCAAGCCTAAGTCTTGATCTTTAGAAAGTAAACTTTAAGTTTACTTCATGAACTTCAAGTATGAGTTACAACACATGAACTTTCTTTCTTTAAACAAGTATTAAGTGGAGATCATAAACTAGAAAGTTTATGTCTTGTATGTTCTTGTTAGAACAAGATAGATGAAGAATCAAACTAATAAGTTTGCTTCTTAGAAGATAATAAGTAAATAACAATAACAACTACAAGTAAGTAACAAACAACTACTAGTAAGTAAGTAAACAATGATCAAGTAAACTACAACAAGTGACAAAAGATGATGATGATTTGTGTAGCCAAGGCTACGGTTTTACAAAGAAAAAGAAAGGAAGGAAAGCTTCAAGTTTACTTACAAGAACTAGAGAAAAGAGAGAAAGTTGGAAGTAATTTTTGTGTGTGTGTGAGAAATGAAGACTAGTGAAGAGTAATAAGGAAAAATTGAAAAAAAACTCCCTTGGCCTACACAAGGCCGACGGTCAGCAGCTCCAAAGGGGGAGGGGGAAGTGTTCTTTGGTCACTAGCATGAAAAGCTTGAAAAAGTTGGATACTAGAGGTGCATGCATGGGGAAAGTGTGAAACTAGATTCCATAAGTCTCTAAACTAACTAGTTGCATCATAAGGTGATACTTACACATTAAAATGGGGTAATGAGTCCATGAAAGAAGTAGGGTGGGCTTTATAAGCCCATGTTCAATTAAAAGCCCAAGTTGTATGTAATTATCAAGTTAATCCAATTAAAGCCCAAGTAACTAACTAATAACCATAGTTAATTAAAATGATTAATAAAACTTAATCATGAATGTAAATAATATGTGAAAATATTATTCGTGCAAGTTTCGTGTGTCACAAAGACGTTTCGGGCATTCAAAAGTCATGTACGGGCAATCATGGCAACATGTAAATGTAATAACATACATTCGTTTAATCACACGTATTAATAATAATAATTATTAATAATTAACGTTGGAAAAACCAGGGTCGTTACATTGGATGCTGCAAACATACCCTCAAATGGCAAAATGATTTGTTGCGTTTCAAAGTCTTGATCTCACGATCCATAATTTCAACAGGCTCTTCCACAAAGTGGAGTTTGTCATCAATTGTAAGTTCCTCAAGTGGTATGATAAGTTCAGGTGCAGCAAGACACTTCTTCAAGTTTGACACGTGGAAGGTAGGATGAACTGAGCTCAATTGTGCTGGTAGATCCAAACGGTAAGCAACGGGTCCAACACATTCCAAAATTTCAAAAGGACCAATGTATCGTGGGTTCAACTTTCCACGCTTTCCAAAATGAATCACACCCTTCCTAGGTGCAACCTTCAACATAACACGATCACCAACGTTGAATTCAAAGTCTTTACATTTAAGATCGGCATAACTCTTTTGGCGATCACGGGCAGTCTTAAGTCTAGCTTGAATCTGAGCAATCTTCTCCGTCATTTCATGGACTACCTCGGGTCCGGTGATTTGCTTTTCGCCTACTTCGGCCCAACAAATAGGAGATCGGCACTTGCGGCCATACAATGCTTCAAAAGGTGCGGCATTAATGCTCGAGTGATAACTGTTGTTGTACGAGAATTCGGCTAACGGCAAATGCCTTTCCCAGGCCTTTCCGAAATCAATGACACATGCACGCAACATGTCCTCCAAAGTCTGAATGGTTCGTTCACTTTGCCCGTCGGTCTGTGGGTGATAAGCAGTACTCATGTCGAGACGAGTTCCCATGGCTTCTTGTAAAGAACGCCAGAATCTAGAAGCAAAACGGGGATCGCGATCTGAGATGATCGATAACGGTATACCATGACGAGATACAACCACTTTGATGTATAATTGAGCAAGTCTCTCCATTGTATCCGTTTCCTTCATCGCTAGAAAGTGTGCAGATTTGGTAAGGCGGTCAACAATAACCCAAATAGTATCGTATCTGCCCACCGTCTTTGGTAGCTTGGTTATAAAATCCATTGTTATCCGTTCCCACTTCCATTGTGGGATTTCTGGTTGTTGAAGTAATCCAGAAGGTCTCTGATGTTCGGCCTTAACTTTCGAACAAGTCAAACACTTACCAACATAAGTCGTAACGTCTTTCTTAAGATTCGGCCACCAGTACTGTTCCTTAAGATCGTGGTACATCTTGCCCGCTCTGGGGTGAATCGAATATCTCAATTTGTGTGCTTCATCAAGTATAAGGTTCCGTAGATCTCCATAAAGAGGTACCCAAATTCTTTCGGCAAAACATCGGAGTCCAGACTCCCTAACCTCGAATCGTGAGACAAGGATGTTTAAATGTTCATGAGATAAATTCTCCTCTTTGAGAGCCTCATCTTAGGCTACTCTGATCTGGCTGTTGAGGTTCGAAGGGATGGTGATGTTCAGAGCCCTAACACGAAGAGGTGTCGTCCTCTCCTTTCGGCTTAAAGCGTCAGCTACAACGTTGGCCTTGCTAGGATGAAAACGAAGTTCACAATCATAGTCGTTTAGCATCTCGATCCATCGACGCTATCTCATATTCAGTTGCTTCTGATCGAAGATGTGTTAGGGACTCTTGTGATCGGTGAAGATAGTGCTCTTAGTTCCATACAAATAGTGTCTCCAAAATTTGAGCGCAAAGACAACGGCTCCAAGTTCAAGATCGTGAGTAGTGTAGTTCCGCTCATGAATCTTCAGTTGACGGGAGGCGTAAGCGATGACCTTTGATCGTTGCATCAGTACACAACTAAAACCACTTTTCGACGCATCGCAATAAACAACAAAGTCGTCACTGCCTTCGGGAAGCGATAGGATAGGTGCGGTGGTTAACTTCTTCTTCAAAGTTTGAAATGCTGATTTGTGTGCGGGTTCCCAAATGAACTTCTTACCCTTGTGAGTCAGCGCGGTCAAGGGACGCGCAATCAAAGAAAATCCTTCAATGAACCTTCGGTAGTAACCGGCGAGACCTAGGAATTGGAGAATATGAGTCAGAGTAGTGGGGGTCTCCCACTTGCTGATAGCTTCAATCTTGTTGGTGTCAACTTTGATACCCTGGTCGCTCACAACCTGACCCAGAAATTGTACTTCCTTCAACCAAAATTCACACCTGGAGAATTTGGCGTAAAGTTGCTCTTGTCTCAGGAGTTCAAGTACTAGTCGGAGGTGTTGCTCATGTTCTTCTTCACTCTTAGAGTAGATGAGGATATCATCTATGAAGACGATAACAAACTTATCCAAGTACGGCTTGCAGACGCGATTCATGAGGTCCATGAACATGGCAGGTGCATTTGTCAAACTGAATGGCATCACGAGAAACTCATAATGAGCATAACGGGTTCTAAATGCAGTTTTCATCACGTCACTTTCCTTCACCCTCAACTGGTGATAACCGGATCGCAAATCGATCTTTGAGTAAACGCTCGATCCTTGTAGTTGATCAAAAAGATCATCAATTCGTGGAAGAGGATACCGATTCTTGATAGTCAATTTGTTGAGTTCACGGTAGTCGATACACATACGGAAGGATCCATCCTTCTTCTTTACAAACAATACAGGTGCGCCCCAAGGCGAGAAACTTGGTTGGATAAATCCACGATCTAACAGCTCTTGTAGTTGACTCTGTAATTCTTGCATCTCGGAAGGTGCGAGTCTATAAGGTGCGCGAGCTACAGGTGCAGCTCCGGGTACTAAATCAATCTGAAACTCTACTGCTCTTGGCGGCGGTAATCCAGGCAATTCTTCAAGGAAGACATCGGAAAATTCGTTCACAATTCGAACGTCGTTCACGCTCTTCACCTCAGTTTATACTATTTTCACATGCGCTAGGACAGCAAGACGTCCCTTCTTCATAATCTTTTGCGCCTTCACGCAACTAATGAGGTTCAGCTTCGAGGTACATCTTTCTTCGTAGATGATCAGTGGCTCACTGTCTCCGTGTGGTATACGAAGTGCTTTATCTCCGCAGATAATATCGGCCCTTATCTTGCTCAACCAATCCATACCGACTATCACGTCAAAACTTCCTAGTTTGATGGGTATCAAATCAATTTCGAAATCTGCACCAGCTATGTTGATAATAGCTCCTCGACTGACATGGTCAACTTTCTCAAGTTTTTCATTGGCGACCTCGATAAGCATACTCTATTTTAACTGGACTAAAGACCAATTAATCTTATTGCAAAAATGTCTACATACATAACTTCTATCCGCACCAGTATCAAACAAGACAGAAGCTAAAAGATTGTTGATTTTGAATATACCTGTCACCAAGTCAGGGTTTTCGCGTGCATCCCTTGCATTAACATTAAAAGCTCTAGCGCACGGTGGTCCGCCATCTTTTCGCTTATTTGGACACGCATTTATGAAATGGCCTGTCTGCCCACATTCGTAACATTTCCTTGGCCCTCTGGGGTTCGGCTTCCCATTCAAAGTGGTGACCTTGCAGTCTTTTCCAACATGCCCAGACCGTTGGCACTTCTCGCAGACAACACTGCAATACCCAGTGTGGTGTTCGTAACACCTCTTGCATTGAGGTAGGGTTCCCTTGTAGTTCAGGTTGGAGTTGGTGTTGTTGTTGGGGTTGGGGTTTCCACCATTGTTGTTTCCTCTGAAACCCTCATGTCATTTCGCCGGGTTCTTTTCATAGTTCCTTCCCCTGTTGTTGTTGTTGTTGTTGTGGTTATCCCATTTGCGTTTCTCACTAGTACCCGCTTCAGACTTAGTTTTCTCCGGTTCATCGATGGTTATTTGATTCATTAAAGTATGCGCCATGCGCATCGCTTCTGGGACATTTGCTGGTTTGGATGAGGTGATGTTTCCCTTAATTCTCTTAGGGAGTCCCCAGAAGTATCTCTCCATTCGCTTGAATTCCGGGGTGACCATTGTCGGACACATCAGGGCTAGTTCCAAAAATCTCCTATTGTAACCATCAAGGTCGTTCCCAACGGCCTTTAACTGCATGAATTCCATTTCCATCTTTTGGATTTCGGTTCTCGGACAATACTCCTCAATCATGGCACACTTAAATTCTTCCCATGGCGTAGCATACGCCTCATCAATGCCTTGTTCCTGTGCCATTGTGTTCCACCACGTGAGCGCGCCGTCAGACAGCGTGCAAGAAGCAAATTTGGTTTTGTTGTCCTCCGAACAGTTGCTAACTCGGAATACTGATTCAAGTTTCTCGAACCATCTGGTGAGACCAACCGGTCCCTCAGTGCCGCTGAAGTTATGTGGTTTACAGCTCTAGAATTCCTTGTAAGTACACCCATTTCGAATGGGTTGAATAACCGGTGGTGGTGGTGGTGGTGGCGGTGGAGCTTGGGGTTGCATTTCCGCAATGGCTGCAGCTACACGTTCTTGGATCATCTCTTCAATTTGAGCAGCAGTAGGTGTGGATCGACCGTTAGCCATGATGTTCTAAATAAAAATTTTGACTCAAGTCAAAATCCAGCATTCAAATAGTAATAATACAGTATATAGTAACCAACATGGAATCAAAACATCACATGTTATTAAATAAAGCATCTAGGTACAAATACCACAGAATCATCGTACAGTAATGTAAATTGAACATCGTGCAAGAATTAATAACACAAAGTTCCATTCATTAATATTAATAAGTTTCATACATCTGAATAAGTTCGTACAATACATAAGTGAAACATAAAACTACAACTAGATTACATAATGAAATCTAAATACAAAAGTCCTATGGTGAAGGTGGGTGAAGGATGTCCATAACATGAGCCATCTGGTCCTCTAGCTCAGCAACTCGATCTCGGAGGATCTCCACCTCCCTTGTCAATTCCTCGACAGTGGGAGATGGTGGGGCAGGCGGTGCTGGTGGTGCAGGTGGTGCCGGTGGAGCAGGTGGTGCCGGTGGTGCAGACATTACATAACGGGGTGCTGATGTTCCCGCTCCAGAAATAGTCAGTACGTAACGGGGTGCCTTACGCACTTGTGGGTCGGCAGGATACGGCACAAGCCGCTTACGGGCAGTAACCCTACGACGCCGACCAAACGCGTCAGTGAAGGCTCGTCCTCCGTTGATACCCGGAATGATGGTACCGTCGAAGCGATACCGCTTCTTCGGCGGGGTGGAGGGTGGCTGAACAGGTGCATCGGGGTCCTCCTCGTCGGAGTCATCTGAGGAGGTGTCATCGGATGAAGCATCAGTGGATGACGGGTTGTCCGAATCATGTGGTGGCTGTACGGGTGGCTGAACTGGCTGTCCTTGAGTGGCCATCATCTGTTGGTAACGAGCGGGTCCGATCGGAATGAGACATCCATCAGGGGCGCGTCGGCACCAATGGCGATACCGGTTACGGAAAGGACCTTCCCCGAACTCCGCGGGAATCACAATCTCACTGGAGCGGGGCTGTGATCCTGAGGGTCCGGGGGCAGATGGAGCTGGAATCTCCGAAGGGTCCTGGACTCCGCTAGAAGTAACCACTGGGGCAGGCGCCTGGCTGCTAGTCCCGGAAGATGAAGCGACGGGGTTACTCGTGGGTAGCGGGATCGGTGTGTCGGCAGCAGCAGCAGGTGGGGTGGCTGACGAGTCTGAACTGCCCAAAATGATAGCAGGTGGTGTATCCGACATCTGAACAAGGAAAAATAAATTTTTCCATGTCAGTAAGTCATAAAGCAAGCACGTATTAGGCCAACAGTTTAAATCATGTATAACAATAAGTAGCATGGCAATAATAACGAATCGTACAGAAGTAGCATGCAATCGAAAGCAAGTAATATCATACAGTAGTGAAAACATGTAGTAGCATACGGCATATAGTAGTAAAAGTAAGCAGCAGCATGCAGTAAATTCAGCGAAAACAAGTAAACTAGCAAGTTGTAGATTAGTCCTATTAGTGAATCCTACTCGGGTCGGTCTTAGACTCACTAATGCAACCTAATTCCCTACAACCAATGCTCTGATAGCAAATGTGATGCCCCGTACAAAACCATCGTGTACGAATCATCAACAACAGGATCATTACTAGGTTACGTACTATATGCTGTAATAAAAGAAGTTGCATTCACGATAAAAAGATGACATCATAACCGACATCAATTGTTTTACACCAACAGTATGATTCTACGAATAGCAAGCATGAATAAATGTATGTGACCCTTAGGTCGTTACAAAACATAGTTTCAAATGTATTAAAGTTTGAATGTAAGATAAACAGTTTATGCGGTGATAACACTAGAGCAGCGGGTGTCTACGGCAAGACTAACACGACAGCGGAAGCAAATAACCTTAAGCACCTGAGAAAAACATGCTTAAAAATGTCAACACAAAGGTTGGTGAGCTATAGTTTAAGTATAACAGTATGTAAGGTAGGTCACGAGATTTCAGTGCTACAAAGAGCGTTTCAAAATAGTATGATAAAGTATATGTTAACCGTGGGCACTTGGTAACTAACTTAACGTTTATACCCCCTGAAAGTACACTTGGCAAGTGCGTATGTTTACGAAGTATTAAACACCCATTAAATGCTAGCACTACTAGCCCGAGTGGGGATGTCAAACCCTATGGATCCATATCTAAGATTCGCGTTCACCGGTTCAAAAACCAATGACTAAACGTTACCGAGCTAAAGGGAATGTTTATGCCGTTGTATAACCCACACATATATAAAGTTTAAGTACTCATTCCTAGTATGTAAAACATAAAATCCGCATGTATTCTCGATTCCCAAAATAAGTTAAAGTAAAAAGAGAATGTTATAACTCACAATGATAAAGTAGAGGTAAAGTATGACTAGGAAAGTAAGCAAGTAATGAAGGTTGTCCAAACGGGTCCTCAACCTAAGTCAAATAGTACTAAGTTAGTAAATCGTCCGAATAGGTTTAAAAGTATGTAAATAAGGTCTTAAAGGTCATCATCATTCATCATCAAACAAAAGGTGTAAAGTAAGTTTCGTTTATGAAAGTAGTTTAAAACAAAGGCTGAATTCATTCAGTCACCACGGCTTCTACCCTTACTGAAATAAGGTAATACCAGTGGCCATGGCTCCGTATATGAGTCCTTTAAATGTGGTAAAATTTACAGAAGCAGACTCGTCTTCGTTTGACCGTGGCGACGGTTTAAGTGTGAGTAGGTCAGAATTTTCTGCACAACGTTAAAAGGACATAGTGACGATCGGAAGGCCATAAATCCTAAACCGTAACTCGGGTTAAGACGAGTCCAATATGAAAAGTTATCTAATCGAACAGAGCTAACTGAAAATCAAGGTTACAGCAGCCCAGGTCATACGGGTCAGATACAGTAACAGTAAAACAGTAGGGTCAGTAGGTTCCGGTGGTTCTTGGTGCTCGATGCTTATCATGGTTATCATCCTTGATGCATATAGCTTCAAGTGTACAACTCGTTAATGTGTTTGCATCTTTTTCACCAAGGTTTGACCCTCATAACCCAAGTGTAAGTCTAAGACATGAAGCACAACTCACTTAAGTGTTGTAAGTGTTTTGATGAACCAAAGTTACATCAAAGTCTTAGATTCAACACATACATGAAATGTAAAAGTAATATTAACCAAGTTTTGACTATTATGACACAAGTGTAGGTCTAATACATGTAGCACAACTCACTTAAGAGTTGTATGAAGTTTGATGAACCAAAGGTACATCAAAGTCTTAGATCTAACACATACATGAACTTTAAAACTAATAATAAGTTACAAACTTGAAAGTAAACTTATGAAATCAAGATCTTGAGTTGTAGAACATAGTTCTTAGTTTGATCTTGAAGATCCAAGACTCAAAAGTCTAGATCAACATAAGTGTGCAAAGTTATAATTAAATTACTTACATGTTCTTGAACTTTCAAAGTTAATTTTAGTTCAAGAAAGTATGAGATCAAGACTAACTTGTAGTACTTGACCATTTAACCAACAACATGAAATTAAAGTGCATAATATGAAGTAACAAACTAAATAAACAAGTTAATAAGTCATGGTTGTTCATACTTTAAAGATTCAAGCCTAAGTCTTGATCTTTAGAAAGTAAACTTTAAGTTTACTTCATGAACTTCAAGTATGAGTTACAACACATGAACTTTCTTTCTTTAAACAAGTATTAAGTGGAGATCATAAACTAGAAAGTTTATGTCTTGTATGTTCTTGTTAGAACAAGATAGATGAAGAATCAAACTAACAAGTTTGCTTCATAGAAGATAATAAGTAAATAACAATAACAACTACAAGTAAGTAACAAACAACTACTAGTAAGTAAGTAAACAATGATCAAGTAAACTACAACAAGTGACAAAAGATGATGATGATTTGTGTAGCCAAGGCTACGGTTTTACAAAGAAAAAGAAAGGAAGGAAAGCTTCAAGTTTACTTACAAGAACTAGAGAAAAGAGAGAAAGTTGGAAGTAATTTTTGTGTGTGTGTGAGAAATGAAGACTAGTGAAGAGTAATAAGGAAAAATTGAAAAAAAAACTCCCTGGCCTACACAAGGCCGACGGTCAGCAGCTCCAAAGGGGGAGAGGGAAGTGTTCTTTGGTCACTAGCATGAAAAGCTTGAAAAAGTTAGATACTAGAGGTGCATGCATGGGGAAAGTGTGAAACTAGATTCCATAAGTCTCTAAACTAACTAGTTGCATCATAAGGTGATACTTACACATTAAAATGGGCTAATGAGTCCATGAAAGAAGTAGGGTGGGCTTTATAAGCCCATGTTCAATTAAAAGCCCAAGTTGTATGTAATTATCAAGTTAATCCAATTAAAGCCCAAGTAACTAACTAATAACCATAGTTAATTAAAATGATTAATAAAACTTAATCATGAATGTAAATAATATGTGAAAATATTATTCGTGCAAGTTTCGTGTGTCACAAAGACGTTTTGGGCATTCAAAAGTCATGTACGGGCAATCATGGCAACATGTAAATGTAATAATATACATTCGTTTAATCACACGTATTAATAATAATAATTATTAATAATTAACGTTGGAAAAACCAGGGTCGTTACATTGGATGCTGCAAACATACCCTCAAATGGCAAAATGATTTGCAACTGACCGGTAGAACGAACCATATTCTTCTCGGAGAGCTGCAGTTTATTTTTTACTCGTACAGTGGGAGCGTGCTTGGTAATGAGAAGATGTGTTCATTCATAGCTATGAGGTGGGTCAGTCTACCAGCGAGAAAAGTTCAAAGTAGTATATTTCAAGGTTATGATTGCATTTTCACTGGAGCCTTAATGAATAGTCTACAAAGGCGTCTGTTGGAATTTTATGATTTCTAGGAAAGAAAATCATAGATAGATAGAAAATTATGTACGAGGGATCGTTGACATGGGTTTCATTGGATTGGGCGTGTCTTGAGCAATGGGTGAGGCGGTTTTGTCCCATGAAAGAATCTTGTAAATAAAGTTTCGCATACTTTAATTGATCTTCTTGTGTAAGAAGATGATGGTGCAAGAAACCGAGAGTATTGATGTTAGTAACTGGAGGTCGGGTTGAAGCTTAGCGGTTTTGGTGTCAAAAGGCTTCCTTTCGTGCGTGGAAGTGCAAGGTTCATATGTTTGATTCCAGCGGTATCAAAAGTTGTAGCTGAGAGGAGATCGGGAGTTGCTATGGGTGTTTGAAAAACATTGACAGGTGAGGTGGTTATTGGTTTCTAGTTCCGACAAGTAGTGTTGAAGACCTTGAAAGACTGCACTTCCAGTGATGTTGAGTTTGCGTGTCCCATGTTTGATTGGCGGTATAATGGTGGTTTGACGTTCTTGGTTGGAATGGAGATTGATGTTTGAGTTTGTTCAAAATCTTCAAGTGGGAGATTGTTGAGTAGTGATGAGTTTTCTCAAAGTCTTCAAGTGGGAGATTGTTGAAGGTGTGAAGAATTTGATCAAAGAAACAAGAATTCGAGTATGACTTGGTGAACAAGTCGTGTGAATTTTGTTGCCTTATTTATTTCTTCTAGAAGAATGAAGTATTGGAACAAAAAAGGAAACAATATAGAAATAGCTTGGAGATTAAGTTAAACTTGGAAGACAAGTCAAGCTTGGAAGACAAGTCAAACTTGGAGGACAAGCAAGGTTGGTAGGCAAGTCAAATTTGAAAGACAAGTCAAGCTTTGAAGACAAGTTTATTTAAGAAACAATGAGTTGTTTATTTATGGAATTCTTGTACTAGAAGGTCAAGTTAAACTTGTGCAACAAGGTTTTAAGTTTAATGCTTTCCCTATAAATAGACCCCTAGCTTCATTGTAATGATGTGCACTAAATTAATGATGTACACTAAATTAATAAAAGAAAATATATGTTTGCGCTAGTGTAAACCCTTCTCCACGTGATTGGAGTTAGGATATAATCACGTTAAATCCTTGTGTCGTTTATCTTTTATTTATCGTTTATGCTCGTGTTATTATCCGTTTGTTGTTCCTGGGTGTTGTGATTCAAGATACAACAATCACATATTCTTGTTAGGGTCCACTACCGAAATTTCTAACAGCAAGTTGTGGAAGATGCTTGATTGTGGTAATTATAGACATAGAGTTTCACATAGATATGCGGTTGGATATTGATCGCATGTCTTCTGTGGCAAGTATGGATGTCAATGGTCACCCGATCCAGTGGATATCCACCCGCTTCGTGATGGATATGGATGAACCTAAATGGATATGAATATGGACATGGATGAACTATGATAAATACATATATAAATAAAAAAAAATATAGATATATACTTACATATTAACTATTTATAAATGTATTCATTGTTAGATTTACATTTTTCTTTTAACCTTATAATGAAATAACTATGATACTTTACAATTAAACACGCATATCTAACAAAATAAACATACATATTACATATTTAAATTTTCACAATCTATGTTTAATAGTAAATTCAACAAATTGTATTCTATCATCGATAAAAATTACACATTCTTGTGTATATATATTTTAATTATATCATTTTATATTTAATATTTATTTTCATTATACTAAGTTTTGTTTTCATCACATATTATGAAATATTATAACATTTTTTTTAATATCTATTAGCCGGCTTAATTAGGTGAATATGGATATGGATGGATGAATTAAATTAATTGGATATGAATATGGATGAACAAAAACTAAATTGATATGGATATAGATACGACATCACCTGACATATCTGATCTATTGTCATCGTGGCAAGTTATAGAAAGTACTCCACATTAATTACGATACATGGCATTGAAAATGTACGTTATCGAATGTTTCTATTCTCTAGAAGAGCTTCTTGCATTAGCTGAACATATTGAACACGTTGGTTCAGGTTTACATCGTGGCAAATTAAACAATTTTGTGAGCAAAAGATCCCACTAGATTTGTGCAACCAATGTACGCACATTCTCACAAGTGGATCTATAAAGTCAAAAACGAGAGAGATCACAAATTAATGCTAAAACATCGTAAGATATTTCCTCGATTCTTTTTTGCTCATATAGTCATATGTCTAAAGTTCTTTGGTGTACATACAATAACTAACTGTATATTATAGATGATTATTTACTTTATCTGAGGTCTATCGAATAGTACAAGTCTTTTTGCGCGTTAATGACCGTCCTAATGATTGTCTTTAGAAAATTCGATATAAATAATAGACACATATAGTTCTTTATATGTATAAGCTCATTGAAATAAATTTACTTGCATAAGTCCGTGAAAGCGAGTATTAAACTAATTCGGTTAGAAAAACATAGCCCTTTGGATCAACCAAAGACTCGCGAGAAACAAATGAATCCTCATCAAACGATTGCTTCTTTTTTTCTTTCTTCTTTGCCTTTCCCGCACGGATGCACCCTCCCTTGAACCGGTACCAACTAACCCCGAGGTTTTTGCCAAAAAAAACCTTCTTATTTGTAACATGATGCCCTGAACCATTTGCATCAACCCATCAAAATCCGTACAAGTCTCAACCCCAAATGGACCACCTAACCCATCTAAATCAGTTTATGCCAAACTCATGTCCCCAGCCAGACCACCTAAACCATCCAACTGTTGGTTTTATTTTTTGATAGAAAAATTGATATGATTACTTTGTGAAGGATGTTATCCCACATAGGTGGGAGGAGAAAGTTAGAGGTAGGTGACTTGGTTATAAAAGGAGGGCTAAGTCTTCATTTCAATTTGTACCAATCAATACACTTTAAGTATTTGATTATTTCTTTCTTTCTTACCCTTGTTTGAAAGTTGTATTAGTTAAATATTTTGGAGAGTGTAGTTGGCTTAAGAGAGTCATCTATATCATTGTAACAATTTGTTATATAGTGTATTTCTCTCTTTGAGGGCCGGTGGTTTTTCTCATGTTTTGGAGTTTCCACGTTAAATCTTGTGTTGTGTATTGTTCTTATTTCTTTACTATTATTGTTGGGCTGGGTGGTGGGAATTAGTGAGACCGTAATTTTCCAACAACTGGTATCAGAGCGTCAGGTTTGACGGGGGTCTCGGTTATAGTAGTCGGAGTATGCTCTGTGGTTGCCACGGGAGTGGATCGTCCACATCAGAAACGAGTTCTATTAATCGTATAGGGTATCTGGTTAAACAATATTTTTTCTGATTCGTAGTAATAGTTGGATTTGTTAGTGGCGAGTTGTGGATTTCCGATTTAAAGGGTCCTGGCTACCTGCTACATCTTTTGGCTATTCGAAACGTGAGCTGTGACGATCGCTCCAAATCCATATGGACGAACACGTCATTCATCGATTTCATTGCGAGGTATTAGACCTCTATATGATACGTTTTGTAAACATTGCATTTTTTTGAAAAGGCACATCATAAAAGAATATTTAAATCAAAGTTTTTCGACAGCTGATGATTTCTACATATAGACAATCACCGTAAATAATAGTTTACAATAGTACTTCCGTTGACAATGCAGTCAAAATAAGATACATGGTGATGATTTGGTGAATGCAACGTTTCCTTGAAAAATATGCCATGTAAGACTCTATGCACATAGCTTGTCTAACATATAAGCAAACAGCGGAAGACTTCTAGGGAACCTGAGAATAAACATGCTAACAAGTGTCAACATATAAGCAAACAGCGGAAGACTTCTAGGGAACCTGAGAATAAACATGCTAACAAGGTTGGTGACTTCATAGTTTTAGTGTATCGCATAATCTGTATATAAAGGTGGATCACAAGATTTCAGTTGTTTCATCCAGAAACGTTTATCAAAATATTCTACAAGATTGAGCACCCTGGTAACTAAACTTTAACGTTATAATAAGTACCCCTGTTTTAACATACATGCAACCAACATGTACAATACACGCAATCTAACGTGTACTAAACTCAAATAGCATACGTCTGTTTTATAGTTCAGTCTAGGATTTCTATACCTGGAACAGACGGGGATGTCAAGCCCTATGGATCCATATATAACTACTCGCGCCCACTAGTTCTTATAACCGGCAATTACTAGTTACCAAAGTTAAGGGATTTTCGGTTCAAACTCGGTGTAGAATTTAGTATGTACTTGTATCCATTGCGTTTAAAATAAAGTGCATGTATTCTCAGCCCAAAAATATAGATTGCAAAAGCAATTAAAAAGGGAGCAAATGAAACTCACCTTAGCAACATATAAAGTCGTTCACCAAAATGTGACCGAAACTCGGATTACCAAATAACCGTAGATCTCAACCTAGAGAACATATGTTGGTCAATAAATGTCTATCAAGCTAGGTCTGGTCATAGTGTATCATAATCCTAATGCTCGAGATCAACATACAAAAGTTTATCAAAAGTTATTTCAAAAAGTCAATCTGACTTAATACCATAGTTTAACAAAACGAGATGTGCCTTATATAAGGATTCATTTACTCGGCTGGTAATATTCAAAAATCCAATTTATCAATCTTACAAACAAGTTATTTAAATACCAATTGCAGATTCAAAAGTAATTTCAATTAATGTCAATCATAATTCAGTTGATCATATCTTTTAATTCGTTCACCGAAATTACGCGATTTCTAAATGAAAAGTTATTGATTTTTCGCCAGCTTTCCAAAAACATGTATATCATATACCTTTTACCAGTAATATATGTATTTAATTCATGATTCATTATAAACTGTTTAACGACGAAATTTAGTATACAAGCATGCATAATTATATATACTCGAGCACTAGACATGGATACACTATTAATATATAAAAGATATGATATGAATGCTCACGTATCAATATTGTGATTCAATATTGCAAGAAAGTACGTAGACGCAACAGAGATGATAAACACTAGGTTTGACTTGCGAATAATATCCATGAACATTACCCATAACCTCTATAGCTATAACCCATAGTTTCCTTAGCTTTGACTCATTTGAAAACTCGGTTTGAAATGACCTCGTCGTAGTATTTTATGTATAAAACTAATAATAATAATAATAATAATACTCATAACCATAAGATTAATAATAATATTAATCTTAATAATAATAATAATAATAATAATAATAATAATAATAATAATAATAATAATAATAATAATAATAATAATAATAATAATAATAATAATAATAATAACAATAATAATAATAATAATAATAATAATAATAATAATATAAATATATATGTTTACGAGAGAGTAGATGGAAAGATATATATGTTCGATCAAAACAGAAAATGAACGAATTTATAGGACCTGAACCCACCAGACCAGCCATGCGATCGCATGGCTTGAAAGGGTAAATCCCATGCGATCGCATGGGTACCTTTGACAGCACACAATCATTTATCGTTTTGCTTGTCGACATAATATTTAATTAATATATATATATATAATATATATAATTTAAATTAACTAATTATATATTATATTATATTCTCGTGCCCAGTTATCTTGAAATTTTGGTTCCGATAAGTCGTACGTCATCACTCGACTTATGTCCCGGTTCCGGTTTTTCGAACGTCCTTTCGTACGCTGAGAAAACTTGCATTTTACGTTTCGTGACGTGTACCTTTGTCAACATTTAGACTTAAATTATTGTCAAACTATATCACTCGAATTGTAGCTTAATCAATTAAGTGTTTTGGTTATTTACTTCTATAAATCATCGTCTCGCTATTTGTTAAAATATGTATAATATCAAAACGTTTTATGCAAAGTTAATATATATATTTTCAATATTAATAAACACGTTTTAAAATACACATCACACGTTATTCATATAACTAATTCTAACAGTTAATATTCCTTATTATTGTATGTGTCCAAATTACGTTATTTAAACAAACACTTTACCATTTATTCCGAATACCGTTAAAAATGAACGATTTCCCAAATCAACGTGGACCTCATAACAGAGACCCGTAATAAAATCATAATTCTTAAGGGACTTAATAAATATCTTTTTAATTAAATTGTTTGGCATAATCTTTTAACTCCGTAGTTAAATATATTAATCAGATAATCAAACCAATAAGTTTAATGCACGGTATCATATAATCAACACTTTGTTACGTTTTCAAGTTATAGTATGTATCTGATTACATATAATTGTTCGTGATTCATTGAGAATAACCGAAGGGTAATTGAATAAGATTCAACTTCATAGACTTTGCTTATCGTGTCGAACAAGTTAAAGATTAAGTTTAAATTTGGTCAGAAATTTCCGGGTCATCACATTACCGACCCGTTAAAGAAATTTCGTCCCGAAATTTGAGTGAGGTCGTCATGGCTAACAATAAAAATGTTTTCATGACGAATATGAGTTGATAATTAGAATTTTATCACCGTTGAATAATATGGATAAAACAATCCATTTACTCGAAGCGTATGAGATGAAATGTCCCGTTCTTATTGATTAAAAACGTTCCATATTAATTGATTTCGTTGCGAGGTTTTGACCTCTATATGAGACGTTTTTCAAAGACTGCATTCATTTTTAAACAAACCATAACCTTTATTTCATCAATAAAGGTTTAAAAAGCTTTACGTAGATTATCAAATAATGATAATCTAAAATATCCTGTTTACACACGACCATTACATAATGGTTTACAATACAAATATGTTACAACAAAATAAGTTTCTTGAATGCAGTTTTTACACAATATCATACAAGCATGGACTCCAAATCTTGTCCTTATTTAAGTATGCGACAGCGGAAGCTCTTAATAATCACCTGAGAATAAACATGCTTAAAACGTCAACAAAAATGTTGGTGAGTTATAGGTTTAACCTATATATATCAAATCGTAACAATAGACCACAAGATTTCATATTTCAATACACATCCCATACATAGAGATAAAAATCATTCATATGGTGAACACCTGGTAACCGACAATAACAAGATGCATATATAAGAATATCCCCATCATTCCGGGACACCCTTCGGATATGATATAAATTTCGAAGTACTAAAGCATCCGGTACTTTGGATGGGGTTTGTTAGGCCCAATAGATCTATCTTTAGAATTCGCGTCAATTAGGGTGTCTGTTCCCTAATTCTTAGATTACCAGACTTAATAAAAAGGGGCATATTCGATTTCGATAATTCAACCATAGAATGTAGTTTCACGTACTTGTGTCTATTTTGTAAATCCTTTATAAAACCTGCATGTATTCTCATCCCAAAAATATTAGATTTTAAAAGTGGGACTATAACTCACTTTCACAAATTTTTACTTCGTCGGGAAGTAAGACTTGGCCACTGTTGATTCACGAACCTATAACAATATATACATATATATTAAAGTATGTTCAAAATATATTTACAACACTTTTAATATATTTTGATGTTTTAAGTTTATTAAGTCAGCTGTCCTCGTTAGTAACCTATAACTAGTTGTCCACAGTTAGATGTACAGAAATAAATCGATAAATATTATCTTGAATCAATCCACGACCCAGTGTATACGTATCTCAGTATTGATCACAACTCAAACTATATATATTTTGGAATCAACCTCAACCCTGTATAGCTAACTCCAACATTCACATATAGAGTGTCTATGGTTGTTCCGAAATATATATAGATGTGTCGACATGATAGGTCGAAACATTGTATACGTGTCTATGGTATCTCAAGATTACATAATATACAATACAAATTGATTAAGTTATGGTTGGAATAGATTTGTTACCAATTTTCACGTAGCTAAAATGAGAAAAATTATCCAATCTTGTTTTACCCATAACTTCTTCATTTTAAATCCGTTTTGAGTGAATCAAATTGCTATGGTTTCATATTGAACTCTATTTTATGAATCTAAATAGAAAAAGTATAGGTTTATAGTCGGAAAAATAAGTTACAAGTCGTTTTTGTAAAGGTAGTCATTTCAGTCGAAAGAACGACGTCTAGATGACCATTTTAGAAAACATACTTCCACTTTGAGTTTAACCATAATTTTTGGATATAGTTTCATGTTCATAATAAAAATCATTTTCTCAGAATAACAACTTTTAAATCAAAGTTTATCATAGTTTTTAATTAACTAACCCAAAACAGCCCGCGGTGTTACTACGACGGCGTAAATCCGGTTTTTCGGTGTTTTTCGTGTTTCCAGGTTTTAAATCATTAAGTTAGCATATCATATAGATATAGAACATGTGTTTAGTTGATTTTAAAAGTCAAGTTAGAAGGATTAACTTTTGTTTGCGAACAAGTTTAGAATTAACTAAACTATGTTCTAGTGATTACAAGTTTAAACCTTCGAATAAGATAGCTTTATATGTATGAATCGAATGATGTTATGAACATCATTACTACCTTAATTTCCTTGGATAAACCTACTGGAAAATAGAAAAATGGATCTAGCTTCAATGGATCCTTGGATGGCTCGAAGTTCTTGAAGCAGAATCATGACACGAAAACAAGTTCAAGTAAGATCATCACTTGAAATAAGATTGTTATAGTTATAGAAATTGAACCAAAGTTTGAATATGATTATTACCTTGTATTAGAATGATAACCTACTGTAAGAAACAAAGATTTCTTGAGGTTGGATGATCACCTTACAAGATTGGAAGTGAGCTAGCAAACTTGAAAGTATTCTTGATTTTATGAAACTAGAACTTTTAGAATTTATGAAAAACACTTAGAACTTGAAGATAGAACTTGAGAGAGATCAATTAGATGAAGAAAATTGAAGAATGAAAGTGTTTGTAGGTGTTTTTGGTCGTTGGTGTATGGATTAGATATAAAGGATATGTAATTTTGTTTTCATGTAAATAAGTCATGAATGATTACTCATATTTTTGTAATTTTATGAGATATTTCATGCTAGTTGCCAAATGATGGTTCCCACATGTGTTAGGTGACTCACATGGGCTGCTAAGAGCTGATCATTGGAGTGTATATACCAATAGTACATACATCTAAAAGTTGTGTATTGTACGAGTACGAATACGGGTGCATACGAGTAGAATTGTTGATGAAACTGAACGAGGATGTAATTGTAAGCATTTTTGTTAAGTAGAAGTATTTTGATAAGTGTATTGAAGTCTTTAAAAAGTGTATAAATACATATTAAAACACTACATGTATATACATTTTAACTGAGTCGTTAAGTCATCGTTAGTCGTTACATGTAAGTGTTGTTTTGAAACCTTTAGGTTAACGATCTTGTTAAATGTTGTTAACCCAATGTTTATAATATCAAATGAGATTTTAAATTATTATATTATCATGATATTATCATGTATGAATATCTCTTAATATGATATATATACATTAAATGTCTTTACAACGATAATCGTTACATATATGTCTCGTTTAAAAATCATTAAGTTAGTAGTCTTGTTTTTACATATGTAGTTCATTGTTAATATACTTTATGATATGTTTTCTTATCATAGTATCATGTTAACTATATATATATATCCATATATATGTCATCATATAATTTTTACAAGTTTTAACGTTCGTGAATCACCGATCAACTTGGGTGGTCAATTGTCTATATGAAACATATTTCAATTAATCAAGTCTTAACAAGTTTGATTGCTTAACATGTTGGAAACATTTAATCATGTAAATATCAATCTCAATTAATATATATAAACATGGAAAAGTTCGGGTCACTACAGTACCTACCCGTTAAATAAATTTCGTCCCGAAATTTTAAGCTGTTGAAGGTGTTGACGAATCTTCTGGAAATAGATGCGGGTATTTCTTCTTCATCTGATCTTCACGCTCCCAGGTGAACTCGGGTCCTCTACGAGCATTCCATTGAACCTTAACAATTGGTATCTTGTTTTGCTTAAGTCTTTTAACCTCACGATCCATTATTTCGACGGGTTATTCGATGAATTGAAGTTTTTCGTTGATTTGGATTTCATCTAACGGAATAGTGAGATCTTCTTTAGCAAAACATTTCTTTAAATTCGAGACGTGGAAAGTGTTATGTACAGCCGCGAGTTGTTGAGGTAACTCTAGTCGGTAAGCTACTGGTCCGACACGATCAATAATCTTGAATGGTCCAATATACCTTGGATTTAATTTCCCTCGTTTACCAAATCGAACAACGCCTTTCCAAGGTGCAACTTTAAGCATGACCATCTCTCCAATTTCAAATTCTATATCTTTTCTTTTAATGTCAGCGTAGCTCTTTTGTCGACTTTGGGCGGTTTTCAACCGTTGTTGAATTTGGATGATCTTCTCGGTAGTTTCTTGTATAATCTCCGGACCCGTAATCTGTCTATCCCCCACTTCACTCCAACAAATCGGAGACCTGCACTTTCTACCATAAAGTGCTTCAAACGGCGCCATCTCAATGCTTGAATGGTAGCTGTTGTTGTAGGAAAATTCTGCTAACGGTAGATGTCGATCCCAACTGTTTCCGAAATCAATAACACATGCTCGTAGCATGTCTTCAAGCGTTTGTATCGTCCTTTCGCTCTGCCCATCAGTTTGTGGATGATAGGCAGTACTCATGTCTAGACGAGTTCCTAATGCTTGCTGTAATGTCTGCCAGAATCTTGAAATAAATCTGCCATCCCTATCAGAGATAATAGAGATTGGTATTCCATGTCTGGAGATGACTTCCTTCAAATACAGTCGTACTAACTTCTCCATCTTGTCATCTTCTCTTATTGGTAGGAAGTGTGCTGATTTGGTGAGACGATCAACTATTACCCAAATAGTATCAAAACCACTTGCAGTCCTTGGCAATTTAGTGATGAAATCCATGGTAATGTTTTCCCATTTCCATTCCGGGATTTCGGGTTGTTGAAGTAGACCTGATGGTTTCTGATGCTCAGCTTTGACCTTAGAACACGTCAAACATTCTCCTACGTATTTAGCAACATCGGCTTTCATACCCGGCCACCAAAAATGTTTCTTGAGATCCTTGTACATCTTCCCCGTTCCAGGATGTATTGAGTATCTGGTTTTATGAGCTTCTCTAAGTACCATTTCTCTCATATCTCCAAATTTTGGTACCCAAATCCTTTCAGCCCTATACCGGGTTCCGTCTTCCCGAATATTAAGATGCTTCTCCGATCCTTTGGGTATTTCATCCTTTAAATTTCCCTCTTTTAAAACTCCTTGTTGCGCCTCCTTTATTTGAGTAGTAAGGTTATTATGAATCATTATATTCATAGATTTTACTCGAATGGGTTCTCTGTCCTTCCTGCTCAAGGCATCGGCTACCACATTTGCCTTCCCCGGGTGGTAACGAATCTCAAAGTCGTAATCATTCAATAATTCAATCCACCTACGCTGCCTCATATTCAGTTGTTTCTGATTAAATATGTGTTGAAGACTTTTGTGGTCGGTATATATAATACTTTTGACCCCATATAAGTAGTGCCTCCAAGTCTTTAATGCAAAAACAACCGCGCCTAATTCCAAATCATGCGTCGTATAATTTTGTTCGTGAATCTTCAATTGTCTAGACGCATAAGCAATCACCTTCGTTCGTTGCATTAATACACAACCGAGACCTTGCTTTGATGCATCACAATAAATCACAAAATCATCATTCCCTTCAGGCAATGACAATATAGGTGCCGTAGTTAGCTTTTTCTTCAATAACTGAAACGCTTTCTCTTGTTCATCATTCCATTCAAATTTCTTCCCTTTATGCGTTAATGCAGTCAAGGGTTTTGCTATTCTGGAAAAGTCTTGGATGAACCTTCTGTAGTAACCAGCTAGTCCTAAAAACTGGCGTATGTGTTTCGGAGTTTTCGGGGTTTCCCACTTTTCAACAGTTTCTATCTTTGCCGGATCCACTTTAATACCTTCTTTGTTCACTATGTGACCGAGGAATTGAACTTCTTCCAACCAAAATGCACACTTTGAAAACTTAGCGTACAATTCTTCCTTCCTCAATACTTCTAACACCTTTCTCAAATGTTCACCGTGTTCTTGGTCATTCTTTGAGTAAATAAGTATGTCATCAATGAAAACAATGACAAACTTGTCAAGGTATGGTCCACACACTCGGTTCATAAGGTCCATGAACACAGCTGGTGCATTAGTTAAACCAAACAGCATGACCATAAACTCGTAATGACCGTAACGTGTTCTGAAAGCAGTCTTTGGAATATCATCTTCTTTCACCCGCATTTGATGATACCCGGAACGTAAGTCAATCTTTGAATAAACAGACGAGCCTTGTAGTTGATCAAATAAGTCGTCGATTCTCGGTAGTGGGTAGCGGTTCTTGATGGTAAGTTTGTTCAACTCTCGGTAGTCGATACACAACCTGAATGTACCATCTTTCTTCTTGACAAACAAAACAGGAGCTCCCCACGGTGATGTGCTTGGTCGAATGAAACCACGCTCTAAAAGTTCTTGTAATTGGCTTTGTAGTTCTTTCATCTCGCTGGGTGCGAGTCTGTAAGGAGCACGAGCTATTGGTGCAGCTCCTGGTACAAGATCTATTTGAAATTCAACGGATCGATGTGGGGGTAATCCCGGTAATTCTTTCGGAAATACATCGGGAAATTCTTTTGCAATGGGAACATCATTGATGCTCTTTTCTTCAGTTTGTACTTTCTCGACGTGTGCTAGAACAGCATAGCAACCTTTTCTTATTAGTTTTTGTGCCTTCAAATTACTAATAAGATGTAGCTTCGTGTTGCCCTTTTCTTCGTATACCATTAAGGGTTTTCCTTTTTCTCGTATAATGCGAATTGCATTTTTATAACAAATGATCTCCGCTTTCACTTCTTTCAACCAGTCCATACCGATTATCACATCAAAACTCCCTAACTCTACTGGTATCAAATCAATCTTAAATGTTTCGCTAACCAGTTTAATTTCTCGATTCTGACATATATTATCTGCTGAAATTAATTTACCATTTGCTAATTCGAGTAAAAATTTACTATCCAAAGGCGTCAATGGACAACTTAATTTAGCACAAAAATCTCTACTCATATAGCTTCTATCCGCACCCGAATCAAATAAAACGTAAGCAGATTTATTGTCAATAAGAAACGTACCCGTAACAAGCTCCGGGTCTTCCTGTGCCTCTGCCGCATTAATATTGAAAACTCTTCCACGGCCTTGTCCATTCGTGTTCTCCTGGTTCGGGCAATTTCTAATAATGTGGCCTGGTTTTCCACATTTATAACAAACTACATTGGCATAACTTGCTCCGACACTACTTGCTCCGCCATTACTCGTTCCGACACCATTTGTTCCTTTCGTTCTATTAACCCCTGGTCCGTAGACCTCACACTTCGCAGCGCTATGACCATTTCTTTTACACTTGTTGCAAAATTTGGTGCAGAACCCCGAGTGATTCTTTTCACACCTTTGGCATAGCTGCTTCTGATTGTTGTTGTTGTTGCGGTTATTATTGTTGTTGGGATGATTGTTGTAGTTGCTGTTGTTGTTGTTGTTGTTGTTGTTGGGCCGTTTGTTGTAGTTGCGATTGATGTTGCGATTGTTGGGATAATTGTTGCGATTATTGTTGTAATTGCTGTTGTTGTTGTATTGGTGATTCTTATCACCGTTTTCCTCCCACTTTCTTTTGACTTGCTTCACATTGGCCTCTTCAGCAGTCTGTTCTTTAATTCTTTCTTCAATTTGGTTCACGAGTTTGTGAGCCATTCTACATGCCTGTTGTATGGAGGCGGGCTCGTGTGAACTTATATCTTCTTGGATTCTTTCCGGTAATCCTTTCACAAATGCGTCGATCTTCTCTTCCTCATCTTCGAATGCTCCCGGACACAATAGGCACAATTCTGTGAATCGTCTTTCATACGTGGTAATATCAAATCCATGGGTTCGTAACCCTCTAAGTTCTGTCTTGAGCTTATTGACCTCGGTTCTGGGACGGTACTTCTCGTTCATCAAGTGCTTGAATGCTGACCACGGTAGTGCGTACGCATCATCTTGTCCCACTTGCTCTAGATAGGTATTCCACCATGTTAACGCAGAACCTGTGAAGGTATGCGTAGCGTACTTCACTTTGTCCTGTTCAGTACACTTACTTATGGCAAACACCGATTCAACCTTCTCGGTCCACCGTTTCAATCCGATCGGTCCTTCGGTTCCATCAAATTCCAAAGGTTTGCAGGCAGTGAATTCTTTGTAGGTGCATCCTACATGATTTCCTGTACTGCTAGATCCAAGGTTATTGTTGGTATGTAGCGCAGCCTGTACTGCGGCTATGTTTGAAGCTAGAAAAGTACGGAATTCCTCTTCATTCATATTCACGGTGTGTCGAGTAGTCGGTGCCATTTCCTTCAAAATAGTTAAATGGAACAAGTTAATCATACAGAATATTAAGAGTAGTTAATAGTATTTCGTAGCATAATATGAACTCATTTATAAAAGCTTTTTCTTCATATTAGCGTTTTATAAGTTTAAATTCGGGTAGTACCTACCCGTTAAGTTCATACTTAGTAGCTAATATACAATTCAACTACTACAATTCTATATGAAAAACTGATTATAATAATATTTCGCGTTCAAACTTTTATACAATATTTTACAAACTTACAATACCGCTTATTTTACATAAAGCATGAAATATAGCACACAATAACTTTGATACAAGATAGTTGTGAAGACAATTCTAGCTAGTACACAAGTCGTTCAGCAAAGGCAATAAAGACACGTAATTCATACGTCCAGAAACAAGTCATGCATTCTGGTTTTACTAGGACTACTTCCCATCCTTGGTCTTGTGCAACATAACCGTTATGGCCGTTGATAAGACAGCGTGTTGTAACGTCATCAAAGGGACGAGGGTTACGTAATGTCCAACAGTCCCGTAATAATCTAAAAACCTCATTTCTTACCCCAATTACCGACTCCGTCACTTGTGGAAACGTTTTGTTTAATAGTTGTAGCCCGATGTTCTTGTTTTCACTTTGGTGAGAAGCGAACATTACTAATCCGTAAGCATAACATGCTTCTTTATGTTGCATGTTAGCCGCTTTTTCTAAATCACGAAGTCCAATATTCGGATATATTGAGTCAAAATAATTTCTTAACCCGTTGCGTAAAATAGCATTTGGGTTCCCCGCAATATATGCGTCAAAGTAAACACATCGTAACTTATGGGTTTCCCAATGTGATATCCCCCATCTTTCAAACGAAAGTCTCTTATAAACCAAGACATTCTTGGAACGTTCTTCGAATATCTTACAAACTGATCTCGCCTTAAATAGTTGTGCCGAAGAATTCTGGCCGACTCTAGACAAGATTTCATCAATCATGTCTCCGGGTAGGTCTCTTAAAATATTGGGTTGTCTATCCATTTTGTGTTTTTAAACTGTAAAATAGACAAGAGTTAGATTCATAAAAAAATACTTATTAATACAAGTAATTTTTACATATATCATAAAGCATAAGAACACTATATTACATATATTACACCACACGAATACAACTATCTTATTCCGACTCGCTCGTTTCTTCTTCTTCGGTTTTGGTTCGTTTTGCCAAGTTTCTAGGGATATATGATGTTCCCCTAATACGAGCCGTCGTTGTCCACATTGGTTTAGAAAAACCTGGTGGTTTAGAGGTTCCCGGGTCATTGTTACAACTTAAGGACTTCGGGGGTTGACGATACATATAAAGTTCATCGGGGTTGGAATTAGATTTCTCTATTTTTATGCCCTTTCCCTTATTATTTTCTTTTGCCTTTTTAAATTCAGTTGGGGTAATTTCTATAACATCATCGGAATTCTCGTCGGAATCCGATTCATCGGAGAATTGGTAATCCTCCCAATATTTTGCTTCCTTGGCGGAAACACCATTGACCATAATTAACTTTGGTCGGTTGGTTGAGGATTTTCTTTTACTTAACCGTTTTATTATTTCCCCCACCGGTTCTATTTCTTCATCCGGTTCCGATTCTTCTTCCGGTTCCGATTCTTCTTCCGGTTCCGACTCTTCTTCCGGTTCCTCTTCGGGAACTTGTGAATCAGTCCACAAATCATTCCAATTTACATTTGACTCTTCATTATTATTAGGTGAGTCAATGGGACTTGTTCTAGAGGTAGACATCTATCACATAATATCAAACACGTTAAGAGATTAATATATCACATAATATTCATATGTTAAAAATATATAGTTTCCAACAAAAATGTTAAGCAATCATTTTTAAAGAAAACACGGTCGAAGTCCAGACTCACTAATGCATCCTAACAAACTCGATAAGACACACTAATGCAAATTTTCTGGTTCTCTAAGACCAACGCTCGGATACCAACTGAAATGTCCCGTTCTTATTGATTAAAAACGTTCCATATTAATTGATTTCGTTGCGAGGTTTTGACCTCTATATGAGACGTTTTTCAAAGACTGCATTCATTTTTAAACAAACCATAACCTTTATTTCATCAATAAAGGTTTAAAAAGCTTTACGTAGATTATCAAATAATGATAATCTAAAATATCCTGTTTACACACGACCATTACATAATGGTTTACAATACAAATATGTTACAACAAAATAAGTTTCTTGAATGCAGTTTTTACACAATATCATACAAGCATGGACTCCAAATCTTGTCCTTATTTAAGTATGCGACAGCGGAAGCTCTTAATAATCACCTGAGAATAAACATGCTTAAAACGTCAACAAAAATGTTGGTGAGTTATAGGTTTAACCTATATATATCAAATCGTAACAATAGACCACAAGATTTCATATTTCAATACACATCCCATACATAGAGATAAAAATCATTCATATGGTGAACACCTGGTAACCGACAATAACAAGATGCATATATAAGAATATCCCCATCATTCCGGGACACCCTTCGGATATGATATAAATTTCGAAGTACTAAAGCATCCAGTACTTTGGATGGGGTTTGTTAGGCCCAATAGATCTATCTTTAGAATTCGCGTCAATTAGGGTGTCTGTTCCCTAATTCTTAGATTACCAGACTTAATAAAAAGGGGCATATTCGATTTCGATAATTCAACCATAGAATGTAGTTTCACGTACTTGTGTCTATTTTGTAAATCCTTTATAAAACCTGCATGTATTCTCATCCCAAAAATATTAGATTTTAAAAGTGGGACTATAACTCACTTTCACAGATTTTTACTTCGTCGGGAAGTAAGACTTGGCCACTGTTGATTCACGAACCTATAACAATATATACATATATATTAAAGTATGTTCAAAATATATTTACAACACTTTTAATATATTTTGATGTTTTAAGTTTATTAAGTCAGCTGTCCTCGTTAGTAACCTATAACTAGTTGTCCACAGTTAGATGTACAGAAATAAATCGATAAATATTATCTTGAATCAATCCACGACCCAGTGTATACGTATCTCAGTATTGATCACAACTCAAACTATATATATTTTGGAATCAACCTCAACCCTGTATAGCTAACTCCAACATTCACATATAGAGTGTCTATGGTTGTTCCGAAATATATATAGATGTGTCGACATGATAGGTCGAAACATTGTATACGTGTCTATGGTATCTCAAGATTACATAATATACAATACAAATTGATTAAGTTATGGTTGGAATAGATTTGTTACCAATTTTCACGTAGCTAAAATGAGAAAAATTATCCAATCTTGTTTTACCCATAACTTCTTCATTTTAAATCCGTTTTGAGTGAATCAAATTGCTATGGTTTCATATTGAACTCTATTTTATGAATCTAAACAGAAAAAGTATAGGTTTATAGTCGGAAAAATAAGTTACAAGTCGTTTTTGTAAAGGTAGTCATTTCAGTCGAAAGAACGACGTCTAGATGACCATTTTAGAAAACATACTTCCACTTTGAGTTTAACCATAATTTTTGGATATAGTTTCATGTTCATAATAAAAATCATTTTCTCAGAATAACAACTTTTAAATCAAAGTTTATCATAGTTTTTAATTAACTAACCCAAAACAGCCCGCGGTGTTACTACGACGGCGTAAATCCGGTTTTACGGTGTTTTTCGTGTTTCCAGGTTTTAAATCATTAAGTTAGCATATCATATAGATATAGAACATGTGTTTAGTTGATTTTAAAAGTCAAGTTAGAAGGATTAACTTTTGTTTGCGAACAAGTTTAGAATTAACTAAACTATGTTCTAGTGATTACAAGTTTAAACCTTCGAATAAGATAGCTTTATATGTATGAATCGAATGATGTTATGAACATCATTACTACCTTAATTTCCTTGGATAAACCTACTGGAAAAGAGAAAAATGGATCTAGCTTCAATGGATCCTTGGATGGCTCGAAGTTTTTGAAGCAGAATCATGACACGAAAACAAGTTCAAGTAAGATCATCACTTGAAATAAGATTGTTATAGTTATAGAAATTGAACCGAAGTTTGAATATGATTATTACCTTGTATTAGAATGATAACCTACTGTAAGAAACAAAGATTTCTTGAGGTTGGATGATCACCTTACAAGATTGGAAGTGAGCTAGCAAACTTGAAAGTATTCTTGATTTTATGAAACTAGAACTTTTGGAATTTATGAAAAACACTTAGAACTTGAAGATAGAACTTGAGAGAGATCAATTAGATGAAGAAAATTGAAGAATTAAAGTGTTTGTAGGTGTTTTTGGTCGTTGGTGTATGGATTAGATATAAAGGATATGTAATTTTGTTTTCATGTAAATAAGTCATGAATGATTACTCATATTTTTGTAATTTTATGAGATATTTCATGCTAGTTGCCAAATGATGGTTCCCACATGTGTTAGGTGACTCACATGGGCTGCTAAGAGCTGATCATTGGAGTGTATATACCAATAGTACATACATCTAAAAGTTGTGTATTGTACGAGTACGAATACGGGTGCATACGAGTAGAATTGTTGATGAAACTGAACGAGGATGTAATTGTAAGCATTTTTGTTAAGTAGAAGTATTTTGATAAGTGTATTGAAGTCTTTAAAAAGTGTATAAATACATATTAAAACACTACATGTATATACATTTTAACTGAGTCGTTAAGTCATCGTTAGTCGTTACATGTAAGTGTTGTTTTGAAACCTTTAGGTTAACGATCTTGTTAAATGTTGTTAACCCAATGTTTATAATATCAAATGAGATTTTAAATTATTATATTATCATGATATTATCATGTATGAATATCTCTTAATATGATATATTGATAAGGCTAAAAAGGAACATATATTTCATAGCAAAATCCCCCAAGAAAGACAGGATTTTAGTTGTAATTGTTCCATATTCAAGTAATATTCGTTTATATTTAATAAGTGCGAAGACAAAAGGCGAAAACGAAGAATTGAAGACGGAAAGGTCCAAAATGCTCAAATGTACAAGATACAATTAAAGTGGTTCAAATTATTGATGAAGAACGTCTAAAAATGACAAGAGTACAAGTTGCGGAACGCAAAGTACACGATATAAAATAATACGCGAAGACGTCCGAAAATTCGGAACCGGGACCCGAGCCAAGAAGAAACGCCCGACGCAACGGACCAAAAATATCTAGTCTACTATGCACAAGAATAAAATATAATATATAAATAATTATATTAATTATTTATATATTTATATTTATTTTATATTATGTCGGCAAAGCTATGTGACAAACGTATGTGAGCTGTCCAGCATAGCCATGCGACTCGCATGGATTTATGCCTATTTCCCATGCGAGTCGCATGAGGATCAGATTCAGCTCAGGTTCTATAAAAGGCCAGTTTTCTACTCGTTTTTAAGACACCACACACCCATAAAACATAATAATAATAATACTCCCTAGTATAATATAAATAAATATATATATGTATATATAGTATAGATTAGTGTTATATTAGATTAGTTTGGGTTATGTAAAAGTTATTTTTACGGGTTTTTAAAGTCGGAGCTCTGTCCGTGTAACACTACGCGATAAATAATCAATGTAAGCTATGTTCTCCTTTTTAAATTAATGTCTCGTACTTAAGTTATTATTATGCTTATTTAATCCGAAGTAATCATGATGTTGGGCTAATTACTAAAATGGGTAATTGGGCTTTGTACCATAATTGGGGTTTGGACAAAAGAACGACACTTGTGGAAACTAGACTATGGGCTATTAATGAGCTTTATATTTGTTTAACTAAATGAAAGTTTGTTAATGTTAATATAAAGGTTTACAATTGGGCGTCCCTATAAATTACCATATACACTCGATCGGACACGATGGGCGGGGTATTTATATGTACGAATAATCGTTCATTTAACCGGACACGGGAATGGATTAATAGCCAGTAGAATAATTAAAACAGGGGTGAAATTACATTCAAGGGTAATTGGTGTAATTGTTAACAAAGTAGTAAAACCTTGGTTTACACGCAGTCGATAACCTGGTGTATTCATTAAACAAAGTATTAAAACCTTGTTACAATTCGAATCCCCAATTAGTTGGAATATTTAACTTCGGGTATAATAATAATTTGACGAGGACACTCGCACTTTATATTTATGACTGATGGACTGTTATGGACAAAAACCAGACGGACATATTGAATAATCCAGGACAAAGGACAATTAACCCATGGGCATAAAACTAAAATCAACACGTCAAACATCATGATTACGGAAGTTTAAATAAGCATAATTCTTTTATTTCATATTTAATTTCCTTTATTTTATATTTAATTGCACTTCTAATTATCGCACTTTTATTTATTGTTATTTAATCGCACTTTTAATTATCGTACTTTTTAATTATCGCAAGTTTATTTTATCGCACTTTTATTATTCGCAATTTCATTATCGTTATTTACTTTACGCTTTAATTTAAGTCTTGTATTTATTTTATATTTTACATTAGGTTTTAACTGCGACTAAAGTTTTAAAATCGACAAACCGGTCATTAAACGGTAAAACCCCCCTTTTTATATTTATATTTATATATTGTTATATAAAAATAAAGTGTTTCATAAGCCCGTCTCCCTGTGGAACGAACCGGACTTACTAAAAACTATACTACTTCGCGACTAGGTACACTGCCTATAGTGTTGTAGCAAGGTTTTGGTATATCCCACTCGATAAATAAATAATTAAAACTTGTCATAATTTGTAGCATTCCGTATTAAAAATATAGTATATTTCGTAACCCCACGCTACGACATCAAGTTTTTGGCGCCGCTGCCGGGGAGTCGGCGAAATATTTATTTACATTTTTAGAAAAACAATATAAAATCTATAAAAAAAAAATTTAAAAATTTAAAAACCGAAAAAAAATAAAATAATAATTGCTTTTATATATTTTTAAGATTTTTATTTATGAAAATATAAAATATTTCTATTTTTAGTTTTATAAAAATATAAGTTTTTATTTATTTTATATATATTTTACTTTAAATATAAAACAAAATAAAAATAAATAATAAATAATACGAACTGACCTGTCATTTTTGAACCCTTCTTGAACTGAACCAGCAGGTCATGCGAGTCGCATGACCTTTTCTCTTAGACCCATGCGAGTCGCATGGAGGAGTCTGACAGGCCACATGTTAACCTAAAATCGCATTAATTACACGTATTTTATTATTATTATTATCTAAAACCCTAATCTATTATTAATTATTATATTTAGTTTTTAGATTAATTAAATTATTATTACTTATTATTAGTTTATTAAATTTATAAATTAATACTTTTATAATATATAAATATAAAAATAATATTTTTATAAAAACTAATAATTTTTATAAACTTTTTATTAACTTTTATATTTTGTATCTTTTATTTATTTTTAGCGTAATTTTTGTATTTCTATCATTCGTGCTTAGTTTTAAGTCTAGTTTTTGCCGTAGTTTCATTTTTATTTCTAGAATTTTTAGGCATTGCCGTAAAATCCCTTAAGTGCTTTTTCTTTAGACTAAGATTTAGATGCTTTAGAATTTTGCGACGCCGTTTTTATATTTTAGTACCTTTTTAAGTTATTACCATTTGTGATATAGTTTTTCTTTTAAGCTTTATTATTTTTAGACGCAACTTTTAATTCTTAGTTTTTAATTCTTTTTTAAGTTACGACGCGCTATTTTCTTATTTTTATTTTTCAACGTTTTTCGACGCGCATTCTTTTTCTTTCTTATTTCTCGACGCTTTAGTTTTTAGGACTTAAAAATTTTCTCTATTTCTTATCTAATATCTCAAACGGAAAGAAAAATTATTTAAGCGGTTAAATTAATGGACGTTGACATTTTTCTGCTTCGTAGTAATAGTTGGATTTGTTAGTGGCTGAGTTGTGGCTTTTCCGATTTAAAGGTGCCTGGCTCCCTGCTACATCTTTTGGCTATTCGAAACGTGGGCAAAAGCAGAAAAGTCTATTAATTGGACAACTTATATAAGTTTTTCTATTTTTATAACTAATAGGATAATTAGTGAACGCACCACATTGTAGCTAAAATTTGGCCATCGCAATAAAATGGAAAATTTTGAAAACAAGGCTATGGAAACCCTTTTTGATATCCAAAATCAATTAAATCAATACTCTCAAACGAGTGTTGATGACAATTCGTTCGGTCAATCTTGGATCACGAATGATGAAACAATAACTGGTTGTGAAATCTGTGGAGATTATCACTCAACATGGGAATGTTACTATTACGTTCCTATGGAAAATTACCCACCCACAGAACCTGAATGGAACGATTATGAAGAATGCAATTCAAACTGGGATTATTCCCAAGAATATATCCAAACTCAACAACCAGAAGACGAGGAAAATTACGTGTCCGAAAATTCTTTAGATCATATGAAAATCAAACTCGAAGAACTCGATGCTCAAAATGAACAAATGAGAGAGTTTGTAAACCGTCAAGCTGAAACTCTATCAGATTACACACCTGTTGATCTGAGGAGTCGTGTGCAAGAAAATCTCAAATCATCGAATTTTGATGAATTCGAGAGCTCCGAAATCACCAACTATCCCGATGATACTTTTTATTCAGTCTTACCAAATTCACAACATATCGACACATTAGCCTCTACCGACGAAATAATCAATCCATCAATGGAGGATGAAGAAGAAGAAAGGGTGACAAATTGGTACTCTTGGGAAAACGATAACGTTGAAAATTTTACCCCCGAGGCCAAACCGAACTTTACCATCCCACAACTTTCCAACCCAATATTCTCAATAGACGAGTCATCTACTGAAGATGAACTACGAGCTGTAATAGATAATGACACCTCGGATTTCACCCAATTGGGTAATAGAGGTGAAAACTTTAATCCCGAGAATAAACGGAAGGACACTTTTGGAATTGACCACCCTATAGATATAAGTATGTCGGTGTATATCGATCCATTTGACCAAGAACCAGAAAAGAGACATATCCATTTACTAAAAGCTACACTTAAAAAAGAATTAAGTAGTGACGATCGGGTGAGTCTAAACTTTAAACCCATTGATATATTATACACCACCCGAGATGCAAATAACTGGCTCACTATTTTAATTCGTGGAACTTATTCCACCGATTTCACATGTCGTCAGCTAAGTGTGGGGAAGTATAACCCCACTTAACGTTAAATTAGGGGTTCGGGTTAGTGCATAACTCGTTAATAAACATGCATGATAAGTTAGGGTAAAAGACGCATTTTCAAAGATTAGCAAACTGTTCAAAAAAGCAACCATTTTTGAAGAAAAACATGTGTGATAAAATAAGAAGGAATGAACGATGAGGCGCGCCATCTATCATTCGACGAGCTTTGTAAGTACAAACTAGGTATTCTTAATCACTTTTCTACACTAATCACCCTCATGAATTTATAATTATAGTCTGATTTCATGCAAATGAGGGCATTGCATGATCTCAAGTGTGGGGAAGGGTTATAAATTCTCTCGGGTTTACACTTAGTTTATTTGCCAAATTTTGTGAAAATTTGAAAAATTTTCAATTAAATGAAGTCAAAATCATGTTTATATATATTTATGAACGATGAAAACTAGGTGTTAATACCGAAATTATCGTTACCTCGAAAAGGACATAAATTGAGAAACAACCCAAAATGCTTGAATTCATTTAAGAATGGAATAAAGGAGAATAAAAAGGCAAAGAAAGAAACTAAGTGTGGGGAGAATATACCAAGTCATTCAATTAAGAACTATCTATCACATGTTTCTGTAAAGTTATTGCAGGTGCTTTTGTTTTGAACTAAATTAATAGTTTTACCCGGTTTATTGTGATACTTTTGAAAGAAAGATGGATCTACACGATGAATCAATTCCATCATTAGAAGGAAGTAAAGTCTTCCGAAAAAGACACGCGCTTCTTGATTTAGGTCATGAAGTTGTCGTCCAGACCAGCTGTAGGTTGACGAAAAATCTAGAAAAGTCATCTCTAAAATCAGCTGGAAATCCACGGACCTCAGCATCAAACAGGGTCGCCAAGTGGTCAGATTTATCCTAACCATGAGAAGGATTTATCTCGTACAATGGGGAGGCACCATGCAAATTAGCTTGATAAGACTAATGAATCAGATCCCCAGAAAGGATAATCTCCTTAAAAGATTAAAAATCAGCTTTTAAGCCTGATATTACTCAATCCTTGAGATTGACCTTAAAGATTGAGAATTACAAACTCATGGAATTCGATGATATCTAAACTCGAGCTTGAACGAGAAAATATTTTGATCAAAAATACAAACCGATTTGTTTTCTGAAAACCCATTTTCAATGCGTTCATTACCATTGAACGTAAAATCCTAGGAATTCACCTAGAATTCATTAGGTCACCGGAACCAAATCGGGTGTCAACCGTAAGAACGGTGGTTGCATAGCATGGTCAGAGACAGGACCTTGTGCCAGACCGAAAAATCATAGGATGATCTTTACTATTGCTCCTACCAAGGATAGTTCTAGCATCCGACACGTTTTTAGACCATGAACAAATGCATGTCATTAGACATTGCCTTAACAGTTTCTTGTTCATCGCTTTCCTTTACAACCGGACGGTAGTTTACCGAAAGGTAATATACGGAACAAGTAAACTGGATGTGTGCTTTCCGATACCAGGATAGCAGTGGATTACACGAACCTAAAAGTTTTAAGCCAAAATATTGATCCACAAATATATTTTGCAATACCAAAGAATGGATTAAATCAGAAAACTTGTCTAGGGTAAAATCTAGCTTGAATTTTCAAAAGATCAAATGTTTTCATAAAGATCCAATTTCCTTAAAGGATCTACATTTTTATAGTCATGTGGGACTGTAAACCGCCTTTCAAATGTGCACTTTGCCTTGGAAACCGAAAGTAAATCGGCTATTTGATTGTAAGTGTCGTTGACCTAAACCCAAGGCAACTGTGGATGACACACCCACCTTTAACCATGGTTCTATTGTTAATATCATTGTTTATACCGCTCTATCAAAATCACTAATGTACAAAGTGTGAAGAATAAAGAAGTGATTCGTGTGATGTATTATATTATTTCAAGACTGTATTGCTTGAGGACAAGCAACGCTCAAGTGTGGGGATATTGATAAGGCTAAAAAGGAACATATATTTCATAGCAAAATCCCCCAAGAAAGACAGGATTTTAGTTGTAATTGTTCCATATTCAAGTAATATTCGTTTATATTTAATAAGTGCGAAGACAAAAGGCGAAAACGAAGAATTGAAGACGGAAAGGTCCAAAATGCTCAAATGTACAAGATACAATTAAAGTGGTTCAAATTATTGATGAAGAACGTCTAAAAATGACAAGAGTACAAGTTGCGGAACGCAAAGTACACGATATAAAATAATACGCGAAGACGTCCGAAAATCCGGAACCGGGACCCGAGCCAAGAAGAAACGCCCGACGCAACGGACCAAAAATATCTAGTCTACTATGCACAAGAATAAAATATAATATATAAATAATTATATTAATTATTTATATATTTATATTTATTTTATATTATGTCGGCAAAGCTATGTGACAAACGTATGTGAGCTGTCCAGCATAGCCATGCGACTCGCATGGATTTATGCCTATTTCCCATGCGAGTCGCATGAGGATCAGATTCAGCTCAGGTTCTATAAAAGGCCAGTTTTCTACTCGTTTTTAAGACACCACACACCCATAAAACATAATAATAATAATACTCCCTAGTATAATATAAATAAATATATATGTATATATAGTATAGATTAGTGTTATATTAGATTAGTTTGGGTTATGTAAAAGTTATTTTTACGGGTTTTTAAAGTCGGAGCTCTGTCCGTGTAACACTACGCGATAAATAATCAATGTAAGCTATGTTCTCCTTTTTAAATTAATGTCTCGTACTTAAGTTATTATTATGCTTATTTAATCCGAAGTAATCATGATGTTGGGCTAATTACTAAAATGGGTAATTGGGCTTTGTACCATAATTGGGGTTTGGACAAAAGAACGACACTTGTGGAAACTAGACTATGGGCTATTAATGAGCTTTATATTTGTTTAACTAAATGAAAGTTTGTTAATGTTAATATAAAGGTTTACAATTGGGCGTCCCTATAAATTACCATATACACTCGATCGGACACGATGGGCGGGGTATTTATATGTACGAATAATCGTTCATTTAACCGGACACGGGAATGGATTAATAGCCAGTAGAATAATTAAAACAGGGGTGAAATTACATTCAAGGGTAATTGGTGTAATTGTTAACAAAGTAGTAAAACCTTGGTTTACACGCAGTCGATAACCTGGTGTATTCATTAAACAAAGTATTAAAACCTTGTTACAATTCGAATCCCCAATTAGTTGGAATATTTAACTTCGGGTATAATAATAATTTGACGAGGACACTCGCACTTTATATTTATGACTGATGGACTGTTATGGACAAAAACCAGACGGACATATTGAATAATCCAGGACAAAGGACAATTAACCCATGGGCATAAAACTAAAATCAACACGTCAAACATCATGATTACGGAAGTTTAAATAAGCATAATTCTTTTATTTCATATTTAATTTCCTTTATTTTATATTTAATTGCACTTCTAATTATCGCACTTTTATTTATTGTTATTTAATCGCACTTTTAATTATCGTACTTTTTAATTATCGCAAGTTTATTTTATCGCACTTTTATTATTCGCAATTTCATTATCGTTATTTACTTTACGCTTTAATTTAAGTCTTGTATTTATTTTATATTTTACATTAGGTTTTAACTGCGACTAAAGTTTTAAAATCGACAAACCGGTCATTAAACGGTAAAACCCCCCTTTTTATATTTATATTTATATATTGTTATATAAAAATAAAGTGTTTCATAAGCCCGTCTCCCTGTGGAACGAACCGGACTTACTAAAAACTATACTACTTCGCGACTAGGTACACTGCCTATAGTGTTGTAGCAAGGTTTTGGTATATCCCACTCGATAAATAAATAATTAAAACTTGTCATAATTTGTAGCATTCCGTATTAAAAATATAGTATATTTCGTAACCCCACGCTACGACATCATATATATACATTAAATGTCTTTACAACGATAATCGTTACATATATGTCTCGTTTAAAAATCATTAAGTTAGTAGTCTTGTTTTTACATATGTAGTTCATTGTTAATATACTTTATGATATGTTTTCTTATCATAGTATCATGTTAACTATATATATATATCCATATATATGTCATCATATAGTTTCTACAAGTTTTAACGTTCGTGAATCACCGATCAACTTGGGTGGTCAATTGTCTATATGAAACATATTTCAATTAATCAAGTCTTAACAAGTTTGATTGCTTAACATGTTGGAAACATTTAATCATGTAAATATCAATCTCAATTAATATATATAAACATGGAAAAGTTCGGGTCACTACATGAGAGAAGTTATCGTAATAGAGTGAAATGAAGTATAGAGATTCGTCTTAACTCTTGACGTAGTATCGATTGATTTCCGGAATTTAAGGAATAGAAAATCTTCATAATCTAAATAAGATTTGATTCTTTGGAAATTGAGGAAATTAGGATTTTCTTTGATTAAATGCGTAATCTGACTCGATTGCTGTGTCCGATATTTCTCTATAAATTAACCACTTCTGTTTTATTATTTTCACCACTCCTACATCTTCTTCCTCATTTCATACTTCTAAAAGATTGTGAAATGCTTCATCCAGTTCTGATTTGATATATTCCTAACTTTCATATCTGTCATTCTTCTTTTTCATCTGCCGCCGGAGGAATCTATTCACTTTTACTATACTCTTGGCTTTATAGTATTTTTAGTTCTCCCGTGTCTTTACGTTGCAATACTTATTGATATACACGGTTTGTAATTTATGTGTTGTCGTCGGGCTTTATATTTTCCATTATATTTTGGAGCTTCATGCTTTCGTTTTCTCTTCCCGACTTTAAGTCAAGCGAATAATGGTCCAGAATTCGTAGGTATGAAGTTTTGGATGAATATAGTTAATGTTCTGAAAATGTAATCGTAATGGCACGATCTTGATTTGTCAAATTACTAGAATATCTGGAAAGATAGAACTATCAAGAAGATATGTTCTTAATATTTTTGAAGATTGGGTAGAATGTAAGAGTCGTGTAACATGGCACATAATGACGGTATGGACTGTGAATCATCATGTTTCATTAGAAACTCAGCATGACTTACTGTAATATAATCACGTTGATCAAGTGTCATTATATTATACTAACTCATGCTTCAATTCCCAACATTACTTCAAACATCTATTTTTCGAAATTTTCAGGATTTAGAAACTAAAATAGTTTCTTTTATGATGTAATACAGATAGCGCAAAGAGGTAAATGATTTCAGATAAGAATAGTTGTGAAAATATCTTCAGGAATATCGAAGATATTTATAATGAAAGATACGATGATATCTTAGAATTTCTAATATTGAAGAATGATGAAGAAGATTTGTTCGTAAAGGTTTAGAGTCAGGAGCAAGGTATTCGTTAATGACTTCAGCAGACACTGAATCATTTGGATTCTTTGAAGGCAGGTTTAGTCTTTGTGTTTTATCCACAACCTCCTTCATGGTCTGCTCAATCCGTTTTCCAACACCAAACTTTCTCTTTTTTCGTGCTTTTCCAACACACTACTCTTTATCATTAAACTTTCGACTATTAAAGTCGTTCACAGTTTTTGCTGCTTCATCAGCATTTTCCCAAAGTTCGGAGAACTAGTTTCGCAATTTGGGGTGTTTTTCAGAAACTTTACATTCGGAGTAAGTAAGTCTAGGAGATACACATTATATGTTTATATATAACTGTTGGTGTAGAATTGCTGCGAAATTCAAAATACTGATTGCTAATTCCCGGTAGTTGGTATGGAAATTATTGTTACAAGTTGTATATGGGTACTTGATAGAGTTTCAATGAATAATTATCGTGATTTTTTGGAGAGGCTTAATGATCAATGAAGTTGTTAATAAGTTTACTGCTAATGTGGTGGAATATGAAAGGTTCCCCGGTAACAATGATGAAGGGGTAATCGTTATAATAAGGCTTATTCGAATGAACAATTGAAGGTGATTTGCTGGAGTGGTGACAAAACTGTCTATTTTGAAAAGGGATTGAAAAGTTATTTTAGCTAATAAATGCCAAAGGATCTGACACGGACACGTGTTAAACCATGACTTTGATTTCGAGGGTTTTTCAGGTACAAGACTGCGGTAACATGTGGTTGGATCATCATCTCGATGATTCATTATTTGAAGTGTCTTCAGGAATTTCGAGGGATTTGAACATAGATTGTAATCTTTAATATTCATATGATGTTCTAGGAATTTGAATGATACAAATACTTTTCTGGGTTCTATGATGTTCTAGCACAGTTTTGAAGTCAAAGTATAGCTTCGAAAGATGTAGAAATCTAAGAATGATGTCTTTTGTTAAATCTTAACTTGGATTTTGATTTGTCAAAATCAAAATATGTAATCAAATTTGGATGAGGATGGTTGCTTTGATTTTTATAAAAGAATATATATTGTTGTGAAAGTAGTGAGTATAGTTGATGATTTGTTGAATCAGAATCGAAGAATGTAACATATTAATTGTGAATCTATATATCTCTCGGGTATTACCTACCCGTTAAAATATTCTCACCATTAACAGTTTGTACAAAAGAATTTTCTTAATTACAATCTTTATGAAAATATACCTACATATATATTTTCCTTAGATGTAATCAAGGATTTAATGAGTTAACATAATATTAATCTCATCTGGTTTTCGACTAGGACTAGAATATATAATCTCTAAAACTTTTAGAAACTACATATTCTCTGCAAAATATTTCTTCGATGAAGTTATGAATCAATACTTCATCGTTTGTTGTTGTTGGTATTCCTTGGTATCTATGGTGCGTATGACGTTGATGTTTGAGGTACAGATTGTGATGTTGAGGTGTGGGATGCAGATGTTGTTGGTGGTGGTGGTGATGGTACTGTTGGTGTTGCTGATGGTGGTATTGTTGCTACCGGTGCTGCTGCTGGTGCTTGTAACCTTTGCACCACATTCTCCAAAGCCACTACCCGAGCGCGAAGCTCGTTGACTTCTTCTATTACACCGGGGTGATTGTCAGTTCAGACGAGTGGACGAATAAGATCTAGAATTTGAGATAATATATAATCGTGACGAGACACTCTGGAAATGAGAGAGAAAATGGTGTCTCGAATAGGTTCGCCGGTAAGTGCTTCAGGTTCTTCGCCAAGAAGGCAATGTGGTGGATGGAAGGGATCACCTTCTTCTTATCTTCAATGACTAATCAGGCTATGAACCCATCCCCAATTCATCCAGAATAGGTGATGGCTGATTGGTTGATCCATTCCGGTTACACTGTTTTCGAAATTCAGGTGAATATCCATATCGGAATAGCTGTCGGAGTTTAAGGAATTTGAACTAGATACGGGATCCATCTTGTATAATTAGGGAGATGATTTTTGATATGAATTAGATTATAGAATTTAGTTTGGTATTCTTCAATACATAATTTACATATGTATATATAATACCAAATTCCATAAATCACGGAGAAATTTTTGAAAGGTGTCAGGAAAAGTTTATAGTAACAGATACGCTAAGATATGAATTTTTGTCTATACATTATTTATGCAATAAATGTAGGAAAACGTGTATAGACTTAAGAATGATAAGCATGTAATTTCCGACAAGAATGATAAGCAAAACTTTTGACATGCAGACACGGTCGAAGTCCTGACTTACTAATGCATCCAAACAACTATCAGTTAGACACACTCATGCAAGACCTGGTTCGCTAGGACCAACGCTCTGATACCAACTGTGATGATCGCTCCAAATCCATATGGATGAACACGTCATTCATCGATTTCATTGCGAGGTATTTGACCTCTATATGATACGTTTTGTACTTCGAGGTTATTTTAAACACACCTGATCTGGTGTACTTCAGAGCGTAAAACATGAACGTTAAGGCTTGTTACCGATGCCTACAACTTATAGAATACTTTTATACACTTGCGAGTGTACATATACTTATAAACGGAAATCTTGTGGTCTATTAATATATTGAAATGATTGTTATGATAACCTATGAACTCACCAACCTTTTGGTTGACACTTTTAAGCATGTTTATTCTCAGGTATGAAAGAAATCTTCCGCTGTGCGTTTGCTCATTTTAAAGATGTTACTTGGATTCATTCATGGCATATTTAGGTCAGTACCTCACAATTGGACCAGATGTTGATGACTTCGTCCAGATGGATTAGGACGGGTCGTCACAGTTGGTATCAGAGCGGTGGTCTTAACGAACTAGGTCTTGCATTAGTGTGTTTAACTGATAGTTGCTTAGATGCATTAGTGAGTCTGGACTTCGACCGTGTCTGCATGTCAAAAGTTTTGCTTATCATTTCGTGTCGAAAATTACCTGCTTATCATCCTTAAGAAATTACCTGCTTATCATTCTTAGTCTAGACATGTTTTACTGCATTGACTGCATGAATAGTGTATAGACAAAATTCATATCTTAGCGTATCTGATAATTCATATCTTAGCGCAGCTGTTACTGTAGACTTGCCTGACATATGCCGTAAATTCCTCTGTAGTCTACGAAATCTTTAGTACTATATATATAGATGTTCTATGTAGTTAGAATATCATCCAATATTCGAAAATCATTTCATATCGAAAAATCCTTTACTCAATCGTATGAAACAGAACTCGTCACTAGTTCAAGTTCTTCGGAACCCGACAGCTATTCCGAAACGGATGTTCACCTAAGCTCCGGAAGCAGCGTCACCAGAATGAATCAAAAAATCAGCCATCCCCAATTTATCTGATGGGTTCATAGTCACTTAACCGATGGAGACGAGAAGAAGGCGATCCTTTCCACCCACCAACCTGCACTCTTGATGAAGAACCTGACGCACTTACCGGCGAACCTGTCCGAAACACTAGTTTCTCTCTCATTTCCAGAATATCTCGTCACGATCATATACTATACCAAATTCTAGATCTTATTTATCCGCTCGTCCGAACTGACAATCACCCCGGTGTAATAGAAGAAGTCAAAGAACTTCGCGCTCGGGTAGTGGCTTTGGAAAATATGGTGCAAAGGTTACAAACACCAGCAGCAGCACCAGCAGCATAATCAGTACCACCATCATCAACGCCAACAATACCATTACCACTACCAACAACAATCACATCGCAAACCTCAACTTCACAATCTGTCACACGAACATCAACGTCATACACACCATAGATACCAAGGAGTACCAACAACAATTAACGATGAAGTATTGATTCATAACTTCATTAATATTCTGCGAAGAATATGTGGTTCCTAATAGTTTTAGTGATTACTTATTCTAGCTCAAACCGAAAAGCAAATGAGATTAATATCATATTAACTCATTAAATCCATAATTACATTTGAAGAAAATATATATGCAAGTATATTTTCATCAAGAATGTAATTAAGAATTCTTTTGTACAAACTGTTAATGGTGAAAATATTTTAACGGGTAGGTAATACCCGAGGGATATTTAGATTTCACATTAATAAGTACACTGTACATTCTCTCAAATCTAATTCAACAGTTATTTACTATCCTATTTACAACCACTGATATACGTATCCGTTCACCGCAGAATAATCATTTTCATTCAATTTCATATTTGGATTTTGACCTATCAGCATCCAACAAGTGGCATAATGAAGAAAACATTGGACAAAATAAAATTTGTTAGAAACAAACGATTTAATTATGAGAAGAAATTTTGATAAGAATCCACGCTAACTGTTCCTAGCTAACTGTTCCTAGCTAACTGATTACATTTTATTTATCGCAATTCATTTATCGCAATTTATATTCTCGCAATTTTATTTATCGTCATTTAATTTCTGTTATTTATTTTACGCACTTTAAATATCGGGACACGTATACAAGGTTTTGACATATCATATCGACGCATCTATATATATTATTTGGAATAACCATAGACACTCTATATGCAGTAATGCGAGAGTTAGCTATACAGGGTTGAGGTTGATTTTATAATAATATATATACTTTGAGTTGTGATCGAGTTTGAGACATGTACACGGGTCACGATACATATTAATTTAATTCAAATATTATATATTAAACTATATATGAATTATTGGACTGTTAACTGTAGACTATCGACTTTAGACTAATGACATTGGACAATTAAAATGAATTAAAATATTGATTATAACATATGAAACTAAACAATTCTTTAAGTTTGCCACTTGATTTCATCTTAAACCTCGTTTGTATTTTGATGATTTCAATCTACGTTCAAACTTTTCATGATCCTTGAAAACCCCTCAATCGAAAGGATGAATCAATCGCACTTCATCTACGGAAGAAAAGATTGATGCATATAGTTATGCACCTAAAACCACTCGAAACCTGAGTAAACGTTTAACACGTAGCTGTGCTAATTCCTTCATTACCTAAAATAACTTGGTAATCCCTTCCAAATTAGCAAATTTTGTCACAGCTTCAACAAATCGCCATCGACTTTCCGTTCAAAACAATCTTATTATAACTTTGATATATATATGTGTTGTTTATTTCTACCAGAGAACCTTTCATATTCCACCATATCACCATCAGCGTTTAATCATCTAAAAACACAATTCTTCTGAAACCACCTCGGATTAATAACCGATGATTCAGATATCGTAGCATTAAATGCAGAGGAAACAGAAAAATGGTAGATGGTCTAAACGGCCAAAAGTTTGATGATAAAGAAAGGAGTATTAGGAATGCTCGATAGAAAATTTGGTACTGAAAAACGAACCATGAAGGAGACCAAGAGCAGATACAAGAACCAAACCCTATATTCAAGGAATTCAGGTAATTCTGGATCCGATGAAATCTTTAGAGAATATTTTGCTCCGTACTCATGTTAAATCTTGTGGAAAAATCCTTCTTCATCAACCTTCGATCTTAGAAATTCCAAAAATATCATCAAAATATCTTCGATATTTCTGAGGATATTTTCATAAATATTCTTGTTCGAAATTATTTATCTCTTCGTGCTAACTATATTACATCATAAAGGAAACTGTTTAGTTTCTATATTCTGTAAACCTTCGAGTTTAAAGTATGAATGACTTTGAAGTAGTGTTGGAAATTGATGCATGAGTTAGTATAATATAATGACACTTGATCAACGTGATTATATTACAGTAAGTCATGTTGAGTTTCTAATGAGACATGATGAATCAGAGACCATAACGTCATCATGTGCCATGTTACATAACTCTTTCATTCTACTTAACTCCTGAACATATCAAGAAAATGTATTCTTGATGGTTCTATCTTCCATGATGTTGATAAATTTGAAAATCAAATCGTGCTATCACGTTCCTTCCTGCTTAAAACATTATAATCATTCGAAACTCTATAGCTACAAATTCTGGACCATTATTCACTTGACTTGAAGTCGGGAAGAGAAAACAAAAGCATAGAACTTCAAAATATAAGGGAAGATATAAAGCCCGATAACAATACGGAAATTACAAACCGTGCATATCAATGTTTATTGCAACATAAAGACACGGGAGAATTAAAAACATTATAACCCCAAGGGCGAAGTAGAAGAAAACAGATTCCTCTGGTGGTAATTGGAAAAGGAGAATGATTGTTGCGATAGTGAGGATAAGAACAAGAATTAGAACTGGATTAACCATTTTCACAATCTTTTGAATTTAGGAATTGAGTATAGAAGTGGTGAAAACTAATGGAACGGAAAAGGTAAATTTATAAAGGAAAAATTAGACGTAACAAATCGGGACAGATGATCGCATTTAATTAAAGAGATTCTAATTTCCTTAAATCCTGAAGTATCAAATCCTTTAATTTCGAAGATTTCTTTTAAATCCCTTGAATTCCGGAATTCAACCATGACTAGTCAAAAGTTATGATGAAATTTGTCTTTCTCATTTCACTATTTAGTAATAGCTTCATTCATACTCTTTGAGTAATCGAATTGTCTTATTCATATTACTCTATAGTAATAAAACTCTATTTATCGACTCATATGCATTATGAAAACATTTTTATTGTTAGACATAACGACCTCACTCAAATTTCGGGACGAAATTTCTTTAACGGGTAGGTACTGTGATGACCCGGAAATTTCCGATCAAATTTAAACTTAATATTTATATGATTTCAACACGAAAAGCAAAGCCTATTAAATCGAGTCTCGAAAATTTTCAGCTAGTTACATAGATCCATTTAGACCCTTGATTGTTTTTCCAACGATTCACGAACAATCATTTATAAATAGATATATGTATATGAATATATGTGTAGAGATATAAATGATAACATGATAACTTGAAATACATTAATGAAATATTATACTATTTAGTTTCTGGAAGTAAAATGTAAAATAATTTATGTTATACAATAAAAACTTGATATTTAAAATATAATTATATATAGTAGTTGGATATATATATGATTGTTATTAATAAATATTATATTGCAATATATAAAATATATAACTGATAAATATTCAAAAATGTTATTGTATAAAATAGGAAATACATAATTAATGAAATGTAAGGTTAATATATTATATGTAATTACAAGTTAAGATATAGTTGCTATATTATTCTTATTACTTTAATACTAATACTAATATCAGTATTATTAATATTATTAATTTCAATACATAAGATATAGATATGAAATTGGATACATGCAATTTGTTATTGTAATTACTAATATAACCATTAATATTAAAAATATTATTTATCATCATTATAATTATGATTATTAAATATTATTATTAATTGAAAATCATTATTTTTTTTAGCTATCATTGTTGTTATAAAAATAATACAAATTATTATTTTATCATTAGTAATATCATATTTATAATTATTATTATATTTATTATTAATTATTATTATTAATATAATTATTATTATTAGTTATTTGTATTATTAACAATATACTTATTAATCATTAAAAATTAAATACCATAAATAAAAACTGTTATATATATCGTGATTACCTGCTCCACATCCCTATCGATCTAATTCCATTTCTGTATCCAGTCTGTAATCAGTTAAATACCAAATTCAACTCTCAAAGCAGACAAAATCTGTTGAAAGTCCTTTTCTCCTTTTATTTTTTTTATAATTATTTGTACTGACCAAAGATATGTGTGTCGAGCAATCTAAGCTATCAAACAAGTTTTTAAACGAATCTTATTACTGTAATTGAAGTCAATATTTCGCTTTAAATCCTTGTTTCAATTCAAGCAGAAAAAAAATAAAGAAGGAAATAAACCCACGACCCTGTCTTGCACCCATTTTTCCAAAACACACGAATTCATTTTAATTTCAAAAACAAATGATGCAGTCTTGTTAGGAAGACATCAAACGAATTTTATGCAAAGTTTCAACCTTCAATTTTTCGAATTGAGTTAGAAATTCGAAGTCAAAGTTTATTTCTCAAAAGTTAAAATTTTTGTTCATCTTGAAATTCGATTTCCAGTTGAAGTTTTCGATCCAATTAAGGGTACAGATAGTTTCTAAAAGGGTTTTGCAACTTATTTCATGTTATAAGTTTGATCTAAAACGTTCTCGAATTTGAAATCAATTTTTATTTTTTTTTGTTTTTGAACCGTGACTGCAACAGCATGTATATATATATATTTTTTTTTAATTTCGTTCTGTTCTAATTAAGTTAGATATTCAAACTAAGTCTCTCTGTTATTATTAAATCTAAAAACGTACTGTGTTTATGTAACTGTTATGATTATATGGGTGTTAATCGATTGGGTTAAGGAGGAAGGAGATGAAGGAAACAGAAAATGAAATAAATAAAGATAATATGGGTATTAAATCAGAAAAGTTGTAATGGATCAATGGTTAAGGGGTGTTGCGGGTGAGCGGGAGGTCTCGGGTTCGAGCCCTACTCGTGGCATTTATTTTTACAGACTTTATGAGGTAGTTCAATATCAAATTTTTATTATTATTATTATTATTATTATTATTATTATTATTATTATTATTATTATTATTATTATTATTATTATTATTATTATTATTGTACTATTAAGATTATTATTATTATTGTTATTTTTGGTATTATATTATAATCCTTATTATTAGTAGTACCATAATTATAATTATTATAACAATTGTTATTATATTTAGTCTTATAAGTATTATTATCATTATTAACAATAGTATTATCATTTATAAATCACTAGTATTATTACTACTAATATTGTATTTATTATTAGTATTATTAGTATCGCCTTATTCTTATTAGTATTATCAATATTATCATTTTTACCATTACAAATATTATTTTAATATTATTACGATTACTAGTTTCAACAAACAAATGATATATATAAAAATATATTCAACATACATAACTTAGCTATATTAATACTTATATATACAAAATGAATACATTTAAGTAAATAATGAAAAATATATAAGTTAATAATATAAAAATTATATCACTAATAATAATAATATATATTTTGTCGATTACGATTACGTGTGTTAGTAAATATATAAATGATATAGGTTCGTGAATTCGAGGCCAAACCTGCATTGTTCAGTATAGTCATATGTATTTTTATTACAAAATACATTAGGTGAGTTTCATTACTCCCTTTTTATATATATTTTTGGGCTGAGAATACATGCGCTGTTTTTATAAATGTTTTATGAAATAGGCACAAGTACTAAAACTAATTCTATGTGGGTTTAAACCATAAATATATCCTTAGCTTGGTAACATTAAACTACTTGTCTATGTACGGTAGGCGCGAATCCTAAAGATAGATCTATTGGGCCTGACAAACCCCATCCTGACTATGGGATGCTTTAGTACTTCGAGGTTATTTTAAACACACCTGATCTGGTGTACTTCAGAGGGTAAAACATGAACGTTAAGGCTTGTTACCGGGTGCCTACAACTTATAGAATACTTTTATACACTTGCGAGTGTACATATACTTATAAACGGAAATCTTGTGGTCTATTAATATATTGAAATGATTGTTATGATAAACCTATGAACTCACCAACCTTTTGGTTGACACTTTTAAGCATGTTTATTCTCAGATATAAAAGATATCTTCCGCTGTGCATTTGCTCATTTTAAAGAAATTACTTGGATTCATTCATGGCATATTTAGGTCAGTACCTCGCAATGAGACCAGATGTTAATGACTTCGTCCAGATGGATTAGGACGGGTCGTCACATGATGGGACTTTCGGGAAAGCCAAACAAGGAAGTTGCACCATAAAGTTTCAGCTAGTTGTTCAACAACATGTGCCGAGGTGAAATGCTTGGAATGTGATATTCTAAGTGCTATACTCTTAATGGTGGAGTATGATAATTCTTGTTAAGAGTTATGATTGTCTGTGATGACAATGATTGTCGGTTTAGACAATGTTCGGTAAAGATGCAAGTTTTGTCTCTTGGGAGATAATGTCATCGGCATGAAGATGGGGATCTTGAAGTTGTCGTCGAGGAAGCATCTATATCGGTTATCCTTATAATGTTGAAGTATGGTTATCTTTTTCTATCAAAAATGTGGAGATTTGTGTGTGTGTTAAAGGATTTGCCAACGAAGCATTGCTTCAACGGCATCCCCTTCACCTTGTGTGTTGGGGCTGGGGGTTAGGTCATAGGTTCGAGCCTCGCTCTGCCCATCCTATTAATTAATCTGCCGGAAATATGGATATCCAGATTGACCTCATGGTGTTTTCTCCCGGATCCATTCAGGATTCAAACCCGATCCGTCTGCCCCTCGGGATGGTTAAAGGATCGGATTTCTGTAATGCGATTCGGGTTTCCTCTTGAACGCGTGTGTGTGTGCAAATGATGAGTGTCGTTGATATAAATGATACAATGATGCAAATCTTGCCGTTCAAAAAAAAAAGGTGGAGATTTGTTGATTTTATTTTTTGATAGAAAAATTGATATGATTACTTTGTGAAGGATGTTATACCACATAGGTGGGAGAAGAAAGTTGGAGGTAGGTGACTTGGTTATAAAAGGAAGGCTAAGTCTTCATTCCAATTTGCACAAATCAATACATTTTAAGTATTTGATTATTTCTTTCTTTCTTACCCTTGTTTGAAAGTTGTATTAGTTAAATATTTTGAAGAGTGTAGTTGGCTTAAGAGAGTCGTCTATATCATTGTAACAATTTGTGATATAGTGTATTTCTCTCTTTGGGGCCGGTGGTTTTTCTCCTGTTTTGGAGTTTCCACGTTAAATCTTGTGTTGTGTATTGTTCTTATTTCTTTACTATTATTGTTGGACTGGGTGGTGAGAATTAGTGAGACCGTAATTTTCCAACACCAACGGTCCAATACAACACCAAGATCCATACTAGCATCAACCACCTCTTGATTTCCTAAACCATCCTAAACAGGTTCGGTAACACGAGCATTCAACTCCGAATTCAATTCATACTAAACTCATGTATACTATATATACCCTGATCATACATCACCGCACCAACCAATTTTAAGTGATCAACCAATATTATATTTATTTAATTTAATTTGAGATATTTAAATAAAAGTAAATAGTACTCTTAAGTCATTTTTCGTTTGGTAGTTTGGTATGTACTCAAGGATATCCGTATATATAAACATAAATAAATAAAAAATAAAAAATCACCTTAATTCCAAAACCAAAATTATCATAATCATTTCTCACATAATTAGTATATTATAGTATAACTTCACATTATTGGATCAAAATACTTTTTTCTAAACAAAGACAAAAACTTTAGGTATACTATTCACAATCTGTACTTTACATCAAAAATTAAAAAATAAATTAAAATTATAATTAAAATACACTTCTATTCAAACTAGAAAATGACACACTATCAAATCCCCAAAAAATAAAAAGTATGTATTTTTTATTTTTTTTTTCTTATTGTTTCCACTTCAAAATTAACATAAAACCTTTTTTTTTTTTTTTCTTCTAGAAAACTCCTTTTTTATTAAAAAAAATATAAAAAATTTAAAGTTATTATTCTGCGCCTCTATTAATCATGTCCATATATCTCTTGAGCGACTCTTCTCTTTGTAATCTCATCTCCTCATAAGACTTTTTAATAAACGCTTCAACTCGCCGATTCAACTCATCGTGACTCACCGATCCTTCTTTCCTCAACTTCCCAAAAGACGAGTTTTTTGATAACTTACTCCGTTGATTCCGGTCATCGTAATCCGTACGGTCATTAAACGTTTCTGATTTATCCATCACATTATAGTCCACCACCGCTGACGTCGATTCGCCAGAATCCACATCTGATGACGGCGATTGGTGGTTTTCGAATGTGTCGGATTTCCGGAGATGTCGATTTAATGGCATGTGACGGCCGTCGGTTATCGCCTTCCACGTACTCTCCAATGTCTCGTGCTTTTTAGGTTTTGCTACTCTTAACGATTTCACACCTGTTAATTGAAACGTCAACTTTTAACTAAAAAACCGAGAAAAAACTACCAACATAAAACTTAATTGAAAAAGTCGTCTAATTAACTTGCATGTAGTCTCAAAAAAAATTAAAATTCTATACTTGTTAAGTCAAACAATTGATTGATCAACAAATAATATGACACTTATAATCTGGATAATCAAGCCTACCTTGATAAATTCACTTTTTTAAAAATTTATCGTAAATATGCATCAATAAGTGTTCTTTTGATAATTCTTTTTATATAAAAGTGCATTAATATATTATACTGTATAATGTATTAATACACATACAGTGAATTTCTCAAAATGGATATCACTAAATAAATAAATAAATAAATTTTTATATTAAAAAGTGAAGTTACCTTCGGAGTTAATTTTCGTTGTTCTCCTTTGATTAGCAAATCTAGATCGTACAAGCGGCTTTTCTGCTACCAGCGAAACTAATTCTGAATGAATTAATTCTGCTGGTGGAGAAATAAGCCGCTGAGGTGGATCCCACGTGGATGTGGATGCGGATACTTCAAATTTATCTTCAAATTGGGTCGGAACGTCAACCGGATCCGAAACATGCACCGTATCCACATCAATAATCGGATATTCATCTTGTTGTTCCCTCTCGAAACCCACATCCTCATGCACTTCTAAAGAATCATCAAAGCTGGGTTCGATAGACACATGTGGCAATTCGGACGGTACCAGATCCGGAGGTTGATATGATGTCGTTTCATGAACTAACGGTTGAGATTGATGATCATTATGGTAGTGATGATGAAAGCGTGAAGAAGCAGCAATTGTGATGATAATACCGTTAATCACAACGTATAAATACGGTGGTTTGAGCCATGAAATAATAACGGACCAAATTGAAGGTATGTCGTTAAGAGCAAAATCTAGTATTGTTGGAAAACAAAAGTTTATTGCCATAGCTATTGATAAAACACTGGTGGATATTAAAAGAATTCTTAGAGAAAGTGATGATGTTGATGAACCCATGTTAAACTTTACTTTTTGTGAATTGAAAAAGGTTTGTACAGTTGTATGTGTGTGTCTTTGAGTGAAATTGGGATTAAGAATGAAATGGTTACTGATGCGAGGTATTTAAAGAATGAAAAATGTTACATATTTGGTCCCTTTGTTTTTCTCAAGTGTCCTCATTTGTTGCAAAGATAACTAGAACACTTGTGTTATTGAACCTTCGATATGTCATATGAAATTATAATATGTAAATGTGAATTGATTGGTTATAAGTTATAACCATCTTTAAGGTATTTAGTACAAAATATATATATATATATATATATATATATATATATATATATATATATATATATATATATATATATATATATATATATATATATATTCCTTATTGAAAATATATTTATATTATTTTTACGCACTAAATTGTTATAATTGATTCAAAAGATGCAATTCATAAAATATACAGTATTAGCATAATATTAATTATTTTTTTTATATAATAACTAAGTTATCACTAACATATAATAACACTGTACATATTTAAAAATGGATAATGATGATCCTAAAAGTTGTTGTTAATATGTTTGAATGCATTGTACACGGTGGTTACTAGTTACTTTCAAACGGACAATTATCATATTTTACAACACATTAAAGATTGTTAACGACGGCTCTAAGAGTTGTCGTTAGCAAAATTCAAATATATATTTTTTTACATTTATTTATAGTTAAGATATCAAATATTATATTTAGTATATTAATGTATTTTAAATATTCGTGATAACTAACATTGAGTCATTGACCTTGCATTATCGAGGTAATTTACTGAACTTGAGATTATGCGTTAAAATCTGAAGGTGGACTATTATAAATATTCATGAATATTCCTGATATGAGTGTCTTTGGATTTTATTGTTATAATTCAGTAGGCTTATAACTACCTTTAGTGGTTTGATTCTTGATGTTATAATTCAGTAGGCTTATAACTACCTTTAGTGATTTGATTCTTGATTAAGAATACTAATAATGAAGTGTAAGAACAAAGATGATAATGGAGAGAAAGAAAGAAACACTTTGTAAGTGTGAGAAATGGTGCAAGTTTAATGCTTGCATTCATGGCTATTTATAGCAAAAATATCACAAGTTTAGGTAATACAATAATATTACTTTTGTGTATCAATAATTGACTATCCATTTATATATATATATATTTATATATTATAACACTCCCCCTTGGATAGCAATTTTGTTTGTTGAAGATCAACTGTAAGTTACTGCCTCGTTAAAAATCTTGCTAAAGAAAACCCAGTGGGAAAAACTTTAGCTAAGGGAAAAAGAGTGCAGCATGGAGTTAACTCCCCCTCAAGTAGACATCGCTTCGGTTGTTACATCTTTTGAACATGTCTCATGCCAATGTTATGAACGTGTGTTCTGAAAATAGCAGTTGGAAGTGCTTTCGTGAAAAGATCAGCAGAGTTTTTGCTGGATTGAACATATCTCATTTCAATCTCGTTGTCCTTAATGAGATTTTGAGTGTATGAGAAGAATCTAGGAGGTATGTGTTTGGTTCGGTCACTTTTGATATACCCTTCTTTCATCTGTGCTATGCAAGCTGCATTATCTTCATAGATAATTGTTGGACTTTTATCGCGTTCTAGTCCACAAGAATCAGTAATGATTTGTGTCATTGATCTCAACCAAAAACATTCCCGAGTAGCTTCATGTAATGCAATCACTTCGGCATGATTTGATGATGTAGCAACAAGTGTTTGTTTTTGAGAACGCCATGATATTGCAGTACCTCCATTTAGGAATACATATCCAATTTGAGATTTAGCTTTATGTGGATCAGATAAATAACCTGCATCAGCATAACCAACCAAATCTTGTTTTGATTCGTTAGAATAAAATAATCCTAAATCAGTAGTTCCTCGAAGGTATCGAAATATGTGTTTGATCCCATTCCAGTGTCTTTTGGTAGGAGCAGAGCTGAACCTTGCCAACAAATTAACTGCAAAAGAAATGTCAGGTCTTGTACAATTTGTAAGATACATAAGAGCTCCAATTGCACTACGATATGGTACTTCTGGTCCAAGAATATCTTCATGATCTTCACATGGACGAAATGGATCAGTTTCAACATTGAGTGATCTAACAACCATAGGAGTATTTAATGGTTTTGCCTTGTCCATATTGAAACGTTTCAAAATCTTTTCAGTATATGTTGTTTGATGTACAAGTAAACCATTAGGCATATGCTCAATTTGTAAACCAAGGCAATACTTGGTTTTTTCGAGATCTTTCATTTCAAATTCTTTCTTTAGAAGTTGAATGGCTTCATAGATCTCTTTATTTGTACCTATGATGTTAAGATCATCAACATAAACAGCTATGATCACATATCCGGATGTTGTTTTCTTAATGAAAACACAAGGGCAAGTAAGGTTATTTGTATACCCTTTGCTTATCAAGTAATCACTTAATCGGTTATACCACATACGTCCCGATTGTTTTAACCCATATAAAGATCTTTGTAATTTAATCGAATACATTTCTTTGGGTTTTGCATTTGATGCTTCTGGTACCTTAAATCCTTCAGGTATCTTCATATATATATCACTATCAAGTGATCCATATAGGTAAGCAGTCACAACATCCATGAGATGCATTTCTAAATTTTTAGAAACTGCCAGGCTGATTAAGTACCTAAAAGTAATTGCATCCATAACAGGGGAATAAGTTTCTTCATAATCAATTCCCGGTCTTTGAGAAAAACCTTGAGCTACAAGTCTAGCTTTATACCTTGTAACTTCATTTTTCTCATTTCTTTTTCGGACAAAAATCCATCTGTATCCTACAGGTTTCACATCTTTAGGAGTGAGAATGATGGATCCGAAAACTTTTCTTTTATTGAGTGATTCTAATTCAGCTCGTATTGCTTCTTTCCATTGAGCCCAATCATGTCTATTTTGACATTCAACCATAGATGTTGGTTCTGGATCATCATCATTATTCATGATGTCATATGCAACATTAAATGAAAATTTCGCATCAAGATTTTTCATTTCATTTCGGTTCCATAATATTTTTGAATATGCATAATTGATTGCAATTTCTGTATTGACATCATCAATCTCCTCGGCAGTAGGAGTACTGATTTGTGGTTCTTCTTGAACACTTTCTTTTACTTCATTATCAGCTGATTTTCTTTTTCGAGGATTTTTATCCTTTGAACCAATTGGTCTTCCACGTTTTTGACGTGGCAAAGATTCATGAGTTACGTTATTGCCAGCTTTTGGAATTTCAATTCGAGCTGGAGTATTTACTGCTGGTATATATGATTTTGTCACCGTTTTTGTATCTGTAAATGCATCAGGCAATTGATTTGCAAGTTCTTGTATATGCATTATCTTTTGAACTTCTGTCTCGCATTCTTTTGTGCGAGGATCAAGATACTTTAGTTGAGGTTCACACCATGAAACATCATTTTCTTTATTTTTCATTTCTCCCCCTAATCTAGGGAACAATGTTTCATTAAAATGACAATCAGCAAAACGTGCTGTAAAAACGTCACCTGTCATAGGTTCAATATACCTTAATATTAAAGATGTTTCATATCCAACATATATTCCCAACCTCCTTTGAGGACCCATTTTTGTACGTTGTGGTGTCGCAATTGGAACATACACTGCACAACCAAATGTTCTAAGATGGGAAATATTTGGCTCTTGACCAAAAGCAAGTTGTAGGGGGGAATATTTATGACTTGCACTTGGTCTGATGCGAATCAATGCAGCAGCATGTAAAATTGCATGACCCCATATAGATACATGGAGTTTTGTTCTCATTATCAATGGTCTAGCAATTAACTGTAAACGTTTAATCAATGACTCGGCTAAACCATTTTGTGTATGCACATGAGCAACAGAATGTTCAACAACAATTCCTATAGACATGCAATAGTCATTAAATGCTTGAGATGTAAATTCACCAGCATTATCAAGTCTCACCCTTTTAATGGTGTAATCAGGAAAATGAGCTCTCAATTTAATAATTTGGGCAAGAAATTTTGCAAATGCCACATTACGGCTTGATAACAGACAAACATGAGACCATCTGCTAGATGCGTCTATTAGAACCATGAAATATCTAAATGGTCCACATGGTGGATGAATTGGTCCACATATATCACCTTGAATTCTTTCAAGAAACATTGGTGATTCTTTCTCAACCTTAAGTGGTGAGGGTCTAGTTATCAATTTTCCAAGAGAGCAAGATGTACATGGAACCATTGTATCATGATGGATTTTTCTATCCTTTAGTGGATGTCCATGAGTACATTCAATAATCCTTTTCATCATTGTTGATCCTGGATGGCCTAATCTGTTATGCCATAAACTGAATACACCAGGATCAATATATTTTTCGTTAACTACCATATGTATTTCTGGTACATTTATATGTGTATAATGTAATCCAGAACTAAGTCTTGGCAGTTTTTCAACCACATGACTCTTGTCAGTGATACTTAAATATTTCTCATTTTTTGTTGTCACTGACTGATAATCATACCCGTTAAGGTATATGTCGGAGAAACTCAATAAATTTCTGCTTGACTTGGGAGAAAATAAGGCATCATTTATTAAAAATTTTGTACCATTTGGTAGTATGAAATTTGCCTTTCCTATCCCTTTTATCAAGTTAGCAGGTCCTGATATTGTATGTATAGTTCCTTCCGTTGGTTTTAGATCAATAAAATATTTCTCGGATTTAAGTATAGTATGTGTAGTTCCACTGTCTGCTATACAGAGATCTCCACCACTTGATTGATGTTGTATTCCAGCAAAATTCATATTGAACTTCATATATAAGAAATAAATAGTGAGTACATTAATATTACACAATATTTTAAACGCAAATAGATAGTACTGAAACATTTAGCAAACATAATGACAAAGACAGACGATATTAAATCGTTTATTTTTCGAAAGACACACAACTTAAACATTCAAGAAATCTTCATATAAATCAGATGGTTTCTCAGTGACTGTTGGATCGACGTTATCCACAAAGTTTACTTCCTTTTCTTTATCTTTCAGCGAATCCTGATACATCTTAACAAGATGTTTAGATGTTCGGCAAGTATTAGCCCAGTGGCCCATTCTACCACATCTGTAGCAAGATTCTTCAGAATTTTTAGAAGAATTTTCTTCAACATCTTGTTTAGTGGGCTTGTTTTGTGGTTGATATTTATATTTTCGTGGATTATTATTTCTTTGACCACCACGGCCACGACCACGACCACGTCCTCGCCTATTACCATTACCATAAGGATGGTTTCTACCATAGTTATGGCTTTTAGCATGATGATGGTGATGGTTATTATAACCACGACCTTGCCCGCGTCCTTGTCCCTGTTTATAATTATTTGCAGTATTTGCTTCAGGGATTGCAAGTGTACCAGTAGGACGGGATTGCTGATTTTTCATTAATAGCTCATCATTTTGCTCTGCAACTAAGAGATATGAATTAAGTTCAGGATATGTTTTGAACTTTAGCATTCTCAAATTTCTTTGCACTGTGATGTTTGCAGCATTCATTGTGGAGAAAGTTTTCTCCATCATGTCTGCATCACTTATTTCATGTCCACAGAATTTAAGTTGTGAACATGTATTATACAGAGCTGAGCTATATTCATTTACTTTCTTAAAGTCTTGGAACCTTAATGTTCTCCATTGTTCCATAGCAGCTGGAAGTAAAATTTCTATTTGATTATTGAATCTGCTTTTGAGACCTTCCCATAAAACATGGGGATCTTCTACAGTCACATAATTATTTTGTAAGCATTCATCAATATGTTGATGAATAAAGCAACATGCCGTTGCTTGTTCTTTTTCAGAACAAGTGTTGTTTTCATTTATGGCTTCAAGAATGCCCATTGATTTAAGATGCATTTTTACTTTTATAACCCATGGCATGTAGTTGTTTCCAGTTGATTCTAAAGGAGTAAATTTAAGCTTTTCCAGATTCGACATTTTCTATTAAAACAAACAACATGATAAATTATAGTCACTTTATATTCATAAGTATATAAACATTAAACATAAATTTAATATAACATAAATGATAAATAGGTGACAGTGTCGACCATATGTAAGCAATCATTAATAAATGTTATATAACATAAATATAAATATTAGTAAACATAAATGATAATTAGGCGACAGTGTCGGCCATATAAATGTTAGATAATAGAAATATAAATGTTAGTAACATAAATGATAATTAGGCGACAGTGTCGGCCATATAAATGTTAGATAATTGAAATATAAATGTTAGTAACATAAATGATAATTAGACGACAGTGTCGACCATATATTATTCAGGTGGTATAACCGACCATATATCATTTAGGTGGCAGAGCCAACCATAATTAGTATTAAGATTATCGTGCTGATAACGTGTTATAATTCAGTAGGCTTATAACTACCTTTAGTGGTTTGATTCTTGATGTTATAATTCAGTAGGCTTATAACTACCTTTAGTGATTTGATTCTTGATTAAGAATACTAATAATGAAGTGTAAGAATAAAGATGATAATGGAGAGAAAGAAAGAAACACTTTGTAAGTGTGAGAAATGGTGCAAGTTTAATGCTTGCATTCATGGCTATTTATAGCAAAAATATCACAAGTTTAGGTAATACAATAATATTACTTTTGTGTATCAATAATTGACTATCCATTTATATATATATATATATTTATATATTATAACATTTATTACAATTTTATATAATGAATAATATTTATATTTTAATTTAATAAGCATATAAATGTTTACAACTTTGTGCGTATAGACAGTAAACTTATAAGTAGGCATTAGACATCATTAGACGTTCATTAACCCGGCGCCATCACCTCCAAAACCACCCCCATCGCGCCACCATCGCGCCGTAGTGGGGCGTGATGGTGGCAAAAATCCTCCGGCGCGATCACCCCATCACCTGGCGTGTTCCAGAGCATCGAGCTCTCTGATTGGTGGAAGGTTGCAACGGTCGACTGGTACACGGGTTTGGAGCCGTTGAAACTGTAACAAACAAATAAATAAAAATAAATAATGTAAATAATTTATATAAACTCTATAAATACACCCCAAATCACTCCATTTTTATACCACAAAACACACTCATTTCTCTCATTTTTATACACTCTTTTAAATTATATTTACCAATTAAAAACCATGTCCCAAAACCACGATCAAAATGAGTTCGGTTCCGGTAACATCTACAATTTCGGGTCCCCTAATATGCCCGGTTCGAGCTCAAATTCTCCTCAGAATGTTCGTGGTAATCGGCCATTTGGCAACGTCCCGCCCCAAAATCTTCAACAAGAATTTAATAATCCGCTATTATTTTCTCAATTTCTACAACAACAATTACAACAACAACAAATTTCACAACAACAACAATTTCCAAATCCATATCAACAGCAACAATTTCCAAACCCGTATCCACAATTTTCTAATTTTGCACGACCCGGTGTTATACCTTTTCAACTCCCAAATACTCAATCATGTCAACAATCACAACAAACATTTACTCCTTTAAATACCGAAGAAGTAGACGAGTAGTAATTGTTATCCTTTTTTTTATTAATGTGTGTTTTAATTTGTAGGAAATTAATAAGGTAATTGTATTAGGAATTTTTAATTATCGTAATTTTTATTTTTTAGGACTTTTATAAATTGTATCCGTTTGATTTTAATTAATTTACGTGTGTTTTTATAAAATTTTATTACTTATATTTATGTTTAAATATACAAATGAAAATAATAAACTCAAACAAAAAATAAAAAATTAAATAAAAATGTGGGACCAATAACTCTCATCACACCTCCATCACATCTACCATTACAAAATCCATCGCCCCATCACTCCCATCACCTTTGCCACATCAACACTATACCCCACAAAAACCCCATCATCTCATCATCATTAACAAGAGTCTTGGTATGGGAGTGGATATTCCTTTATAGAAAGTAGTCTTTCTGGATGAAAAAAGTAATAATTTCTGATAATATGTTGGAGTGTTATAGCTAATAGATAAAAGTTGAAGGGAAAAAATGTAACTTTGACTAAAAAGAGAACAAGTGATACAGGATTAAACGATAGCCGTTGGATTAAACCGAGTGATGGCTTTGAATGGGGTCAACCGTGTGTTAAGTTGCCATACTTGGCCTGCCCATATGGCTTCACGGCCCCAAGCACTAGCTTCCATAACCATTAGACCAAAATTTTATTCCTCCTTTCTGAACTTTACATCAACTTTGACTTTCTGTTCTTTTTCTTTTTTTTTTGTAAATCTCTCGTCCCTAATGTATCAGAAATCTACATCCTTCGTCTTCCCGTCAATTTTCTGTCTATTTTGCCGTTACCCTTCTATCACGTGCAGAGCATGTGAGGGTAATTTTGAAAAAGGGATGAAGAATATAATTTTTATATTTTATTTATTTCTTTTAATAACACCTGCTCCCCACCTCTTCTTTGTTCATCATTATAGCTACATATGAATCCAACACCATCGAATAAAACCATCTCAACACAAATTTAAAAAAACAAACTTTATAGATTATAGTATACTCGATGTTGAACCATGAGTCTGTTTGACTATGAAACTTGAATCCATCACATGTTTAAATATATGTTACTTCAAAATTGAACTCCATGGTGATAATGGATTCAAAATTGCAATAAATAAATGGTACTTCAACGCCTTTTTTTATGTATTTGCATCTCCCGTACTTTTGAAAATCTGAGCCTCTGACCCGAAATGATGATCTGTTCTCGACTTTTATCACTTCACAATCTTCGTTTTAGGGTATGTAAATGTAAATTGATGCTCCGCTAATTTTTCAGATACGAGGATCTGACCCGAAATTGATTCTCTGTTATCGAATTTATTAACAGATCTGGGTTTCAGTTTCTGGGTTCCGATTTCTGTTTCTTAATGTAATGGGTCTGACCCGTTTACCATCGGCGAGTAACGAATACATAATGGATTCACGAAAAAGGGTTTTTGGTTTTGGATATGGATCTTTCCCAACCCCCATGAATCCGTACTTTGAAGTTCCGACTGTACGAGCAACTCGATATAACCGCTTCAGGTTCTGGTGGTTCTATTTTTTCCGTTCGATGTAACCGTTTCAGCATCTGGTTGTCACGATTGATGGGAGATCGGAAATGAATATCAATCCTAAGGTTGCTAATCGAAATGGAGGCAATAAATTTTTCATTTTTGTTCATCCACTTATGTTTAAATTGAAGTATGAATGAGTTGGTTTTTTGGTCGATTTAACCGATTTAGAGGGAGAGATACCTTGTAATTTAGTGAAAGATATTAGTTTTTGGTTCGTTCGTTTTTAGGTTGTTCATCATTTTTAGGGTTTATTATCTTGATTTGGGTTGGGGATGATTAAGATAGGAGAATGATTGAAAAGACAAAGATACCCTCACATGACTTGCACATGACAACACGTAACAGTCAAAACTAACTTTAGTTGGAGGGAAGGACGAGGAATGTAGAATGTTCAAATATTAGGGACGAGGGATGCACAAAAAAAAGAAAAAAGACGAGGAGTCAAAGTTGATGTAAAGTTCATGGATGAGGAATAAAATTTTGTCTAACCATTAACTAAAACCTTTTCCTAATAATTAGTCCATTATTTTTATTTTTATTTTTTTCGAAAAGCAAGCATTTTTTATAGAACTCAAAGGGCCAAGCAAAGAGCCCAGTCCATTACACGCGAACTATAGCCCAGTCACAATCACCTTCTGAAAGCTATAGGATAACAACACATAAACGAGTTGCTGAGAGTGCAACTTAACTTACAATCACGAAGTACAATAAATAATTGGGTTGGTTAGTCAAACTAGCCAATCTAGCTTATCTTTTTTGTACCGTGTTGCAATCCATCCGAATGATTTTTATTGAATTTTCATAAGCACCGTTGCACCGTTCCAAATCTTGTCTGAGAACACCTTACAATTGCGATTCCATCAAACAAGATAAGCGCTTCACTATTTGCCAAATAGATGCAACAATCGGAGATAGAGATCAATTACATTTACCTCGAAAAGCTTCACTGACACTTAGATTTGATACCGGTCCTAAATTCCACCACTCATACACTCTTTCCCAAATATCCATCGACCAACGAAAAAAAAAAAACATTGAGTGATCAATCGTTTCAATGTCGTCATCACATAGAGGGCATTTAACAGAGTCAAGGTCAATACCACTTTTATCAAGTTCGGTACGTACCGAGATCCGCTTATTTAATACCCTGCACATGAAGATTCCTACTTTCAAAGGGACAACATTGTTTCGAAGTGTTGCTTTTCTCGGCCTACTATCCAGATTTGTATGATCATCAATAATTCTCGAGAGCTTTTTAGTGGTGAAAATACCATTCGCAGTCAACCTCCATTGCCATCTATTAGTTTCTATATTCTATTTCACATAAGTGTTTAAAAGTGTAGACAAACTTTGTAGTTCACCGCTTGCATGCCCAAAGGGATTTCGACCCCAATTCCAATTTGCTTGCCATCCACCACCTTCCCATGTTACTCTCTCACTAACTGTTGTATGCTGATCTGCATCCAATCGAAACTGTCGACCGAACCTAACTTTTAGAGGCTGATCGCCTAGGCATGAGTCTTCTCAGAAGGATGAATCAATGCCGCCACCTATCGGCTTGTAGAAAGAGTTTCCAAAATCAATTCCTATAGACTTGATATCATAACCTGCACGAACAATATTTGGCTACACGCCACTTTTCCCTTGAGGCTTGTTAAGGCCCGAGAGAGAAAGTAGCCCATTAGCGCCATGAATTGTAACGACCTCAAAACGTAATACGAGAAAACAACAATTTTTTTATTTTATAACAGACCAAAAACAGTTCATTTGCGCGGTGCGCAGAACATAGCGCGGCGAGCCCACAACATAAACTAGAACCGGTCACTTTTTAAGATAAAACCAATTTTCCAACAAAGCAAGTTTCATTATACCAAAACCTGTTTAACGACGTACAATGTCAACGTACAACAAATTTATATAAGTTTACAAAATGGATTCAATAACCCATACAACCAAACGGTGTAATTTTGACCCAATTATACATTTAGAGTAGTTAGGACTCTATAACCCAACCCGATACCAAAAGCATAATCCCAGGGATTTGCCAAACTCCCAATCCGCATCCGAATATCCAAAAGCTACCCCATCATAGGCTCAATCAACCCAAAAGCAACTAGTCTAGCAACTAGAAGTCTTCTCCTTAACAATCGGCGCCTATAATAAGGTAACAACAATGAGGGGTAAGCTTACGCTTAGTGAATGCAATAATTATACATATACATATATAATCTATTTACTTGCAAACACTTACACGAATACCGCATACGAGCTAGCAGTTCAATAACCATGCAATCACGATGCATAAACTAAATATCCACAGTTCACAATAAGCTAGCATTGCCAATAGCATATAGTCACAATTTAATATGATAATACAAAAAATCACACAACCATGGTTAACCATCGGCACAAGGGAATGGTACTCGCGAATGACCATCGGTGTTCGTAACAACCATTAGTGTACATACGCATTGTATCACTGACTGTGGGTGGTATCGAACTCACGTACTTAAACCCACCCGTCACGCTCAATGTGGTATCGAACTCACGAACTTAAACCCACATTTCACGCCACACGTAATGATGTGGTATCAAACTCACGAACTTTAAACCCACATCACATGCCAACCCACATGACAATGAGGTATCGAACTCACGAACTTTAAACCCTCATCTCATGCCAAACACGATGTGGTATCAAACTCACGAACTTTAAACCCACATCACATCCCACACAAGTAAATACACCATATACATACACGTATGATTATTCCACTCACCTTGTATTGCGCGCACAAGTCATGTTATACGATTTTCGTCCACACATCCGAGCAAGCAGTTATTTATATCACACATAGGCACAATATACACATAAATATACATTCTTTAAAAGAGAATCCGACACAATCATCCCGTAATCAAGGGATCTGTAACACCCAAGGAAAATCCCACATCGCTCATTGACATGAGTGATCATGGGATTATAAGGTAATACTCACGCTTAAATGACACAACGCGTTTTGGGACCACAAGCAGAGCTGGTGTGCGAATACGTTGTGGTTAAGCATGCTCTAACGAAAGCATTACTAGTATGGGTGACCTCCTGGGAAAGTGATTCTCGTGTGTGGTCGACAAGAAAAAGTCGTGTGCTTGCAGGAAAAGAGGACAATATTGTGGTCATGTTAAGCTGGGGTGTTACAGAATGGTATCAGAGTCACTCATGTGTCGTTGGGGGTGGTAGGGCAAACCTCATCGAGGGCGATGACTCCCTGAGGGGGTGAATGTAACACCATAGGAAAATCCCACATCGCCCATGGACATGAGTAATCATGAGATTATAAGGTAATACTCACGCTTAAATGACACAACGCGTTTTGGGACCACAAGAAGAGCGCGTGTGCGAGTACGTTGTGGTTAAGCGTGCTCGGATTAGAGCACTACCAGGATGGGTGACCTCCTGGGAAAGTGCTTCTCGTATGTGGTGGCCAAGAAAAAGTTGTCTGCCTGCGGGCAAAGCGGACAATAAAGTGGTCATGTTAAGCTGGGGTGTTACAGGATCACACCTTGCTCGCTAAAACCCGCCCATTTAACACCTAATGGACACAATCCAATTACCACTTCGGGTGATAATTAAAGCCCACACTACAAAGTACAATTTAACCCAAATTATACTTGACACCACATTGTGAGACAACCTAACCCGTATTTAACCCGACAAATTATTATTTTTAAATAATTAAACCATTCACACGCCACTTTAAATGGTTACATGATGTCGACCAGTTTATACGAATCGTTTAAACATTCAACAAGTTTAAAGTTACATGATAGGCACGAAGGCCTTTAATCAAAAGCGATACAAGTTCGACCCACAAAATGATAGTTTTAAACCAAATGACACTCGAGCATGGTTTGGGGCTAAACTACCCAAAACAATAGGCCTTCTTCCAAAAAGCTTCACCTAAGCAACCAATATGGGAATATCTAATTCCCGGCAACCCCTTCCCCTTCTCCATACTTGTACCTAAAAAGTAAACAACGAGAGGGGTAAGCAAAACGCTTAGTGAATGCAATAATTATACATATACATATATAACTTACTCACTTGCAATCACTTACACAATTTCCGCATACATACTAGCAATATAATAGCATACCATCGCAAAGTATAACGCTAAATCTCCGATAATACAAGCTAGTATAACAATAGCATATAACACGAACAATATAATATGCTACACTACAACACACAAACATTGATGTTCACAACATCCATTAGTATTCAATATTTCAAGGCTAGCTCAACGAATGGTATCGTCAACATCGGACTTAATTCCCATCCGTCCCAATAAATGTGGTATCATCAACATCAAACTTAAACCCACATATGAGGTATCTTCAACATCGAACTTAAACCCTCATATAAAGAATTAATGTGGTATCGTCAACATCGAACTTAAACCCACATATGAGGTATCGTCAACATCGAACTTAAACCCTCATCAAATGTCACTACAATAGTGGTATGGCTTCGTCAACATCGAACTTTAAATCCATACATGAGGTATCGTGAACATCGAAATTTAACCCTCATCAAAACAAACAATATACTCTATGATAGGGTATCGTCAACATCGAACTTAAACCCATATCCCACAAGCAAATAAATCATATACATACATATATAATTATTCCACTCACCTCAACGCCTTCGGTGAATTAGAAATCAAGCTTGCAACCTTCAATATAACGTACCTATTACATTATGTATATAATTAACATACAACTCGTTGGACTAAACACCAACAATTTACTCATGTGCATTTAATGATTTAATTGCATTAAATGACTCATTTATCCAAAACCGCCCATTTAAGGTCAAGACCATCCTAAATCACTAAAAGCTAGTGATTAAGGTCTAACAACACCAACTAACACAAACTTAGGGTATTTCATACCCATCTTGCCCAACTAGGTCAATCATTACCCATTTGACCCATTTCAAAGTCAAGACCCGCCATTTGGTAAACTTGAACCCATTAACAAAATCTTTCACTAACACACAAGTGTGTTAGTGGTTTGACAACACAATTTCACTATAAATATCGTAGGGTTTCCATACATCAATTTAACCCAAATTCACCCCTTTAACCCCCAAATGGGTTTTACAAGCCTCAAATGAACAAACCCTAGTCATAAATCAATTTAAACTCGAAACACAGAGTTAAGACTTACCAACACTATCCAAACGTAGCTAGAGACATAGGGAACAACTTTAAAACTTGGGCTCGGGTGAGATTTGGCCTTCTTCTTCCTCAAAGTGAGCTCTCTCTCACTAAAACCCTATCTCTCTCTCTAAATTTAATTTGGGTAGATGAAGAAGTGATAAATGAAGTTAGGATAAGGTTGTATCAGTTTTTAGGCTCCCAAAACCGTTCACCAAGTAAAAAGACCAAAACACCCCCAAAAGATGCCATTAAAACGGGTTAAAATTGTCAATACAGCGATTCTGTCGCGTTTCTCGACTCCCAGTCGCGTTACGCGACACTCAGGATGCGACACCCCTCATTCAAACGCGATGATTGGACAGAAGGAAGGTTTTCAAGCAGTCGCGTATTGGTGGTGTCGGTCGCTTATCGCGATGACTTGGAACGCGACAGGACCTATTCAAACGCGATGGTCACCCAGGTCTAACCAATATCTAACCTTTCTACTATTACGAATCATCAAGGTTAAAAATTAAAACATATAAAAGGTTAAACGGAAAAAAGGGATGTTACAACTCTCCCCTACTTGAATCGGAGCGCGTCCTCGCGATCCAAGCCGCATTACAAGCCGAAAGATAAACCAAAATAAACTCTTCGAATTTCCACGTAAACTCGGAACCCTTTCGATGTCGCCATTGGACCTTAAAAGTACTCACCTCTTTGTTACGCAACATTTTAACCTTTTCATCAAGAATGGCTATCGGTTCTTCAACATACTCTAGCTTGTTGTTCAAAGCAATCTCATCTAACGGCACCCAAGTCGAGTCATTAGCAAGACACTTACGGAGATGGGAAACATGAAATGTGTTATGGACAAGCTCTTCGGGTAACTCTAGTCTATAAGCAACCTCACTAACACGAGCCAAAACTTTGAAAGGACCAATAAACCGAGGAGCTAACTTTCCTAGTTTTCGAAAACTAATAACACCTTTTCATGGCGAAACCTTAAGCATCACCATGTCACCTTCTTGGAACTCAATCGGTCACCTTCGTTTATCGTCATAAGATTTTTGTCTATCTTACGCCGCCTTTAATCGAGCACGAATCATCTCGATCTTACTATTCGTCTCCAAAACCAAATCGGTACTCGCGATTTCTCTTTGTCCCACTTCACCCCAACAAATAGGAGTTCGACACCTGCGCCCATAAAGCATCTCATACGGTGGCATTCCAATACTAGCATGATAGCTATTGTTGTACGAGAATTCCACCAAAGGTAAGTGTTCATCCCAATTACCACCGAAATCAATAACACACGCTCATAACATATCCTCCAATGTTTGATTCGTACGTTCAGTTTGAACGTCTGATTGAGGATGATACGCCGTGCTCATCTTCAATTGAGTACCCATATCTTCATGAAAGGTATTCCAAAACCGAGAAGTGAAACGAGTATCTCGATCCGAAACAATAGATATAGGAACCCCATGCCTTGATATCACCTCCTTGATAAATAACTTAGACAAAGTCTCCGATGATATCGTTTCCCGAATGGGAAGAAACAAAGCACTCTTTATCAACCGATCAACTATTACCCAAATCGTGTCAAATTGGGTTCTCGCCGTCTGTGGTAACTTGGTAATGAAATCCGTGGTAATGTGCTCCCATTTCCATTTCGGAATTTCTAACGGTTGTAACATACCATACGGCTTTTGGTGTTCGGCCTTAACTTGCAAACACGTGACGCATTGTTCAACATACTTAACAACATCACGCTTCATGCCGGGCCACCAATATTCTTTCTTCAAATCAAGGTACATCTTTGTCGCACCTGGATAAATGGAATACTTCAACTTATGTGCTTCATCAAGTAGCACTTATCGGTAATCTCCCATTATAGGCACCCACACTCTTCCTTGAAAGGACAACAAACTATGCGGGCCTAAGGTAATAGACTCTGTTTGCCCCATGATTCGTTCTTCATGCTTGTTGTTAACAAAAGCTTCAATTTGAATCTCACCAAGCTTTACAAGAAAATCGTTAGTAATAATCATGCGTAACTGATAATGCTAAAAACGAACATATATTTCATAGCATTATCCCTCAAGAAAGACAAGCTTTTAGTTGCAATTGTTCTATTTACAAGTGATATTCGTTTAAATAATAAAAGGTGAAGACAAAAGACAGATTCGACGAATTGAAGACGCAAACGACCAAAAAGCTCAAAAGTACAAAATACAATCAAAAAGGTTCCAATTATTGATGAGAAACGTCTTAAAATTACAAAAGTACAAGATTTAAAACGCAAAGTACACGATATAAAATAGTACGCAAGGACGTTCGAAAATCCGGAACCGGGACCAGAGTCAACTCTCAACGCTCGACGCAACGGACTAAAAATTACAAGTTAACTATGTATATAAATATAATATAATATATAATTAATTATATAAATTATATATATATATATTATATTTATATAATAAAACCGTCGGCAGACTAGGATCCAAACTTGTGTGAGCTGGATTTACGAACTTCGCGACTTGCGGAGTTTGTAGTACAAAAATACCGCGACTCGCGGAGATGTCCTTGACAAAAATGCCTATAAAAGCTCGCGCATTCTGAACGTTTTATATATCCTTTTTCTTCTTCTCTCATCAAACGTATTATATATATATATATATATATATATATATATATATATATATATATATATATATATATATATATATATATATATATATATATATATATTATAATTTTAATTTTAATTTTAATTTTAATTCTAATAATAAGGGTATGTTAGCAAATGTTGTAAGGGTGTAAGTCGAAATTCTGTCCGTATAACGCTACGCTATTTTTAATCATTGTAAGTTATGTTCAACCTTTTTAATTTAATGTCTCGTAGCTAAGTTATTATTATGCTTATTTAAGACGAAGTAATCATGATGTTGGACTAATTACTAAAATTGGGTAATTGGGCTTTGTACCATAATTGGGGTTTGGACAAAAGAACGACACTTGTGGAAATTAGACTATGGGCTATTAATGGGCTTTATATTTGTTTAACTAAATGATAGTTTGTTAATTTTAATATAAAGATTTACAATTGGACGTCCCTATAAATAACCATATACACTCGATCGGACACGATGGGCGGGGTATTTATATGTACGAATAATCGTTCATTTAACCGGACACGGGAATGGATTAATAGTCTATGGAATTATTAAAACAGGGGTGAAATTATGTACAAGGACACTTGGCATAATTGATAACAAAGTATTAAAACCTTGGGTTACACGCAGTCGATAACCTGGTGTAATTATTAAACAAAGTATTAAAATATTGTTACAGTTTAAGTCCCCAATTAGTTGGAATATTTAACTTTGGGTATAAGGATAATTTGACGCGGACACTCGCACTTTATATTTATGACTGATGGACTGTTATGGACAAAAACCAGACGGACATATTAAATAATCCTGGACAAAGGACAATTAACCCATGGGCGTAAAACTAAAATCAACACGTCAAACATCATGATTACGGAAGTTTAAATAAGCATAATTCTTTTATTTCATATTTAATTTCCTTTATTTTATATTTAATTGCACTTCTAATTATCGCACTTTTATTTATTGTTATTTAATTGCACTTTTAATTATCGTACTTTTTAATTATCGCAATTTTATTTTATCGCACTTTTATTTATCGCAATTTCATTATCGTTATTTACTTTACGCTTTAAATTAAGTCTTGTATTTATTTTTAATATTTTACATTAGGTTTTAACTACGACTAAAGTTTTAAAAATCGACAAACCGGTCATTAAACGGTAAAAACCCCCCTTTATAATAATAATATTACTTATTTATATATTTGTATTTTTATAAATTAAAACTAATATAGCGTTAAGCTTTGTATAAAGATTTTTCCTATGGAACGAACCGGACTTACTAAAAACTACACTACTGTACGATTTGGTACACTGCCTATAAGTGTTGTAGCAAGGTTTAAGTATATTCATTCTATAAATAAATAAATATCTTGTGTAAAATTGTATCATATTTAATAGTTTTTCCTAGTAAAATATAAGCTATTTCATATACACCTCTGCATAACATCAAGTATTTTTGGTGCCACTGCCGGGGAACGCCGAAGCGAAACGCCACATAAAAAAAAATTTCTTATTAAGTTTTAATTAGTTTTTTTAAAATATATACTTTTTAAATATAAAAAAATATATAAAAAATCAAAAACCGAAAAAAAAATATTTATAAATTTATTTTTAAGATTTTTATTTATAAAATTATAAGTATCTTTATTTTTATTTTAGTTTTTAAAATATAAGTTTTATTAAATTTATATAAATATATTAATTAAATTAAAAACAGAAAAATAAAAAAAATAAAAAAATAATTACGTTGAACCTGTCGAAACTTGACCTGTCTCTTTTGAACCTGCAATCTCCGCGACTTGCGGAGATATTGAACTGGGTTCACCGTGACTCGCGGAGCCGCCCAGACAGGTCACACAGAAACCCTAAACTGCATTAAATACGGAGTAATTATTATTTTTATTTTTTAATTATAACCCTAATTAGGTTAGTGTTTTAATTTAATTTTTAATTTAGTTTTTATTATTATTTTGTATTATTTAGTTTTAATTAGTTATTTAATTTATATAAACTTAATAGTTTTATAAAATAAATAATATAAAAATAATATTTTTATAAAAATTGTAATTTTTACAACTTTTAGTTTATTTTTATATTTTGTTCCTTTTAATTTTTTTAGCGTAATATTTGTATTTTTCGTTTTTTTTTTAGTTCTAAGTCATAGTTTTTGCCTTAGTTATTTTTATTTATAGATTTTTAGGCTTTGTCGTAAAATCCCTTAAGTGCTTTCTCTTTAGACTAAGATTTAGGTGCTTTAGAATTTTGCGATGCCATTTTTATATTTTAGTGCCTTTTTAAGATATTGCCATTTGGGATAAAGTTTTTCTTGTAAGCTTTAATATTTTTAGACGCAAATTTTAATTCTTAGTTTTTAATTCTTTTTTAAGTTTCAACGCGCTACTTTCTTACTTTCATTTTTCGACGCCTTTTACCTATGTATCAATTATCACTCCAATTAGTAATCTCAATTTGTAATTTTAATTTTAAGTTAGTGATAATAATAAGGTTGGGTTAGTCGAGTGTTTTTAAGTTTTATAAGTCACTCTTTTTCTTTCTTATTTTTCGACGCCTTTTATTTGTCAACCCTTTTCTTTTTCGACCTATTTCGACGCGCTCTTTCTTTTTCTTTCTTATTTCTCGTCATTCTAGTTTTTAGGACATAGAATTTTTTTTTCTACTTCTTCTCTAAATTTCTTAAAATTACGAAAATTTATTTTAAGTGGTTAAATTGATAGACATCAAAATTTTCTGGTTCGTAGTAATAGTTGGATTTGTACGTGGACCGGGTTATTGAAGCCAAACAGTACTCAATTATATTGAGACCAAACGAATCCTGCCCCTCTGCTGCATCTTTTGGATATTCGAAACGTGGGCAAAATCAGAAAAGTCTATTAATTGGATAAGTTATATAATTTTTCTTTTCTTTTAAAAACTAATAGGATATTCAGTGAATGCACCGAGCAAGACGTTCACCACCTTTTGTACGTTCACCACCTGTAACTCGATCAAGACATCTAGCTAATATTGTCGCCGTTGATTTTTCTTTAGAATCGTCATCCAGTCGACCAAGTACTCCAATTCAAATTTCCGATAATCCATTTTTTGAACCCGATCTCCCAATTAAGAATCCGGTGAATATTCAGGGACGATTCATAGATCCTGAACCATTAATTTTTCCTCCGGAACCACCAATCATTCAAACAGAGATTGTTGAGGAACGAACCATTAAATCAGAATCCTCTAGTGATTCAGATTCAACAAATTCAATCATGGAAAATCTGGAACCTTTAAGTATGGAAGACCGAATGAGAGCGAAACGCACTGGCCAAGGTCACGCACTTACTCATCCTGACATTAATGCGCCAGATTATGAAATCAAAGGACAAATTCTACATATGCTGACTAATCAATGCCAATTTAGTGGTGCGCCGAAGGAAGATCCAAATGAACATCTTCGTACCTTTAATAGGATCTGCACACTATTTAAAATAAGAGAAGTTGAGGATGAACAGATATATCTCATGTTATTTCCCTGGACTTTAAAGGGAGAAGCCAAAGATTGGTTGGAATCGTTACCTGAAGGGGCGATCGATACATGGGACGTTTTAGTTGAAAAATTTCTTAAACAATTCTTTCAGGCATCTAAAGCCGTGAGACTTCAAGGAGAAATTGTTATGTTCACACAGAAACCGAATGAAACTCTATATGAGGCGTGGACTAGATTTGGAAAGTTATTAAGAGGATGTCCGCAACATGGTTTAGACACTTGTCAAATAGTACAAATATTCTACCAAGGATGCGACATCACTACAAGGAAAGACATAGATATAGCAGCTGGTGGTTCTATTATGAAGAAAACCGAAACTGATGCTTACAAAATTATTGATAACACTGCTTCCCACTCACATGAGTGGCACCAAGAAAAAGATATCGTTAGATCATCTAAAGCAGCTAGAGCCGATTCTAGCCATGACTTAGATTCCATTTCTGCAAAGATAGATGCTGTCGAGAGATGAATGGAAAAGATGACTAAGGATATACACTCAATACAAATTAGTTGTGAGCAGTGTGGAGGATCACATTTGACAAAAGATTGTCTCAGTATTGAACTAACAATGGAACAAAGAGAGAATGTTTCATACATAAACCAAAGGCCTGGAAATAATTATCAGAATAATTATCAACCGCCAAGACCAATTTACAATCAAAACCAGAATTATAACCGAAATGTTCCACACAACAACCAACAAGGTCTTAGTAATAAACAAGTATCCAATAATACTTACAATCAGCAAAGACCTAATTTTCAAAACAAACCACCACAAACCGATGATAAAAAGCCGAATTTAGAAGATATGATGACGAAGCTAGTTGAAACTCAAACGCAGTTTTTCACATCTCAGAAACAAACTAATGAACAAAATGCTCAAGCATTTAGAAATCAACAAGCTTCTATTCAAAATTTGGAACAAGAAGTAAGTAACCTAGCAAGGTTAATAGGAGAAAGAAAATCAGGAAGTCTACCTAGTGATACAAATGCTAACCCGGAATGAAACAGCTAAAGCCATTACCACAAGAAGTGGTACAACACTTAAACCACCTGAAATACCTGTAATTTCTGATGAAGCTATTCCTACTCCACAAGAACCACAACCTGAGCAAGATAAGGAAACAGAACCGGTAGTTGAAAAGGTTAATGAAGAAAACACAGTTAAAGCTAAACCTTATATTAAACCATACCAACTACCACTTCCTTACCCAAGTAAAATGAAAAAAGAGAGACTTGAAGCCGAGCAATCCAAATTCTTGGATATGTTTAAACAGATAAATGTAAATCTTCCTTTCATTGATGTGATTTCGGGAATGCCTAGATATGCTAAATTTCTGAAAGATCTAATCACAAATAGAAAGAAAATGGAAGAACTCTCGGCCGTTACTATGAATGCTAATTGTTCGGCAGTACTGTTGAATAAGATACCAGAAAAACTATCTGATCCAGGAAGTTTCACAATTCCATGTTTTCTGGGTAGTCTTAGTTCAATAGAAGCATTGGCAGACTTAGGTGCTAGTATAAATTTAATGCCGTATTCACTATACGCTAAACTAGACCTTGGAGAATTGAAACCAACAAGAATAAGCATACAACTAGCCGATAGATCAATAAAATATCCTAGAGGGATAATGGAGAACATACTAGTTAAAGTTGGTACTTTAGTATTTCCAGTAGATTTTGTTGTTCTGGACATGGAAGAAGATTCTCAAGTTCCTCTCATATTAGGAAGACCATTCTTAAACACGGCTAAAGCAATGATAGACGTGTTTGGTAAGAAACTGACCCTAAGTATAGAGGATGAGAGTGTTACCTTTTAAGTTGATAGAGCAATGTAACAACCAGAATCTGCAGATAATACATGTTATTATATTCAAACTATAGATTCACATGCAGAATTGTTAGAAGAATTTCCAGAATTACAAGGAACAGGAGAATGTTCTTTAGGAGAAGGAACTGAACCAATTGATGAAACTGAAATGTTAGCTACACTAATAGCTAATGGATATGAACCAACAACAGAAGAAATTCAAATGCTAAAAGAAGAAGACAGATATCGATATAAATCATCGATAGAAGAACCACCAACATTAGAGTTAAAGCCACTTCCAAACCATTTGGAATATGCTTATTTACATGGTGAATCTGAATTACATGTAATAATATCGTCTTCTCTTACTGAAAATGAGAAATCACAACTCATTTATGTGCTAAAAGCTCATAAACCAGCCATTGCATGGAAGATTCATGATATTAAAGGAATAAGTCATTCGTATTGCACACATAAAATCCTTATGGAAGAAGGTCATAAAACGTATGTGCAACAGCAACGAAGACTAAATCCTAATATGAAAGATGTTGTTAAAAAATAAATTATTAAACTGCTTGATGCAGGTTTAATTTATCCAATTTCTGATAGTCCATGGGTAAGCCCAGTTCAATGCGTACCTAAGAAGGGTGGCATGACTGTCATCACAAATGAGAAAAATGAGCTTATTCCTACTAGGACTGTAACAGGATGCCGTGTTTGTATTGATTATAGAAAATTAAATGACGCCACCAGAAAAGATCACTTTCCGTTACCTTTCATTGATCAAATGTTGGAAAGATTAGCCGGAAATAGTTACTATTGTTTTCTTGATGGTTTTTCCGGATATTTTCAAATTCCAATAGCACCCGAAGATCAAGAGAAAAACACGTTCACGTGCCCTTATGGTACTTTTGCTTACAAACGCATACCATTTGGACTTTGCAACGCCCCTGCAACCTTTCAAAGGTGCATGCTGGCGATTTTTCACGACATGATAGAAGAATGCATGGAAGTTTTCATGGATGACTTTTCAGTCTTCGGTGATACATTTGAAACATGTCTAGTTAATCTGGAACGAATGCTTATTAGATGCGAACAATCAAATCTAGTTCTTAATTGGGAGAAATGCCATTTCATGGTTAAAGAAGGCATCGCTCTTGGTCATAAAATCTCAAAAGAAGGAATTGAAGTGGATAGAGATAAAGTAGATGTAATTGCTAAACTTCCACATCCCACCAATGTTAGAGGAGTTAGGAGTTTTCTAGGGCATGCCGGTTTTTACCGACGTTTCATAAAAGATTTTTCTAAAATTGCCACTCCTATGAATAAACTCCTAGAAAAGGATGCTCCATTCATCTTTTCAGATGAATGTATCAAATCTTTTAATATTCTTAAAGAGAAACTCACTAATGCGCCAATCATGATAACTCCGAATTGGAATTTACCGTTTGAACTAATGTGCGATGCAAGTGATTTTGCAATGGGAGCCGTTTTAGGACAAAGGATTGAAAAACGATTTCAACCTATATATTATGCTAGTAAGATGTTACAAGGAGCACAAAAAAACTACACAACTACTGAAAAAGAACTCCTTGCTATTGTCTTTGCTTTTGACAAATTTCGATCATATCTCGTTCTAGCTAAAACGGTGGTTTATACCGACCATTCTGCTCTTAGATACCTATTTTCGAAACAAGATGCTAAACCAAGATTAATCTGTTGGATCTTACTCTTACAAGAGTTCGATATTGAAATCCGAGATAAAAGAGGAGCAGAAAATCTCGCCGCTGATCATCTTTCTCGTCTTAAAAATCCCGAATTAGAAGTTCTAAATGAATCGGCCATACAAGACAACTTTCCTGATGAATATCTATTGAAGATAGATTATAATGAAATTCCATGGTTTGCAGACTATGCAAACTACTTAGTATGTAGATTCCTTGAAAAATGATTATCGTACCAAAAACGAAAGAAATTCTTTAGTGATATAAAACACTATTTCTGGGAAGATCCACATTTGTTTAAAAGTTGTCCCGATGGAATAATACGCCGATGTGTATTCGAAGATGAAGCTAGTAAAATCTTAAACCATTGTCACACAGGACCAACAGGAGGGCATTATGGGCCTCAACTCACAGCAAGAAAAGTTTACGATGTTGGATTCTATTGGCCTACAATTTACAAAGATGCACACCTTCTTTGCAAATCCTGTGATGCTTGTTAAAGGGCCGGAAAAATAAGTCAACGTGATGAAATGCCACAAAATGTCATTCAAGTATGTGAAGTATTTGACATTTGGGGTATTGACTTTATGGGTCCATTTCCAAAATCTCATAATAATCTATATATTCTCGTAGCCATTGATTATGTATCTAAATGGGCGGAAGCACAAGCTCTCCCAACTAACGATGCACGAGTTGTAGTCAACTTTTTAAAACGTCTTTTTACAAGGTTTGGAACACCGAAAGCTTTAATAAGTGATCGGAGTACTCATTTCTGTAATAATCAACTTGAGAAAGTTCTTAAAAGATATGGAGTAACTCATAAAATCTCCACCGCATATCATCCACAGACAAGTGGACAAGTTGAAAATACCAACCGAGCTTTAAAATGTATTCTAGAGAAAACCGTAGGATCAAATCCGAAGGAATGGTCCATAAAATTGGAGGATGCACTATGGGCTTTTAGAACAGCCTACAAAACTTCAATTGGAACCACACCTTTTAGACTCATTTATGGAAAAGCATGTCATCTTCCAGTAGAAATTGAACACAAAGCATTTTGGGCTTTGAAGACATGTAATCTTGATTTACATGAAGCTGGACGTCTACGGTTAAGTGAACTAAACGAATTAGAAGAATTTAGACATGAAGCATACGATAATTCGTTAATCTATAAGGAAAGAACGAAGAAATGGCATGATAAAAGAATCAGAAGTTCAAAATAATTTAAAGAATGAGACAGAGTTCTTCTTTTCAATTCACGATTCAAGCTATTTCCTGGAAAATTGAAATCAAGATGGTCTGGACCATTCATAGTCAAAAGAGTTTTCCCATACGGAACAGTAGAATTAATAAATTCAATTGGGATTGAATTTAAGGTTAATGGTCATAGAGTTAAACACTACATAGATAGTCCAATGGAAGTTGACAACGAAGTTAATCACAATTTCGATACCACAGCTAACTAAGTGTGGGGAGAATCAAGTCTTTGAAGGATAATATGTATTTCTGTTAGAGTTAGATTTTCTGTTTTCGTGTAGTTCTCGAAAATGGAACCCGAATGGTCTTTCCCTTACAGACCCTAAAGAACTAGTCTTCTCCCCCCATTCTGAATTTTTATTTTTTTTAGGTTTTACGAAATGAAGACTTCCTGTGAACTAAACCATGGTCTAATGCTACACGCTTTGATTACTAAACGTAATAATGACACACTTCCGAGTGAATTGGTATCAGTAATCAGAGAAAAATTGGACGGAGTAAGAAAAGAATCCAGATGCGAAGATAATAAGTTACAATTTGGTAAAGGAAAATCAAAATTCGCAGCGAAAAGAAGAGCACGACACCTTGAAAAATGTCACAAATGCGGAAAATGATCACACGAAGGTAAATGTTCAAATAATCAAACCTATTCAAACACCGAATTTGTTACTTTATGCAGAGATGGACCGTTCATATGTTTAGAAGAAAAAACATTAAATGCTCAAGGTTACGCCTATGTAGCCATGGAAAATCAATTAGTCTGACTATCTTATGAGTGGGCTAGAGCATATCACTAAGAATACTATCTCACAGGTAAGTTTGCACAGTTTTTAATTTTATTTTTATTTTTAACCTTTTGATAATAAACGCTAATTTGTTCGCTATAAAGTATTAAATTGGTATTCGATGAAATTAGGTCTTGCGACCGAAATTATTGATATCATTCAAAAATTTATTACATCACTGCGAAATTTAACGTTTATTCTTATGGTATAAATATCTTTAATCAATCAACTCAAAATATTTCAAAAATTCGTCATGAGTTAAATTAGGTTATGGAACCGAAATTACTTTACCGAAAAGAGGGGCGTATATTTTTGATAATATTTGATTGATTAAAGTGGGATAAAAGCCAAAAAGATTTTTAATTTTATTTTTACTTTGTTTTTAAAATTAATATTAAAATAATATTGTAAACTTGTTAAAATTAAATCAATATATTTAAAATTGTAAATATTTGAAAAATTAATATTTTTAATATAAGTTTGTATGTATAAAAACAAAAATATAATTTAAGTTTGGTGTGAATTTTTAATTTTATGCATTTTAAATTTAAGTTTGATGTGAATTTAAAAAAAAAATTTACTTTATTTCGTTAAGTTAAAAATATGATTTTTAAAAATTCGTCGTAAGTTGAAGACTAGGTCGTTGAACCGAAATTGCTTTACCCGAGGGCGGGACGAGAATTTTTATTATCATTATTTTTAATCTTATTGACTCAAAGTATGCCAAAAAAAATAAAAAAACCTAAAAATCTTAGCTTTTAAAACAATCGCTACAAAAAGACAAATTTTAAAATTTTGTCGAGGGACGGACTAGGACATCGATCCGAAACGACCTCGTTCTAAATAACAAGGGAAACAAATTTTTAAAATTAATTAATATTTGTTTTATAAGTTAAAGATTTAGAAAAAAAAATATATAAACACCGCGACTCGCGGAGTTTAAAGGGAAGGAATACCGCAACTCGCGGAGAGTTAAAAATCCAGAAAAAAAAAATTAAAGGATCGAACAGACCAGTTTTTTCCCAACCCAACCCAAAAATTGCGAAAAACACACATAAAAACACACACAAATCTGAAATTTTTGGCCGTTTTTCATCAAATCTTTCACAAAATCATGTTGAGAAGGATGCTATCAAGGAATTACTCAAGGAAAACGGTAATTTCTTCATCAAAACACCCATTTAATCCGAAAATTAGTGTTCTTGAACAAATTTATACCCAATTCGATTTTGATGCTTTTTAGTGTAATTATGCTTAAATTGCTTATGTATTATGCTTGTATAACCTAGATTGATGCTATTTAACATGATTAGAAGCCTTAAACTTCAAATTTTGAGTAATCTAGGGTTTGTGTTCTTGAGCAATTTGGGGATTTTTGATATAAACAGGTTATGGCCGATTTTTGTCATGAATTATTGCTAAATTAAGTAGTGTAACATGTTTAGGTAGTTAAATGATCCAAACTTTGAGCCTAAACATGATTTTTGAGAATTAAAGTGGACTTTTTCAAGTCTAAAATTCATGAACTTGATTTTTGAGAGATAATGCCATCTGCTAATAATGATTATTTTGACATGTTATTTGAGTTGAATGCTTATGAACTTGGCGAATATTTTCGTATATGCTTATTTGAAAAAGTGTAGATTTGATAAAAATATGAAAATGAGCATAAGTTTGATATAAATTGAACATTTCATTGTAATTATTTTGATTGATGATTTTGCTGACACTAATGCATATTTGGATGCACAAAAATTGTGTTTGATGTGTTTTGCAGACTGAAAGGGGCGAATCTTCATCCCAAGCTCGCATTGCTCCTCCTGAGAATGCGGAATAACATGATGTTGATAACTATTACAAACAAGATATACCTCATCCAGTTATGACATTTTCAGATATGCACGTGGAAGATTTGCACCTGAACTTGAGATTAGACAGACGTTGGATCGATTATCCAAAATACCAAAGGGGCTTGCACACTCTTCATTCTAAAGCTGTTGAAGTACCTAGGGTAATAGAACGGATTAGAGAATTACTTACACAGAGGTATGGTAATTCTACTTTTAATGATTGGGTACGATTATTCAACATGCGTAGACCTGTATATAAAGTATGGTGTGAAGAATTATTGTGTAGTATAGAAATAAATGATCGGGTAGCTACTTTAACCGATCGAACTTTTATTAGATTTTTGTTAGGAGGTTCGATGCGCCACATGTCTCTACTAGACATGGCTCAGGCCTTACGTATATATACGCCCGAGGAGCTAGCATCTGCCGATTGTCAAGGGTTGATATTAAATGGTAGGAAGATTGATGAAAATTTTGATACGCATGGTGTATGGAGTCAAATGACTAGCCATTACCGATTTAAAGGGGAAAATTACTCTTATCTTGATATTGATAGAGCTGAATTAAGAGTAATCCATAGGTTTCTAGCGAACTCGATTACACAGCGAGGTAAAAATAAGGAAAAGGTAAATGACCAAGATTTATTTTACCGCATGTGTATTCGAGACCCACAAAGCGCTGTGAGTATACCTTATTGTGTGGGTTATTATTTATCGGCTATGGTTAGGGGGATGAGACCGCACAGTATAATAGGAGGTGGTATATTTATTACATTAATTGCTGAGTATCTCGATGTGGATATAAGTCGGGGGTTATTATTAATCGAAGAACCAGAACCCCACGATACAATTGGTTTAAATGTATATCATGGTGCTAAGGTTTTGAAGAGGCGAAATAACGCTGCAGTACAATATAATGGAAGACATCCACAGGTTGAAAGAAATCAACAGCCAGGTAATGTGGGAGGGGGAAATGAAATGACAGAAATGTAAAGGTTTATAGCTTCACAAGAATATGAAAATGCTAGACATCGAGCATTTGAAGATTGGCAAGTTCATCAAAACCACATCATAGCTCATTTCCAACATGTAGGTAGAAACTATATTCCTACTCCAAAGCCCATATTTCCTCCCTGGTCTATAGAGATCCAACCACCGTATCCTACTTATATCCCAGCTGAAGCATTCTATAACACATACGGTTATGCATGGAACCCCTACTGGTATCAGTATCAACCCTAGTTTATTTAGTTTTATTTATTTTATTTTTGTAATGTTACTACATTTAACACTTATGTTGATATTGTAATAGTTTTTATAATTTTATAATTTTATTATTAGATTTTAATAATTTTTGAATGTGGGGTAATATACCAAACTTCAAAAATATGTATATATGTTTGCAGTTTATCTTATGTACACAACAGGGTAAAACAACGTATTTTCAAAGACTGACATTAAGTTCAGCAAAAGCAACTAATTTTGACGACAAGATGAAAAATAAATGTGATGTAACAACAAGACGGAATGAACAAATGATATGCACCATTTATCATTCAGCAAACAAACGCCAATATGTTTGGAAACTTTGGTAAAATTTGATCATTTTTCTACGCTAATCACCCTCAATAATTTAAATTGTTACTGATTTCTTGCAAATGAGGGCATTGCAAGATCTTAAGTGTGGGAAGGGGTTAAATTCTTTCGGATTTTAAAATTTTTACTTTATACACTTGGTTACCATTAGAAATACTAGTAAAGCAGTAGTTGTATTAGAATCTAGTGCTCTCTGATAATAAAGAACAGCCCTAGTCTTATATACTGACTACCCACTTCTAGTAGAATTTTTTAAAATTTTCAATTAAATGAACTCAAAATCATGTTTATACATATTTATGAACGATAAAACTAGGTGTTAACACCGAAATTATTGTTACCTCGGAAAGGACATAAATTGAGAAATAAACCAAAATGTTAGAATTCATTTAAAATGGAATAGAGGACAATAAAAAGGAAAATAAAAGCCAAGTGTGGGAAATTTTTACCAAGTTATTCAAAACATATATCACATATTTTTGTACAAATAATTGAAAATACTTTTGTTTTGGACTAAAATAATCAGTTTTACCCGATTTACTGTAATATATTTGAAAGAGAGATGGATCTACACGATGAATCAATCCCATCATTAAAAGGAAGTAAAGTCTTCCGAAAAAGAAACGCGCTTCTTGATTTAGGTCATGAAGTTGTCGTCCAGACCAGCTGTAGGTTGACGAAAAATCTAGAAAAGTCATCACTAAAATCAGCAGGAAATCCACGGACCTCAGCATCAAACAGGGTCGCCAAGTGGTCAGATTTATCCTAACCATGAGAAGGATTTATCTCGTACAATGGGGGGGCACCGTGGAAATTAGCTTGATAAGACTAATGAATCAGATCCCCAGAAAGGATAATCTCCTTAAAAGATCAAAAATCAGCTTTTAAGACTGACATTACTCAATCCTTGAGATTGACCTTAAAGATTGAGAATTCAAACTCATGGAATTCAATGATATCTAAACTTGAGCTTGAACGAGAAAATATTTTGATCAAAATTACAAACCGATTTGTTTTCTGAAAACCCATTTTCAATGCGTTCATTACCATTGAACGTAAAATTCGAGGAATTCACCTGGAATTCATTAGGTCACCTGAACCAAATCGGGTGTCAACCGTAAGAACGGTGGTTGCATAGCATGGTCAAAGACAAGACCTTGTGCCAGACCGAAAAATTATAAGGGTGAGCTTTACTATTGCTCCTACAAAGGATAATAATTGCATCCGACACGTTATAGACCATAATTAAAAGAATGTCAGGGGACATTGCCTTAACAGTTGCTTGTTCAACGCTTTCCTTTACAACCGGATGGTAGTTTACCGAAAGGTAATATACGGAGCAAGTATACTGGACGTGTTGCTTTCCTAATACAAGGTTAGCAAGTGGGTGACACAAAACCGCAAGTTTTGAGCTAAAAATTTCAAATATGAAACCCACCAAGCCCACAAAAAGAATTTGCAAACACTGGGGAAGGGTTATTCTGGAAAACTTATCTAGGGTAAAAGCTAGATTTAATTTTTAAAAGATCAAATGTTTTCATAAAGATCCAATTTCCTTAATGGATCTAAATTTTTATAGTCATGTGGGACTGTAAACCATAACGTTACTACCATTGTTTATACCGCCGTAAAGAAATCACTGATGTACAAAGTGTGAAGAATAAAGAAGTGATTCTAGTATTTCAAGACTATATTGCTTGAGGACAAGCAACACTCAAGTGTGGGAATATTTGATAATGCTAAAAATGAACATATATTTCATAGCATTATCCCTCAAGAAAGACAAGCTTTTAGTTGCAATTGTTCTATTTACAAGTGATATTCGTTTAAATAATAAAAGGTGAAGACAAAAGACAGATTCGACAAATTGAAGACGCAAACGACCAAAAAGCTCAAAAGTACAAAATACAATAAAAAAGGTTCCAATTATTGATGAGAAACGTCTCAAAATTACAAAAGTACAAGATTTAAAGCGCAAAGTACACGATATAAAATAGTACGCAAGGACGTTCGAAAATCCGGAACCGGGACCAGAGTCAACTCTCAACGCTCGACGCAACGGACTAAAAATTATAAGTTAACTATGTATATAAATATAATATAATATATAATTAATTATATAAATTATATATATATTATATTTATATAATAAAACCGTCGGCAGACTAGGATCCAAACTTGTGTGAGCTGGATTTACGAACTCCGCGACTTACGGAGTTTATAGTACAAAAATACCGCGACTCGTGGAGATGTCCTGGACAAAAATGCCTATAAAAGCTCGCGCATTCTGAACGTTTTATATATCCTTTTTCTTCTTCTCTCATCAAACGTATTATATATATATATTATAATTTTAATTTTAATTTTAATTCTAATAATAAGGGTATGTTAGCGAATGTTGTAAGGGTGTAAGTCGAAATTCTGTCCGTGTAACGCTACGCTATTTTTAATCATTGTAAGTTATGTTCAACCTTTTTAATTTAATGTCTCGTAGCTAAGTTATTATTATGCTTATTTACGAAGAAGTAATCATGATGTTGGGCTAATTACTAAAATTGGGTAATTGGGTTTTGTACCATAATTGGGGTTTGGACAAAAGAACGACACTTGTGGAAATTAGACTATGGGCTATTAATGGGCTTTATATTTGTTTAACTAAATGATAGTTTGTTAATTTTAATATAAAGATTTACAATTGGACGTCCCTATAAATAACCATACACACTCGATCGGACACGATGGGCGGGGTATTTATATGTACGAATAATCGTTCATTTAACCGGACACGGGAATGGATTAATAGTCTATGGAATTATTAAAACAGGGGTGAAATTATGTACAAGGACACTTGGCATAATTGATAACAAAGTATTAAAATCTTGGGTTACACGCAGTCGATAACCTGGTGTAATTATTAAACAAAGTATTAAAATCTTGTTACAGTTTAAGTCCCCAATTAGTTGGAATATTTAACTTTGGGTATAAGGATAATTTAAAGAGGACACTCGCACTTTATATTTATGACTGATGGACTGTTATGGACAAAAACCAGACTGACATATTAAATAATCCAGGACAAAGGATAATTAACCCATGAGCATAAAACTAAAATCAACACGTCAAACATCATGATTACGGAAGTTTAAATAAGCATAATTCTTTTTTTCATATTTAATTTCCTTTATTTTATATTTAATTGCACTTCTAATTATCGCACTTTTATTTATTGTTATTTAATTGCACTTTTAATTATCGTACTTTTTAATTATCGCAATTTTATTTTATCGCACTTTTATTTATCGCAATTTCATTATCGTTATTTACTTTACGCTTTAAATTAAGTCTTGTATTTATTTTTAATATTTTACATTAGGTTTTAACTACGACTAAAGTTTTAAAAATCGACAAACCGGTCATTAAACGGTAAAAACCCCCTTTATAATAATATTATTACTTATTTATATATTTGTATTTTTATAAATTAAAACTAATATAGCGTTAAGCTTTGTATAAAGATTTTCCCTGTGGAACGAACCGGACTTACTAAAAACTACACTACTGTACGATTAGGTACACTACCTATAAGTGTTGTAGCAAGGTTTAAGTATATCCATTCTGTAAATAAATAAATATCTTGTGTAAAATTGTATCGTATTTAATAGTTTTTCCTAGTAAAATATAAGCTATTTCATATACACCTCTGCGCACATCAGTAACGATCATACTCGTATCGCCGGATGTTAACTCTTTCGACTCAACGCATCCACGACCACATTCACCTTACCCAGATGATAAAGTATCTCACAATCATAATCAATTACCACATCCATCCATCTACGTTGACGATAATTCAAATCTCGTTGGTCAAAGAGATGTTTTAAACTCTTGTGATTCGAATAAATCGTACACTTGACAACATACAAGTAGTGGCGCCAAATTTTCAACGCATGAACCACTGCCGCTGAAATGTCCCGTTCATATCGATTATAAACGTTTCATATAAATTGATTTCGTTGCGAGGTTTTGACCTCTATATGAAACGTTTTTCAAAGACTGCATTCAATTTTTAAAACAAACCATAACCTTTATTTTATTGATAAAGGTTTAAGAACATTACGACGATTATCAAATAATGATAATCTAAAATATAGCGTTTTCACACGATCATTACATAATGGTTTACAATAATATTACACATCAACTTAAGTCTTCGAATGCAGTTTTTAAACAATATTATACAAGCATGGACTCCAAATCTTGCCCTTAATTTAGTATGCAACAGCGGAAGCTCTTAACAATCACCTGAGAATAAACATGCTTAAAACGTCAACAAAAATGTTGGTGAGTTATAGGTTTAACCTATATATTTATCAAATAGTAATAATAGACCACAAGATTTCATATTTCCAATTTTCATAAATATACATACCATACATAGAGATAAAAATGATTCATATGGTGAACACCTGGTAACCGACATTAACAAGATGAATATAGAATATCCCCATCATTTCGGGACTCTCTTTGTACATGATAAAATCAAAGTACTAAAGTAGTTCAAATTCTCTGACTAGGGCTTGTTAGTGCCCATAGATCTATCTTTAGGATTCGCGTCAATTAGGGGCCAGTTCCCTAATTCTTAGGCTACCAAGCTAAAAGGGGCATATTCGATTTCGATAATTCAACCATAGAATGTAGTTTCACGTACTTGTGTCTATTTTGTAAAACATTTATAAAACTGCATGTATTCTCATCCCTAAAAAAAATATTAGATTTCAAAAGTGGGACTATAACTCACTTTCACAGATTATCACATCGTCGAAAAATAACACTTGGCCACTGATCGATTCACGAACCTATAATAAATATATACATATATATCAAAGTACGATCGAAATATATTCATACCATATTTTATTACGTTTTAACGATTTAAGTTTGTTAAGTTGACGGTCCAACGTTAGTAGTCCACAATTAATTGTCCACAGTTAGTAGTACAGAAATAAATTAATATATTTTCTCGAATCAATCCACGACCCAGTGTATACAAGTCTCAGACTCGATCACAACTCAAAGTATATATATTATTTTGGAATCAACCTCAACCCTGTATAGCTAACTCGATCATTACCGCATATAGATTGTCTATGGTTGTTCCAAATAATATATATAGATGACGTCGATATGATATGTCAAAACATTGTATACGTGTCTATGGTCTATCAAGACATGTATAATAAAATATAAGTTAGTTAAGTTATGTTTAGTATGGATTTGTTATAAAATTTACGTAGCTACAACAAGTAAAATTTTCCAGTTTTCTTTTACCCATAATTTCTTCGTTTTAAATCCGTTTTGAGTTAATCAAATTGCTATGGTTTAATATTGAACTGAAATTTATGAAACTAAACAGAAAAAGTATAAGTTTATAGTCGAAAATATAAGTTACAAGTCGTTTTTGTAAGAGGTAGTCATTTCAGTCGAAAGAACGACATCTTGATGACCATTTTGAAAAACATACTTCCACTTTGAGTTTAACCATGACTTTTGGATATAATTTCATGTTCATAAGAAAAATCATTTTCTCAGAAGAATAACTGTTAATTCAAAGTTTATCATAGTTTGTAATTATCTAACCCAAAACAGCCCCCGGTTTCACTATGACGGCGTATGTCTGGTTTTACGGTGTTCTTCGTGTTTCCAGGTTTTAAATTATTAAGTTAGCATATCATATAGATATAGAACATGTGTTTAGTTGATTTTAAAAGTTAATTTAGAAGGATTAACTTTGTTTGCGAACAAGTTTAGAATTAACTAAACTATGTTCTAGTGATTACAAGTTTAAATCTTCGAATAAGATAGTTATATATATATGAATCGAATGATGTTATGAACATCATTACCACCTCAAATTTAGTAGGTAAACCTACTGGAAGTGACAAGAAATGATCTAGCTTCAAAGGATCTTGGATGGCTTGAAAGTTCTCGAAGTAGAATCATGACACAAAAACAAGTTCAAGTAATATTTTCTACTCGAATTAAGATAGTTATAGTTATAGAAATTGAATCAAAGTTTGAATATGAGTATTACCTTGTATTAGAATGATAACCTACTGTAAGTAACAAGGGTTCCTTGAACTTAGATGATTACTTGGAATGGATTAGGAAGCTTGGAAGTAAATTTGCAAACTTGGAAGTGTTCTTGATTTTATGAAACTAGAACTTATAGAATTTATGAAGAACACTTATAACTTGAAGATAGAACTTGAGAGAGATCAATTAGATGAATAAAATTGAAGAATGAAAGTGTTTGTATGTGTTTTTGGTCGTGACTCCTGGATTAGATATAAAGGATGTTAAGTTTGTTTTCTTGTAAATAATTCATGAATGATTTATAATACTTTTTGTAATTTTGTGAGATATTTCATGCTAGTTGCCAAATTATGGTTCCCACATATTTGATGACTCATTAAGGACTGCTAAGAGCTGATCATTGTGTATATACCAATAGTATGTACATCTAGGAGCTGGGTATTGTACGAGTACGAATACAGATCGAGTACGAGTAGAATTATTGATGAAAATGAATGGAAATGTAATTGTAACCATTGTTGTTAAGTATGAGTGTTTTGATATATGTCTTGAAGTCTTCCAAAAGTATAATAATACATCTTAATATACTACATGTATATACATTTTAACTGAGTCGTTAAGTCATCGTTAGTCGTTACATGTAAGTGTTGTTTCGAAACCTTTAAGTTAACAATCTTGTTAAATGTAATTAATCCATTGTTATTATACTTAAATGAGATGTTAAATTGTTATGTTAACATGATAACATGGTGTATTAATATATCTTAATAACATATATATATATATATATATATATATATATATATATATATATATATATATATATATATATATATATGTTAAAATACTATTACAACGATAATCGTTACATATATATATTGTTTCGAAATCCTTAAGTTAGTAGTCTCATCTTACTTGTGTAGTTCATTGTTAATACACTTAATGATATAATTAATTATCATTTTATCATGTTAAACATAATGTGTTCATATCTTAATACAATTCATATGTATTTATTTTAATTAAAACGTTGTTATAACGATAATCGTAATATATATCGTTTTGAGTTTCTTTAATTCAGTAGTTTCATTTTATGCATATAACCCTTTGTTAATATACTTTATAAGATACTTACTTATCATAATATCATATTATATATATATATATATATATATATATATATATATATATATATATATATATATATATATATATATATATATATATATATATATATATATATATATATATATTCATATATATATATATACCGTCATGTCGTTTTTACAAGTTTTAACGTTCGTGAATCACCGGTCAACTTGGGTGGTCAATTGTCTACATGAAACTCATTTCAAATAATCAAGTCTTAACAAGTTTGATTGCTTAACATGTTGGAAACATTTAATCATGTAAATATCAATTTCATTTAATATATATAAACATGGAAATGTTCGTGTTACTACAGTATCTACCCGTTAAATAAATTTCGTCCCAAAATTTTAAGCAGTTAGAGGTGTTGAGGTTTCATCTGGAAATAAGTGTGGGTATTTCTTCTTCATCTGATCTTCACGTTCCCAGGTGAACTCGGGTCCTCTACGAGCATCCCATCGAACCCTAACGATTGGTATTTTATTTTGCTTAAGCCTTTTAACCCCACGATCCATTATTTCGACGGGTTCTTCAATGAATTGAAGTTTTTCATTGATTTGGATTTCGTCTAAAGGAATAGTGAGATCTTCTTTGGCTAAGCATTTCTTCAGATTTTAAATGGCGAGTTGTTGAGGTAAATCAAGTCGGTAAGCTACTAGTCCGACACGATCTATAATTTTAAATGGTCCAATGTACCTTGGATTCAGTTTCCCCCGTTTACCAAATCGAACAACGCCTTTCCAAGGTGAAACCTTAAGCATGACCATCTCTCCAATTTCAAATTCGATATCTTTTCTTTTACTATCTGCGTAGCTCTATCCCCCACCTCGTTCCAACAAATCGGAGACCTGCACTTTCTGCCATAAAGTGCCTCAAATGATACCATTTCAATACTCGAGTGATAACTATTGTTGTAGGAAAATTCTGCTAACGGTAGATGTCGATCCCAACCGTTTCCAAAATCAATAACACATGCTCGTAGCATGTCTTCAAGGGTCTGTATCGTCCTTTCGCTCTGCCCATCAGTTTGTGGATGATAGGCAGTACTCATGTCTAGACGAGTTCCCAATGCTTGCTGTAATGTCTGTCAGAATCTTGAAACAAATCTGCCATCCCTATCAGAGATAATATAGATTGGTATTCCATGTCTGTAGACGACTTCCTTTAAGTATAATCGTGCCAATTTTTTCATTTTATCATCTTCTCTCATTGGAAGAAAGTGTGCTGATTTGGTGAGACAATCGACTATTACCAAAATAGTATCATAACCACTTGCAGTCCTTGGCAATTTAGTAATGAAATCCATGGTAATATTTTCCCATTTCTATTTCGGGATTTCGGGTTGTTGAAGTAGACCTGATGGTTTCTGATATTCAACTTTGACTTTAGAGCACGTCAAATATTCTCCTACGTATTTAGCAATATCGGCTTTCATACCTGGAAACCAACAATATTTCTTGAGATCCTTGTACATCTTTTCCGCTCCGGGATGTATTGAGTATCTAGTTTTCTATGCTTCCCCAAGTACCATTTCTCTCACATCTTCAAACTTTGGTACCCAAATTCTTTCAGCCCTATACCGGGTTCTGTCTTCTCGAATATTAAGATGTTTCTCCGATCCTTTGGGTATTTCATTCTTTAAATTTCCCTCTTTTAAAACTCCTTGTTGCGCCTCTTTTATTTGAGTAGTAAGGTTAGTACGAATGATTATATTCATAGCTTTTACCCGCATAAGTTCTCTGTCCTTTCTACTCAAAGCGTCGGCTACCACATTTGCCTTCCCCGGGTGGTAACGATTCTCAAAATCGTAATCATTTAACAATCAATCCACCTACGTTGCCTCATGTTCAGTTGTTTCTGATTAAATATATGTTGGAGACTCTTGTGGTCAGTATATATGATACTTTTGACCCCATATAAGTAGTGCCTCCAAGTCTTTAATGCAAAAAACAACAGCGCCCAATTCCAAATCGTGAGTCGTATAATTTTGATCGTGAATCTTCAATTGTCTGGACGTATAAGCAATTACATTCGTTCGTTGCATTAATACATAACCAAGACCCTGCTTCGAAGCGTCACAATAAGTCACAAAATCATCATTCCCTTCAGATAATGACAACATAGGTGTCGTAGTTAGCTTTTTCTTTAACAATTGAAACGCTTTCTCTTGTTCATCCTTCCATTCAAATTTCTTCCCTTTATGCGTTAATGCAGTCAAGGGTTTTGCTATTTTGAAAAAATCTTGGATGAATCTTCTATAGTAACCAGTCAGTCCTAAAAATTGGGGTATATGTTTCGGAGTTTTCGGGGTTTCTCACTTTTTAACGGTTTCAATCTTTGCCGGATCCACCTGAATACCTTCTTTGTTTACTATGTAACCGAGGAATTGAACTTCTTCCAATCAAAATGCACACTTTGAAAACTTAGCGTACAGTTTTTTTTCCCCCAACAACTCTAGCACTTTTCTCAAATGTTCTTCGTGCTCTTGATCATTCTTTGAGTAAATAAGTATGTCATCAATGAAAACAATGACAAACTTGTCTAGGTATGGTCCACACACTCGGTTCATGAGGTCCATGAACACAGCTGGTGTGTTAGTTAAACTAAACGGCATAACCATAAACTCGTAATGACCATAACGCGTCCTGAAAGCAGTCTTCGGAATATCATCCTCCTTCACTTGCATTTGATGATACCCGGAACGTAAATCGATCTTTGAATAAACCGACGAGCCTTGTAGTTGATCAAATAAGTCGTCAATTCTCGGTAGTGGGTAACGGTTCTTGATGGTAAGTTTGTTCAATTCTCGGTAGTCGATACACAACCTGAATGTACCATCCTTCTTTTTGACAAACAAAACAGGAGCTCCCCATGGTGATGTACGTGGTCGTATGAAACCACGGTCTAAAAGTTCTTGTAATTGGCTTTGGAGTTCCTTCATTTCGCTGGGTGCAAGTCTGTATGGAGCACGAGCTATTGGTGCAGATCCTGGTATGAGATCTATTTTAAATTCAACAGATCGGTGTGGAGGTAGTCCCGGTAATTCTTTCGGAAATACATCGGGAAATTCTTTTGCGACGGGAACATCATTGATGTTCTTTTCTTCTGGTTTAACTTCTTCGATCTGTGCTAGAACGGCATAGCAACCTTTTCTTATTAGCTTTTGTGCCTTTAGGTTACTAATAAGATTTAACTTCGCGTTGCTCTTTTCTCCGTACACCATTAAGGGTTTTCTCTTTTCGCGCATAATGCAAATCGCATTTTTGTAACAAACGATCTCCGCTTTCACCTCTTTCAGCTAGTCCATGCCAATTATCACATCAAAACTCCCTAAATCTACTGGTATCAAATCAATCTTAAATATTTCGCTAACCAGTTTAATTTCTCGATTCCGAGATATATTATCTGCTGAAATTAATTTACCGTTTGCTAATTGGAGTAAAAATTTATTATCCATAGGCGTCAATGGACAACTTAATTTAGCACAAATATCTCTACTCATATTGCTTCTATCCGCACCTGAATCAAACAAAACATAAGCAGATTTATTGTCAATAAGAAACGTACCCGTAACAAGCTCCGAGTCTTCTTGCGCTTCTGCCGCATTAATATTGAAAACTCTTCTGCGGCCTTGCCCATTAGTATTCCCCTGATTCAGGCAATTTCTAATAATGTGGCCCGGTTTTCCACATTTATAACAAACTACGGCGGCATTATTTGTTCTGACATTATTTGTTCCTTTAATTCTGTTATTCATCGTTCCGTAGGCTTCACACTTCGTCGCACTATGACCACTTCTATTACACTTGGTGCAAAATGTCGTGCAGAACACATTCGGATGGTACTCTTCACACCTTTGACATGGCTGTTTCTACTTCTTGTTGTTATAGGAATTGTTGTTGTTGTGGTTGTTATTGTTGTTAGGACGATTGTTGTAGTTGTTGTTGGGACGTTTGTTGTAGTTGTTATGGTGGTTATTGTAGTTGGTGTTACGATTGTTGTTGTTGCGATTGATGTTGCGGTTGTTGGGATAGTTGTTGCGATTGTGAATGTGATTGTTGTTGTTGTTGTATTGGTGACCCTTGTCACTGGTTTCTTCCCACTCTCTCTTGACTTGTTTCATATTGGCCTCTTCGGCCGCCTGCTCTTTAATTCTTTCCTCAATCTGGTTTATGAGTTTGTGAGCCATTCGACTTGTCTTTTGTATGGAGGCGGGCTCGTGTGAACTCACATCTTCTTGAATCCTTTCTGGTAACCCCTTTACAATTGAGTCGATCTTCTCATCTTCGTCTTCGAAAGCTCTTGGACACAATAGGCACAACTCTGTGAATCTTCGTTCGTAGGTGGTAATGTCGAATCGTTGTGTTCTTAATCCTTTAAGCTCTACTTTGAGCTTATTGACCTCATTTCTGGGATGGTACTACTCAGTCATCAGGTGCTTGAATGCTGACCACGGTAGTGCGTAAGCAGCATTTTGTCCCACCTGCTCGAGATAGGTATTCCACCATGTTAATGCAGCACCTGTGAAGGTATGCGTAGCGTACTTTACTTTGTCTTCTTCAGTGCACTTACTTATGGCAAACACCGATTCGACCTTCTCGGTCCACCGTTTTAATGCGATTGGACCCTCGGTTCCATCGAATTCCAGACGTTTACAGGCAGTGAATTCTTTGTAGGAGCATCCTACACGAGTTCTTGTGGCATTAGTTCCATTGCTGGATTCAGAGTTATTGTTGTTTTGCATTGTGGCTTGTACTGTAGCTATGTTTGCTGCAAGGAAAACACGGAAGTCTTCCTCGCTCATGTTCAAGTTCTGACGAGTAGTCGGTGCCATTTGCTTCAAATATAGCCAAAAGAATTAAGTTAATCATATAGAATATTAAGAATAGTCAATAGTATTTTGTAGCATAATATGAACTTATTTATAAAAGATTTTTCTTCATATTAGCGTTTTATAATTTTTCATTCGGGTAGTACCTACCCGTTAAGTTCATACTTAGTAGCTAATATACAATTCAACTACTACAATTCTATATAAAAAACTGATTACAATAATATTTCGCGTTCAAACTTTTATACAATATTTTACAAACTTACAATACCGTTATTTTACATATAGCATGAAATACAACACATAATAACTTTGATACAAGGCAGTTGTGAAGTCAATTCTAGTTAAGCGCAAGTCATTGAGCAAAGGTAATAAAGACACGTAATTCATAAGTCCAGAAACAAGTCATGCATTCGGGTTTTACTAGTATTATTTCCCATCCTTGGTCTTGTGGAAAATAACCGTTGTGACCGTTAGCAAGACATCATGTTGTAACATCTTCAAAAGGACAGGGGTTATGTAATGCCCAATAGCCCCGTAACAATCTAAAAACCTTGTTTCTCACCCCAACTACTGAATCCATCACTTCTGGGAATGTTTTATTTAACAGTTGTAATCCGATATTCTTTTTCTCACTTTGGTGTGAAGCGAACATCACTAACCCGTAAACATAACATGCTTCCTTAAGTTGCATGTTAGAAGCCCTTTCTAAAGAACGAAGTCCTATGTTGGGATATGTGGAGTCAAAATAGATTCTTAACCCGTAGCGTAAAATTGCATTTGAGTTCCCCGCACTTAATGCCTTAAAGAAAACAAGGCGTAACTTAAGGTCTCCCCAATGTGATATACCCCATCTTTCAAAGGAAAGCCTTTTATAAACTAAGGCATGCCTGGAACGTCTTTCAAATGTTCGACAAACTAATTTCGCCATAAATAATTATGCCGATGAATTTTGACCGACTCTAGACAAGATTTAATCAATCAAATCCCCTGGTAGGTCTTCTAAAATATTTGGTCGTCTATCCTTAACATCCATTTTGTATTTTTATACTGTAAAATAGACGAAGATTAGATTCGTAAGAGATAATTAACAAGAAATAGAAGCAATTTTTACATATAACAAAAAGTACAAGCATACTATAATACATATATTACACAACATGATGACAACTCTTTATTCCGACTCACTTGTTTCTTCCTCTTCAGACTCATTTCGTTTTGCTAATTTTCTAGGGATACATGGTGCTCCTCTAATACGAGCCGTCATTTTCACAAATAGTTTAGAAAAACCTGGTAGCTTAGATCTTCCCGGGTTATAGTTAAAATTTAAGAAATACGGGTGTTTACGATACACCCCATCAGGGTACTTCATGTTAACATAAAGTTCATCGGGGTTGGAATCAGGTTTCTCTATTTTGATGCCTTTTCCCTTATTATTTTCTTTTGCTTTCTTAAATTGGGTCGGGGTAATTTCTATAACATCATCGGAATCCTCGTCGGGATTCGATTCATCAGAAAATTAGTAATTTTCCCAATATTTTGCTTCCTCGGAGGAAACACCATTGACCATTTTTAACTTTGGTCCATTGGTTGAGAATTTGCTTTTATTTATCAGTTTTTCTGTGATTCCTAATATTTCCTCCTCCAGAATCTCTTCTTCTTCCGGTTCCTCTTCCTCCGGTTCCTCTTCCTCCTGTTCCTCTTCTTCCGGTTCCTCTTCTTCCGTTCCTCTTCTTCCGGTTCTTCTTCGGGAATTTGTGAATCTTTCCAATATATATTCGATTCTTCATTATTATTAGGTGAGTCTATTGGATTTGTACTAGAGGTAGACATCTATCAAACAATATCAAACACGTTAAGAGATTAATATATCACATAATATTTACATGTTAACAATTTGTAGTTTCCAACAAAAAGTGTTAAGCAATCGTTTTTAAAGAAAACACGGTCGAAGTCCAGACTCACTAATGCATCCTAACAAACTCGATAAGACACAATAATGCAATTTCTAGTTCACTAAGACCAACGCTCGGATACCAACTAAAATATCCCGTTCATATCGATTATAAATGTTTCATATTAATTGATTTCGTTGCGAGGTTTTGACCTCTATATGAGACGTTTTTGAAAGACTGCATTCAATTTTTAAAACAAACCATAACCTTTATTTTATCGATAAAGGTTTAAGAATATTACGACGATTATCAAATAATGATAATCTAAAATATAGCGTTTTCACACGACCATTACATAATGGTTTACAATAATATTACACATCAACTTAAGTCTTCGAATGCAGTTTTTAAACAATATTATACAAGCAGGGACTCCAAATCTTACCCTTAATTTAGTATGCAACAGCGGAAGCTCTTAGCAATCACCTGAGAATAAACATGCTTAAAACGTCAACAAAAATGTTGGTGAGTTATAGGTTTAACCAATATATTTATCAAATCGTTATAATAGACCACAAGATTTAATATTTTCAATTTTCATAAATATACATCCCATACATAGAGATAAAAATCATTCATATGGTGAACACCTGGTAACCGACATTAACAAGATGCATATAGAATATCTCCATCATTCTGGGACTCCCTTCGGACATGATAAAATCAAAGTACTAAAGCAGTTCAAATTCTCTGACTGGGGCTTGTTAGTGCCCATAGATCTATCTTTAGGATTCGCGTTAATTAGGGGCCAGTTCCCTAATTCTTAGGCTACCAAGCTAAAAGGGGCATATTCGATTTCGATAATTCAACCATAGAATATAGTTTCACGTACTTGTGTCTATTTTGTAAAACATTTATAAAACTGCATGTATTCTCATCCCAAAAAAAATATTAGATTTCAAAAATGGGACTATAACTCACTTTCACAGATTATCACTTCATCGGAAAATAACACTTGGCCACTGGTCGATTCATGAACTTATAACAAATATATACATATATATCAAAGTACGATCGAAATATATTCATACCATATTTTATTACGTTTTAATGATTTAAGTTTGTTAAGTTGACAGTCCAACGTTAGTAGTCCACAATTAATTGTCCACAGTTAGTAGTACAGAAATAAATTAATATATTTTCTCGAATTAATCCACGACCCAGTGTATACAAGTCTCAGACTCGATCACAACTCAAAATATATATATTATTTTGGAATCAACCTCAACCCTGTATAGCTAACTCGATCATTACCGCATATAGAGTGTCTATGGTTGTTCCAAATAATATATAGATGACGTCGATATGATATGTCAAAACATTGTATATGTGTCTATGGTCTATCAATACATGTATAATACAATATAAGTTAGTTAAGTTATGTTTAGTATGGATTTGTTATAAAATTTACGTAGCTACAACAAGTAAAATTTTCCAGTTTTGTTTTACCCATAATTTTTCGTTTTAAATCCGTTTTGAGTGAATAAAATTGCTATGGTTTCATATTGAAATGAAATTTATGAAACTAAACAGAAAAAGTATAAGTTTATAGTCGAAAATATAAGTTACAAGTCATTTTTGTAAGAGGTAGTCATTTCAGTCGAAAGAACGACATCTTGATGACCATTTTGAAAAACATACTTTCACTTTGAGTTTAACCATGATTTTTGGATATAGTTTCATGTTCATAAGAGAAATCATTTTCCCAGAAGAACAACTTTTAAACCAAATTTTATCATAATTTTTAATTATCTAACCCAAAACAGCCCCCGGTTTCACTACGACGGCGTATGTCCGGTTTTACGGTGTTCTTCGTGTTTCCAGGTTTTAAATCATTAAGTTAGCATATCATATAGATATATAACATGTGTTTAGTTGATTTTAAAAGTTAAGTTAGAAGGATTAACTTTGTTTGCAAACAAGTTTAGAATTAACTAAACTATGTTCTAGTGATTGCAAGTTTAAATCTTCGAATAAGATAGTTATATATATATGAATCGAATGATGTTATGAACATAATTAATACCTCAAATTTAATAGGTAAACCTATTGGAAGTGACAAGAAATGATCTAGCTTCAAAGGATCTTGGATTTCTTGAAAGTTCTCGAAGTAGAATCATGACACAAAAACAAGTTCAAGTAAGATTTTCTACTCGAATTAAGATAGTTATAGTTATAGAAATTGAATCAAAGTTTGAATATGAGTATTACCTTGTATTTGAATGATAACCTACTGTAAGTAACAAGGGTTCCTTGAACTTAGATTATTACTTGGAATGGATTAGAAAGCTTGGAAGTAAACTTGCAAACTTGGAAGTGTTCTTGATTTTATGAAACTAGAACTTATAGAATTTATGAAGAACAATTAGAACTTGAAGATAGAACTTGAGAGAGATCAATTAGATGAAGAAAATTGAAGAATGAAAGTGTTTTTATGTGTTTTTGGTCGTGACTCATGGATTAGATATAAAGGATGTTAAGTTTGTTTTCTTGTAAATAATTCATGAATGATTTATAATATTTTTTGTAATTTTGTGAGATATTTCTTGCTAGTTGCCAAATGATGGTTCCCACATGTTTGATGACTCATTAAGGGCTACTAAGAGCTGATCATTGAAGTGTATATACCAATAGTATGTACATCTAGGAGCTGGGTATTGTACGAGTACGAATACGGATCGAGTACGAGTAGAATTGTTGATGAAAATGAATGAAAATGTAATTGTAACTATTGTTGTTAAGTATTAGTGTTTTGATATATGTCTTGAAGTCTTCCAAAAGTATAATAATACATCTTAATATACTACATGTATATATATATATTTTAACTGAGTCGTTAAGTCATCGTTAGTCGTTACATGTAAGTGTTGTTTCGAAACCTTTAAGTTAACGATCTTGTTAAATGTAATTAATCCATTGTTATTATACTTAAATGAGATGTTAAATTGTTATGTTAACATGATAACATGGTGTATGAATATATCTTAATATCATATATACAACAACAACAACAACAACAACAATACCCAATCCCATATGCGTGGGGTATGGGGATATCTTAATATCATATATATATATCTTAAAATACTATTACAACAATAATCGTTACATATATATATTGTTTCGAAATCCTTAAGTTAGTAGTCTCATCTTACTTGTGTAGTTCATTGTTAATAAAATTAATGATATAATTAATTATCATTTTATCATGTTAGAAATACTGTGTTCATATCTTAATACAATTCATATGTATTTATTTTAATTAAAAATTTGTTATAACGATAATCGTAATATATATCGTTTTGAGTTTCTTTAATTCAGTAGATTCATTTTATGCATATAACCCTTTGTTAATATATTTTGTAAGATACTTACTTATCATAATATCATGTTATATATATATATATATATATATATATATATATATATATATATATATATATATATATATATATATATATATATATATATATATCGTCATGTCGGTTTTACAAGTTTTAACGTTCGTGAATTGCCGGTCAACTTGGGTGGTCAGTTGTCTACATGAAACGCATTTCAAATAATCAAGTCTTAACAAGTTTGATTGCTTAACATGTTGGAAATATTTAATCATGTAAATATAAATTTCATTTAATATATATAAACATGGAAAAGTTCGGGTTACTACAGCCGCATATTCAAGATCATGAGTCGGGTATCTCTTTTCATGTTCCTTTAATTGTCGTGAGGCGTAAGCGATAACTTTACCCCGTTGCATTAGAACACACCCGAGCCCATTTAACTAGGCATCACACTAAACCGTCATATCTTCAACACCTTCCGGCAACACTAAGACCGGAGCTTGACATAATTTCTCTTTCAACAATTGGAAAGCAATTTCTTGCTTGTTTTCCCAATTAAATCTCGCGTTCTTCCTTGTCAACTTTGTTAACGGAGAAGCGATCTTAGAAAAGTCTTGGATAAACCGACGATAATAACCGGCCAATCCGAGAAAACTTCGGATTTTCGTAGGTGTAGTCGGTTGTTCCCAACTCTTCACCGTCTCTATCTTCCCCAGATCCACTTGAATACCTTCTTTGTTCACAATATGGTCAAGGAATTACAATTCCCTTAGCCAAAATTCACACTTGGAGAATTTGGAATACAACTTCTCCTTCCGTAAAGTCTTCAACACTTCCCGCAAATGGCGTTCATATTCCTTCATACTCTTAGAATAGACAAGTATGTCGTCAATGAACACAATTACCTGTGATGACCCGAAAATTTCGACCAAATTTTAACTTAAATCTTATATGGTTTTGACACGATAAGCAAAGTCTTTTATGTTGAGTCTCAAAATTTTTGAACTATTTTATGTATTCAATTGATCTTCGACCATTCCCGACGATTCACGAACCTGTACTGGTAAATAAATATGTATATATATAAATGTAATATATATATAAAATGTATATGTATCAAATATTTAAAGAATGTTATCACATAATGAATGATATAATTACGTAATTAATAAAATGTAAAATTTATATATTAAATGTAGTTACAAGTTAAAATATATTTGTTATATCAATAATATTAGTGTTATCTTTATCATATATTATTAATAACAATATTATTGTCATTAAAATTATCATGATTACTTAACATTATCATCAAAATTATTAGTAATACCATTATGACTAAAATTATTAAAATTATTATAATTATGGTTATTATCATTATAATACAACTTATTAATTTTTTTAATATTATTATTACTTCTATTATTATTATTAAGTTTATTATTAGTATTACTAATTTATTTACAGTATTATAATTAGTAATATCTATTAATTACCAAAATTATGTATAAACATGTAGAATCAGATAAAAACATGAATAAGTTACATATCATTAGCTATTATTTTTTATTTTTTTTGATTGATTCTTCCTGTCTCCTTCTTGTTACATATCCTTGTCAACCCTTATTCTATCAATATACAACCGGATAAACAGAATCAAACAAAACAGATTAAAGAATCAGGTGTGTAAACGCGTGACCTTCTGTTACATATTCCTATCACTTTATTCTTCTGTTCTTTCTCCCACTAGTATCGATCTCCATTCGCAGATACAAAACAAAATCTTAAGAAATCAATATCAAATAAGTGTACGAATCTGTTTCCTGTCACTTTCAGGCTTTATACAATTTTGTTTCTGTCTCTGATCAATGACAGTAATCATAAACAGATAGATGGAATCTGTTATCCATCCCCATCCGAGATATTATTCTCCTGAATGAAAGTTTATGACTTTTCTGGCTTCAATTTGTTACATGTCGATCTCAATTCACAGATGAAAACAAATTCAGTTGCAAGTCTCTTTCTGCTTTTATTTTATTTTGTTATTTTCTTCTTGCCTCGAATATTTCTGTCGACCAACATCAATCCTAAAAAACAAAATGTGATCAGTTATTGATACGATATCACTTACTATATATACAAATAATTACATACACAAATGACATAGAGGTAGAGAGTTATAGAAATTACATTCATCATCACCATCTTAAATTGTTGTTACTATCTTGGGTTTGCAACCATCTCCACAACACCACCGACACCCTTGGCTCACTTCCTTCACGACACCACCTTCTAACCACCGGTCTCATTCACCGTAAGCCACCATCCTTTCATGTTATATTTTCGAGCACCCATATTCACCACCATTTACTTTTCACCTTCATCCACCTTCTACCATCACCCTACGCCCACGATATGCAGCTACCTTTATTTATTTATTTATTTATTTTTTGTTTTGTGCAAACCATAAACAAACCATGATCACCACCATCCCTCTTATTCGAACCCAAACTCAACCGCCATTTATTTCTTGCACCCTAGCTGCTCCTGTTTCTTTTATCCAAAACACAAATAAACCACCATCATAACCAACACCTTCTATGTCTCTCTCTCTCTCTATTTTCTTCTCTTCGTAAAACCATATCCAAACACGTTAACAAACTGCTATTGCTACTGCGTAAATTTTTTTTCTCTGTTTCTTTTTCGAACAACTATCTTCACCTTATATTCTTTTTACCACCACCATCATTGTTTAGCCAGAAATACAAATCGCCACCTTTGAAGTATATATGATTGAATTAAGCGAATAATTGTATATGCTTTTTATTGTTGGCAGACAAACCCTACCTCACCCACTCATCCACTAACTAGTTTTAAAAGCAAATAACTAATACCTTGACTTTGTTTCTATTCGAGTAAGATATAAAAACTAGTCCCCAATTGCACATGATTTACGTTGATGATCTAATGAATTTAACGTGCTGGTGGGCTGATGTAATCTTGGATGACACATAAAAATACTTGTGGGACAATGTTTAAACATTACATGGGCGACAACCTTTATTAAAGAATTGGAATCGTGTACTAGTTGGGGCCGTAACATTATTCAGATAGGCCAACGTAAGCAGGAACCAAATTATATTATAATACATATCAACTATGATAATAATTAGTGTAATGGTTAATGAAACAAGGATGAGGTGTTAAATAATACTGTTTGAAGGTTACCAGTCCAAAACCCCACGATCATTTTGTAACGAGAATTCTTTATTGGGCCACCATTTGTTTTATTAGGACCGTGATTTGTGGAATTAGTAATTGGGAATATCTTGACTACCATGATTAACTTGGCCGAACACCATTTTAATTAGAGTAAGATTGTGATTTGATCGATTATCATGATGTTGGAATGTAGGGTATCGAGTATGATAATGACAACTTGATAATAATAAAGATGATGATGACTAGTAGCGATGAAGGTGATATAGGGTACATGAAATAATTAGGATAATAGAGTGATGATGATGTTGATGGGAGGATGATGATGATAAGGTTAAGATAATGATTCGGGGTATGTTGTTATGATAGTAGTATACACGTAAACAAGATGTTAGAATATAAGATGATGATTGGTTATGATAAATCATATTGTTGAAGAGAAGCGAGTAGATTAATTGGTGATGATGATAATGGTTATCCATCATGTTGATGAGATGATTTTATTATAATGATGAGTGATGTCGTGATATGGAATAATGCGGGTCTTGATGAAGTGATCGATTAAAATTGTTGTTGAAAAAACAGATGGAGAAAAAGGGAAAAACAGAAAATATAGAACAAATAAAATTGATATGGGTAGTTAATTAGAAATGAAAGAATGGAAGAATGGTTAGAGGGGTGTGGGTGGTTAAGCAAGAGGTCATGGGTTCGAGCCCGGTCTATGGTATTTTCTTAAAAGCTTGTTCTTCAAAGATTGTATTCTATTTTTATTATTATTATTATTATTATTATTATTATTATTATTATTATTATTATTATTATTATTATTATTATTATTATTATTATTATTATTATTATTATTATTATTATAACCAATATTGTTATGATTATTATCATTATTATTATAAACATCATTATTTCTAAAACTATTATTAGCATTATTATGAAAAGTATCATTTTAGTAAAAATATTATTTTTATAAAAAAATTATATTTATCAATATTAATAAAAATAACGTTTTTAGTAAAATTATCATTTTTATTAGGATTATCATTATTATCACTATTATTATCAGTATAATTTTTAGAAACATTATTATTATTTTTATCACTATTATTATTATTACTATAATTAATATTTTATCAGTATTATTATTATTAATATTATCATTATAATTGAATACAACCTTTGTTACTATTATTGATATAAAAATATACTTACAATAATATTACATATAAGTACGTACTAAACTTATTAATATTTTTAACAAATTAGGTATTATTAATATATTCATATATATATTGATATAACTACATAAATAATAATCATTTTAAGTATATATACAAATTAAATATATATAATACATAAATTAAGATATAATATATAAAATCTGTTCGATTACAATTATGTGTGTTAATATACATATAAATGATATAGGTTCGTGAATCCGAGGCCAATCTTGCATTGTTCAGTTCCGTCGTATGCATATTTTTACTACAAAATATCGTATGGTGAGTTCATTTGATTTCCTTTTACTCTTTACATTTTTGGGACTGAGAATACATGCGTTGTTTTTACAACTACTTTATTAAATGCTTTTGAAATATATTTTGAACTGTGATGACATGAAATGCTTTTATAAATGTTTGACGAGATAGATACAAGCAAAACATTCCTCGAATGAATTATGTGGACGTGATAATTGCCACCATTGAATTATGTGGGCGTGATAATTGCCACCAATTGATATGAATATTTTCCCCTGATTATTATTGCTTGGTACCCTAAGAATTAGAATCGGGTATGGCCCTAATTCACGCGAATCCTAAAGATAGATCTTTGGGCTTTGACACGCCCCAGTCAGAGAATTTGAACTGCTTTAGTACTTCAAAGTTTATATATTATACAGACGAGAGGTTCTATTTTGGGGATATTATTTATGCGCATTATATGTTAAGGTCGGTTACCAAGCCAAGCTATGAAAGCAAAGTGAATGTTATGTATCGAGAGAATGATTTTATACACATGTTATGTGTATGTTATTTTGTGCACGAGATATGTGTACGGTTACTAAGATTTATGAAAAATGATTTCGTACACGAGAAAGGTGTACTGTATTTAAAAGATATCGCATGTACATTACAGGTGGGTATAGGATTCGGGCCCATTTGTACCATGCATCATTTAAATCTTGTGGTCTATCAAAATGATGAATTTTATTGTTTTATGATAAACCTATGAACTCACCAACATTTTGGTTGACACTTGAAAGCATGTTTATTCTCATGTATGAAAGAAACCTTCCGCTGTGCATTTGCTCATGTTAAAGATATTACATGGAGTCGTTCATGGCATATATAAGTCAATTCATCGCAATGGTACCAGATGTTATTGTATTCGTTCAGAAGAATTTGGACGGGGTATGACATTACCGACTTGTCCAACATAGGTTGCAACACTCGGTTCATAAGATCCATGAATGCCGCCGGTGCATTCGTAAGATCGAAAGGCATAACTACAAATTCAAAATGCCCGTAACGAGTTCGAAAAGATGTTTTCTCAATATCTTCCTCACGGACCCGCATTTGGTGATAGCCAGATCGTACGTCAATCTTAGAAAAATACGTCGCGCCTTGGAATTGGTCGAACAAATCGTCAATCCGAGGCAATGGATAACGATTCTTGATCGTCACTTTGTTTAACTCCCGATAATCAATGCACATCCACATGCTACCATCTTTCTTCTTCACTAATAAAACCGGAGCACCCCATGGCGAGGCACTCGGTGGAATGAAACCCTTTTCAAGCAACTCTTGGGTTTGGTTCAACAACTCTTGCATTTCCATTGGCGCTAAATGATAAGGAGTTTTAGCAATGGGAGTAGCCCCCAGAACCAACTCAATGCGAAGTTCAACTTGTCTTTCCGCCAGAACACCCGGTAACTCATCCGAAAAACGTCTTTAAATTCATTAACTACCGGAATTTCACGAATGGATGGTGGCTCTTCACGAGTATCAACTACTGGGCAAGAGAATCTATGCCACCACTACTAAGAAAACAACGTGCCCGTGCATAAGTGCATAATGGCACAAATCTTCTTCGTTTCTCGCCATGAATAATTAACTCTCCCCTACTTGGGGTCTTTACACGAATAGACTTTTCATGGCATGCAATATCGGCTCAATAACGATCGAGCCAATCCATACCCACAACAATATCAAACTCACCCAAAGTCATCGGGATAAGATCGATTTTAAACGTTTCGGCACCAAACACAACATTACAATCTTTACAAACATCAACCCCTAGCACCGTCTTACCATCCGCTATTTTGACTTCTACCGGATGACTTAACTTAGCTAGTGGTTTGTTAAGCTTAGACACAAATCGAGGTGACACAAATGACAAATTAGCACCGCTATCAAATAGTATCCTTGTCGGATTAGAGTTAACCATGAAAGTACCTGAGACAACTTCATTGGATTGCTTGGCTTCATCATTAGTCATCAAATAATTTCGTCCTCTAGCCATACCCGCCGCCTTCTCTAACCTTTTAACTTGATCGGTGTTCAAATCGGGACACTCCGACTTCCGGTGTCCTTCTTTATTACAATTAAAGCAAGTGAGCTTGTTTATTGAAGAAAGCTTCGTACAATCTCGAGACAAATGACCACGCACCCCACAATTATAGCAAGTAGGGATGAAATTCCCGAAACTACCCTTCTTCACGCTATTAACACTTTCGGAACCTTTCTTGTTCTTTTTGCTTGAGAAGTTCGAATGACTTGAACCTTCAAACTTTCTCTTCGAAAAAGAGAAATCACTTCTTTTTGAGATCTCCGGTTCGAAACCCCGAGCCAACTCAAACAACTCTTCAAAAGACTTAGCCATTCCCCGACTAATCTTTCGTTTCAACTCATCGCTTAAAGTACGATAGAAATCTAGCATCAACATTCGATCATCACCAACATACTCCGGACAAAAACGAGTTTTTGACAAGAAGGTAGACTTGAGAGTAACCAAGTCCATCGAACCTTGTCGCAAATCGCGCAACTCGTCCCGGATTTTATTAAGGTCGGTTTGAATTTGATATTCATCAAAGAACTCCTTTTTAAACTCTTCCCACGACAAGCTCATACATTGTTCTTCACCATACAATTGGATCTTGTCATCCCACCACATCTTAGCCTCTTCTCGTAACATACTAGAACCATATCTCATTTTATTCTCGGGAGGACATTCACTAGTACGGAAGGCCCCCTCGATGTCGTAAATCCAACATGTGCTCTTCAACGGATCTCTAACTCCATTAAAGATAGGAGGTTGAGCATCCTTGAAATTTTTGTAATGGAAGTCTCGCCTTCCATGTCCCCCATAACCATTATCCCCTTCACCACAAGGATGAATGTTTCTAGCTTCGAATGCCTCTTCGATCGCGACATTCATTCGTTCGTTCATTAGCTCGGTTATTTGTTCATCAACCGAAACTTGGAAGACCTTTCGGACCTCCGCGAGAAAATCTACCTTTTGACTTTTAAAGATGGCCTCTACTTTGGCCGTGAATTCGGAGTCCTCGCTCCGGCCTCCATTATCGGTATCATGCCCGTTTCTCATCTTCATTCTATAAAACGGAATAGATTAAACAACGAAACGAATGGAAACGACATATAAACATACTACACCACCCCCATCTTGCTCAACATTCGTCGTACATCGCTTGTTTGACACGATTTGCACCCGTAACAATGGTAGCTAGTCATTGTTACGTGAGCACGTCGCATCAACTCTCTAGTACAATGTCTATCTCGCTCGATGATTTCAAACACAATACAAAACAATTAACGCAAAGTTAGTTCACCTAAACATAGGCACTGACCAAACCCGGTCCGACCCGTCTCCTACAAGTCCCGCATAAAACAAATACACAATAAAGTCTAAGTCTAGGCACCTATCTCAAGTCACCTAAATCCCTTAGACCATGCTCTGATACCACTTGAAACAACCCAACCCGTATTTAACCAGGCACTTTTTTTTAAATAATTAAACCATTCACATGCCACTTTAAATGGTTACATGATGTCGACCGATTTATACGAATCGTTTAAACATTCAACAAGTTTAAAGTTACATGATAGGCATAAGGCCTTTAATCAAAAGCGATACAAGTTCGACCTACAAAATGATAGTTTTAAACCAAATGACACTCGAGCATGGTTTGGGGCTAAACTACCCAAAACAATAGGCCGTCTTCCAAAAAGCTTCACCGAAGCAACCAACATGGGAATATCTAATTCCCGGGAACCCCCTTCCCCTTCTCCATACTTATACCTAAAAAGTAAACAACGAGAGGGGTAAGCAAAACGCTTAGTGAACGCAATAATTATACATATACATATATAACTTACTCACTTGCAATCACTTACACAATTTCCGCATACATACTAGCAATATAATAGCATACCATCACAAAGTATAATGCTAAATCTCCGATAACACAAGCTAGTATAACAATATAACACACAAACATTGATGTTCACAACATCCATTAGTATTCAAGATTTCAAGGCTAGCTCAATGAATGGTATCGTCAACATCGAACTTAATTCCCATCCGTCCCAATAAATGTGGTATCGTCAACATCGAACTTAAACCCACATATGAGGTATCATCAACATCGAACTTAAACCCTCATCGAAAGAATTAATGTGGTATCGTCAACATCGAACTTAAACCCACATATGAGGTATCGTCAACATCGAACTTAAACCCTCATCAAATGTCACTACAATAGTGGTATGGCTTCGTCAACATCGAACTTAAAATCCATACATGAGGTATCATCTACATCGAACTTTAACCCTCATCAAAACAAACAATATACTCTAGGATAGGGTATCGTCAACATCGAACTTAAACCCATATCCCACAAGCAAATAAATCATATACATACATATATAATTATTCCACTCACCTCAACGCCTTCGGTGAATTAGAAATCAAGCTTGCAACCTTCAATATAACGTACCTATTACATTATGTATATAATTAACATACAACTCGTTGGACTAAACACCAACAATTTACTCATGTGCATTTAATGACTTAATTGCATTAAATGACTCATTTATCTAAAACTGCCCATTTAAGATCAAGACCATCCTAAATCACTAAAAGCTAGTGATTAAGGTCTAACAACATCAACTAACACAAACTTAGGATATTTCATACCCATCTTGCCCAACTAGGTAAATCATTACCCATTTGACCCATTTCAAAGTCAAGACCCGCCATTTGGTCAAACTTGAACCCATTAACAAAACTTTTCACTAACACACAAGTGTGTTAGTGGTTTAACAACACAATTTCACTATAAATACCAAATTACTTGACCAAACCCTAGATTACAAACCTTAGGGTTTTCATACATCAATTTAACCCAAATTCACCCATTTAACCCCCAAATGGGTCTTACAAGCCTCAAATGAACAAACCCTAGTCATAAATCAAGTTAAACTAAAAACACAGAGTTAAGACTTACCAACACTATCCAAACGTAGCCAGAGACGTAGGGAACAACTTTAAAACTTGGGCTCGGGTGAGATTTGGCCTTCTTCTTCCTCAAAGTGAGCTCTCTCTCTCACTAAACCCTATCTCTCTCTCTCTAAATTTAATTTGGGTAGATGAAGAAGTGATAAATGAAGTTATATATATATATATATATATATATATATATATATATATATATATATATATATATATATATATATATATATATATATATATATATATATATATATATATATATACTAGTGGTTGAACTTTGTTATTAATTTTGTTTTGTTAGGTTCATTACGCGTAAAATAGTCAAATGAGAAACATATAGTTACCGATTGCCAATATGTGTATTGTAACTATAAATATTTAAACTAATTTTTTAAATATATAGAAAATTAATGTATTAATGCAAACGATTTTTCGTAGCAAGTGGTACTTTTTTAACTAGTTCTTTTCTAATTCGGTATGTACTATCACTATAGTTGTATATAATTTTAGGCTCTATGCTCTAAACGGATAAGTTAAGACTATCTAATTCTACTGGACATTTATATCAAGTAGCATAAATTTAAAAAAATATATATTTAAAATTATAATAATATATTAATATGAAATCAAATTAAAGAGCTTATAAATGAATTATAATTTAATTAATTGAGTTCTTTAACAATTCTCAACATATATTGTTATGGCATATTATTATTAATATTATTAATATTATTATTAATATTATTATTATTATTATTATTATTATTATTATTATTATTATTATTATTATTATTATTATATTCATCTATTATTAATAATATTATTATTAATATTCATTCATTATTATTATTATTAATGTTATTATTATATTTATTTATTATTATTCAAAAGAAAATAATAAATTTTTCTTGGTGAGTGGAGGACAAAACATTTGCAATCTTGTGAAGTTATTAACTTGTTTCGAGAAGGTGTCGGGATTGAAAATAAATTACCATAAAAGTGTTATCTTCGGGTCAGGAGTTCCACTAAACGAAGTTGAACACATGGCTAATCGGATTGGATGTAAAAGTGGTGAATTTCCTTGCACATATCTTGGAATACCTATTGGACAGAATATGAATCGTGTTGAGAATTGGAATCCCGTGGTCGATAAATTCATTGCAAAACTTGGGGATTGGAAAGAAAAACTGTCTCATTTGGTGGAAGGTTAACGCTAGTTAAATCGGTCCTTAGTAGCTTACCGCTATACTATTTCTCCCTTTTTCGTGCTCCTTTGAGTGTTATTAAATGTCTTGAGAGTATTCGCAGAAATTTCTTTTGAGGTGGGACAGGTGAGAGTAGCAAATTTATTTGGATCAAATGGATAGATTCTCTTTTACCTTATGGTGAGGGAGGTCTAAACATTGGATCCTTTCGGGCAAAAAATCTTGCACTTTTAGGGAAGTGAATTTGACGTTTTAAAACGGAACCAAATTCGCTTTGGGCTAAAATTATAAAAAGCATTCATGTAACATTATGTAAAAAGAAGCGTACATGCTATCATATCTATTGAATTCAAATAAAGTCTGGGTTAATGTTCTAAAACTTTACCATTGGAAAGTAGACCTTATTACGTTTCCAACAATATTTAATTCATCAAAAACGAAGTTACGGTCTGAAAATTACGACCAAAACAAGTTTCACAAAATGCTGAATTTACCATTTTACGAACCGCACATATTTTTATGCACCGCGCAAAAGACGGGATTTCCTTATTTTGCACCATCTGATATGAAATTGCCTTATAATGCGCACCGCGCATATTTTTGCGCACCGTGCAAAATAAGCTGACAGTTCTGGTGGGTTTGTAATTTTGTGAAATTAAATAGGGCACTTTGGTCTTCTCACTTATGGACGGGTTTTATACCCCAAATCTGATCTAGAACTCAATCTTATCTTCATTTTCACCAACCAAACTCTTTTATAGAGAGAGAAGTGGGTTCTAGTGAGAGAAAGCTCCAATGGAAGAAGATGGTGATTATGCCCAAATTGAAGTTCATCTTAGTGTGTCTAGCCTCTGGGCTTCTCATTGATGCTTGAGGTAAACCCTAATCCGAATTTTGTTGTTTAATTTCCATTTTAGTTAGGGTTTGAGTTAGTGTTGGGTTACAAACCCTATTTCATATGAAATTGGGGGTTTTGGTTTGTGATTTGGGTAAAGAAACTTTAATATTGTGAGTTTAGGGTTAGATGAAGAAATTGGTTATATTTGTGATGGATTTGAGTGTTAATCACTACTTTGGAAGTGTGTTGGTAATTTTGATGTTCTTAAGAACAAGTTATTAGTCAAAATGGGTGTTGACCTTGATTTGGTGTCAAACTAGGAATTGTGGCTAGTGTTGGTGTAATAAGTAATTAAGTACTTGGTTTATGTTGTTAATTGGTAGATTAAGGACTAATCGCTATTCATTAGTGATTTTAGGTTGAAATGACGTTTTGAAATGATCACTACCTAAGTAGTAATCTAATGTCGGGACCTAGGTTGGTCAATGTGTAACATCTCGTTTTTCCGTATACATAGTCCGAGGTACGTATTTAACCTTTTGTATGTTTTAATTTTTAACCTTGGCGATTCGTAATATTCGAAAGGTTAGATATTGGTTGGACCTGGGTGACCATCGCGTTTGAATAGGTCCTGTCGCGTTCCAAGTCATCGCGATACGTGACCGACACCACCAATACGCGACTGCTTGAAAACCTGCCTTCTGTCCAATTATCACGTTTGAATGAGGAGTGTCGCGTCCCAAGTGTCGCGTAACGCGACTGGGAGTCGCGAAACGCGACAGAATCGCTGTATTGACCATTTTAACCCGTTTTAATGGCATCTTTTGGGGGTGTTTTGGTCTTTTTACTTGGTGAACGGTTTTGGGAGCCTAAAAACTGATACAACCTTAGAGAGAGATGATAATATATATATATATATATATATATATATATATATATATATATATATATATATATATATATATATAATATGTTATTTTAATAGTTACAATTTTAATATGGATATCGACGATCAGTACAAACTTATACAATTCATATTTGACTTTTTTACTCGTAGTATTCTATTAAAAAAAATACATGGTTCAATCAGTAGTATTCTATCAAAAAAATACATGGTTCAGTCAGTGGTATATATATAAATTAACAGTTATTAATATCATAGATTTGAATTTAATAAATAAATAGAAAAAAAATTAAAGTTAAAAAAATAAAACTACAATACATGAAAACACATTACATATAACAAAACAAAAATAATAAAAATAATAGTATTAACATATGGCTGAAAACAACATTACACGAAACTAAAACAACAGTTTTAATATATAGGAATAATAAAAATAACAATAAATCAAATTTGTTGCTAGACATACAAAATTCTAGTTAGTAGTTCTCAACAAATAGTTATGATATTTTGCTCTTAAGAGGACTGTCACGCATCACGCAATTCGCCCGCCAACGTGCTAGCTAATGGTTAGCCAAACTTCGGCTACAATACCATTGTCTAGCCATTTTTTAACAAAATTCAACTCTTTATCATTTTCTTGAATGTATAGCATAATTATTGTCGAGAAATATGTTATATACAGTTGTAAAATCTACATTTTTAATTGTAAATTGATTTAGTTAAATAATATAGTGGACTCATGCGATGGTAAGGAAGTGTGTTATGGATGTAATAAATGTAATGGGTTATTGATAATAGAAAAATGTTGATGTAACGTTAATATGATAGTGTGTTAATTTGCAGCAGCGTGTGATGATTGCAAAGAGTGGTAATCAATCTTTTTCTGATAATGACAAATGATAAATGAAATTTTTGCTCAACCAAAATCTAATTAGAAGAACACACTTTATACCAAACATTATAAATCTATAGGTTAGTGATATATTATAATTTATCAACAAGTAAATCGATAATGAAATATGTTGGATGTAAGTCATGTTACCACCGACCCTACAACCAACAAAATTGAATGGAATGAGATAAGAATTTTAGAGTGATCCAAAATTAACAAGTGCTCTGTAGCCAGTAATACAAAAAAAATCTACTGATTCTACTTATTAAGATTTCTTTATTTCTTTTTCCTTTTCTATATTTTATGCTTCTTTTTCCATTTCTATATTTCTTTATTTCTTTTTCCCATAAACTAGAAATATAGTTGTCTTAACGGGACTCAAACTTGCAAACTCCTTATTGATACGTTTTCATTTCTCAACACATCCTCATAATAAAAGTTCTTTGGTAGTAGCGATGCAAGTTAAGATTGTAAAAATAGCTAAGTAAAAATTAACGGTCATGACTTTATCGGGATTAATTGGCCAAGTCGAGCGGGGTTAATTCGATGTTGACATTCTAATTTGACCAATTCTAATTGATTTTGACCTATTATGTTAAACTTTAATCGAGTAAATCTGATTTTGAATTTGACTTTGAGCTGCTGTTGAACAATTAATTTGACAAATTTTAATAAAACTAATCGATCTATCTCTAAAATCAATTACCAAAGGGCCATTAATGGCCCTTCCAATTAGGAAGTTGTGGGTTCGAGCTTTGCTTAGGACAATGTATATATTTTCTGGTAAGTCCGTGTAGTGGTGTTTGAGAATTAGTTTCTTTTATATGAAAAAATTGTAAGAATTATTGCCTATAGCTTAATGTTAAAGGTTGTTAATGAAAATCTATGAAAGATTGCATCTCCAAAATTATTGTTTAGCTCAAACATTTTATTTTTTAATTAACAACAACAACTAAATTTTATTAATAACAAACGATTCTTAACAAGATGCTAAAAGATATTACAATAGCATAGATAACCATAAGTTTCAATTGAACACTAAATGGTTTCTATTTTTCATACAACGAAAGGATAAAGATCTAACGAAATCAAACAAACTATTTCTATTACAAAAATGTTCATAAAATACAATTCCGTTCCGAAAGCTCCAAATAACCCAAAACATGGTAACAACGATTCCGATGATCCGCTCCTTTTCACTTTGGCAATTCGAAAACCCTCAATCCAGCTTAAGAATGAATCACACGAATTAAAATTTGGAAGATTGACATCTAACCATGTTCTCACCTTAGCCCAAAGATCCGTTGCTACCGAGCAAGAAAAGAATAGATGATCAATTAAACATAATGTCTCATAATCGTAAACAGTGAAAATTGAATACTTTCCAGTAAAGAATTTTAAACCTTAATCGAGAGGTTTTTATATTAGATTTTAAAATATTTCTCATCAAAATATGAAATATCATATCAAAGGCTTTTAGTTAAGCGGTATTTGAGGAACTTTTCAATTAAAAGAAGTTGGGAGTTCAAACCCTGTTTGAACATATTCGTATATATTTGTGTTAGTTGTACGAGTTTCCATTCTAAAATAAATATGAAATAGATATATTTATTTATTTATTTTTATTTTTTTGAACGACAAACTTTGCATCTTGAGTGTATCATTTATTTCAACGACACTCATCATTTGCACACACACACACACGCGTTCGAGAGAAAACCCGAATAGCATTACATGAACCCAATCCTTTAACCATCCCGAGGTGCAGGCGGATCGGATTTGAATCCTGAATGAATCCGGGAGAAAACCCCCTGGGTCAATCTGGATATCCATATTTCAGGCAGATTAATTAATAGGATGGGCAGAGCGAGACTCGAACCCATGACCTAACCCCTAGCCCTTACACACAAGGTTAGGGATGGCATCGGGCTGGGTTTGGGCCGGGTTTAGGTAATCCCAGACCCGAACCCGATTAGGAAAATATGTCCCAAACCCGGCCCAAAACCCATCGGGTCCTCATTTACTAACTAACTATCGGGTTTCGGGTTTTTCCCATGAGTAAACGGGGATCCCACTTACTTACTAACAATCGAGTTGAGAGGTTTTCCCCGCACGTATAGAATATCCCATTTGATGAACTAGGCTTGTTGTAGGTAGTATTTCTTGAACAATTTGTCACTAACAATTTATTTTACTTGAACTAACGTCTAGACTTGCTATAGTTGCCACACTTTTATTGTAACTAATTTAATCGTTCCTAATATTGATATATTAGACTTGCTATAGTTGCCACACTTTTATTGTAACTAATTTAAGTGTTCCTAATATTGAACAATCTATCAGTAAAGATTTCCCCCTATTCTTGAACTATGCTTGCTTTAGGTACAAAACTACAATAATACTAAAATAGCAATTACCACAAATTGAACAATAATACAAAACTATGTAAATATATTCAAGTGTTACTATTACTAATGAAAATTGAACAGTTAAGTAGCTTACTTACTTGTGCAAGTGTATCATAGTCTTGATATATTAATATTAATTATAGTTTATTGAATTTTAATATTACTAAAATCCCCATCGGGCCGGGTATTCGGGCCGGGTAAGCGGGTTTTTAGCTAAACCCATCCCCGGACCCGAACACGGGAAAAAATTAAAATCATCCTCATACCCGGCCCAAGACCCGCGGATCCGGACCAAACTCGGCCCACTAATGTCGGGTCTCGGGTTTCCCCATCGGGTATGAGTATTTTTGCCATCCCTACACAAGGTGAAGGAGATGTCATTAAAACAATGCTTCGTTGGCAAATAGATATGTTTATTTGTTAGAAAATATGCATCACCCTAGATACAGGGGCGAAAATTAATGGGGACAGAGGGGGGCAACCGCTCCTAGTGGATTTGCAATTTTCAGTGTAAAAGTTTTGTATTTTTCGATTTTGCCCCGGTGTAAATTTTTTTCCCCAAAGTCTTCATATTTTGTCCCAAAACATCTATATTTTGCCTTAAAACTTTCAAATTTTGCCCCAAAAACTACAAATTTTACCCTAAAATCTCTAAATTTTGCTCAAAAACCTCCAAATTATGTCTCAAAACTTTCATTTTTGCCCAAAAAAAATTCTACGCTTTAAAAAAAAATTCGCCTCCCGATGAAAAAAATTCCTGCTTCCGCCACTGCAGGTTTATCCTCAAATCTCTAGATAGACATATTAGACATACAATCATTATAGGTTGAATGGTGTACACTTAGGTGGATTTAATCCTATCGATTAGTAATTTACCATGACCCATGCGTGTTATAATTCTCTTTTAATTCTTTCGGAAGCACTACTAATAAATTTAATTTGATATGTTAAATCAAAAATCTAAATCAAGAAACATTTGTGCTTATTTGTCTAATGAGTTCACCAATAAATAGGGAATGATAAATTACTTGAAATTAGTCGATACCTGTGTGTCACATTACTATTATTCAACACTTATTCACCGTATAAAAGCAAAGCATATAATATACTGATCCCTGAAAAATCTAAAAATCTCATTTAGTTTTCAACCCAAATCATCATATATACTTGTTTGCTGTACTTTTCACTTTCATAGACCCTAATAACATTCATGAATCATGATATAAATATCTATCAAGTTCTCGTAAATAGAAGCTTGATATAATATTTAAAAAAACAATCAAACTTACACGTATAAACTTTATAATAATACTTATGGAAAATAGTCAATGTTAAAGAGTTATATATAGTTATTACTAATCTAGAAAGGTATCATCACACTTTTATTTATTATTATTTAGAAGTAACACTTGAGATACCACATAGGGTAAACTATGACAAAATAAACATATCATTAATATTAATATATGAATATGCATATTAATATCAAATTATAGGAGTAGATTAATGTGTAAGGTATATACATAAAATAATATATTTAACCTAATATTCTTTCCCTGTCTTAATTTTTTTTTTTTGAAACGGCAGAAATTTTAGAAAAAAGTAGCAAAAGTTAGCAAATATACAAAGATTAAAAAGAATACAAAGGATTTTGAAGCCATGTCGTCCAGTTTATTCTAGACTTATGATACCTAGAATACAACCAATTAAACGCAAAAACAACAATGTCATCAAATAGAACTGAATTCCGAGATCTTGCATCCTTGAAAATGATACTATTTCACTTATTCCAAATGTTCCATAGAACTGAATGGGTAATCACTTTTAGAACGATTCTTTGGTTGTTCGTTATTGGAACACCATCGACCCAAGCCCAAATATTATCCACCGAGTTCCAAGCTGGGATAGTCAAGTCGATCCATAACTGAATGCGAGCCCAAATAAGAGAAGTGATCGAGCATTTCGCAAATAGGTGGTCTGCAGTTTCATCCAAAGTGTTACAAAGGCTACAACTAGAGTTACCCACATCAATGTGACGGTCAAGCAAATTACTCTTGGTAGGGAGACGGTTGAGACGGAGCCTCCAATTAAAAATATTTACCTTAATAGGGACAAGGTTGCACCAATCAGTAGGCCTTACAAAATTACCGAATTCATATGAGTCTATAATAGACCTGGCATGAGAAACACTGAAGTTGGAAGAAGGACCCACCCACATCCATTTGTCCATATCTGTCCCAAAAGAACACCCGTTAACGATGCTAAAAAGGTCGGTTAATTGTTGTTGTTCGTGACCACCTCTTGGTTCACGTCTCCAAGTCCAATTCCATGCATCGTTACAATGTTTAGAAGCAACCGTAGACATCCTGTTATTATCGAGAGCAAGTAGTCTAGGGAAACGTGAAGCTAAATTAGATTCGCCAATCCAAATGTCAAACCAAAAACTAGTATCCTCACCGTTGCCGACTTTTTTAAACATTCTGGAAGGAGCAATAACGTTGCTCGAGTGTATAGTCTCAATGGTTTTGAAAATGGTAAACCATGTACCAGGAAAAGATGGTTTACCAGGCAGAACATTAAATTGATTCGGGCCTTGTACGTTCGTAATAACTTTCGCCCAAAGTGCATCTTTGTTCATATAAAAGCGCCATCTCCATTTGTATAATAAAGCGCGATTGAGTGAAGAGAGACTTGCAACTCCCAAACCACCATGATCTGATGGGTTCATAATCGTGCGCCAATTCACCCAATGAATTTTTCGATCCCCCTCCTTACCACCCCATAGAAAATTTGCGCGAATGGCTTCAAGATGGTTAATTACCTGTTTTGGAGCTTTGAAAAGAGAAAAAAATACGTACCAAGAGATCCGAGGACGGATTTAACAAGGGTAAGACGACCCCCTATTGAGATCAAATTTGCTTTCCAAGCGGAAAGGCGTTTCTTCGTTTTGTCAATTACATACGACCATGAGTCTACCCGATTCATATTCTGACCAACGGGCAATCCAAGAAAACGAAAAGGCAAGTGACCAGCGTCGCAACCCAATTCAGCCGCTAGCCTGGAAATTTCATTATGAGGGACACCCACACCAAACAAAGAAGATTTATTTATATTGATGCGAAGGCCCGAAACCGCGAAAAAACATCCAAGTATACCAACAAGATTATGCACATTTGAATCCTTCCATTCTCCCGCGAAAAGAACGTCATCAGCAAAAAGGCAATGAGAAACAATAGTCTGAGAATTAGGAGAACCCACTCTGATGCCGCTAAAAAGAGTGGCGTCAATGGCGTCTTGAATCGCCGCATGAAGACCCTCCATTCCAATAATGAAGAGGAAAGGCGAAAGAGGATCTCCCCGTCGAAGGCCTCTACCAATATCAAATTCCGAAGAAGGACTACCATTGAGGATGATAGAAGCTTTCGAAGAAGTAAGGCAAGCCCGAATCCATCCTATCCAAGTCGAGCAAAAACCTAGAGACGACATCATTGAAAAAATGTAATCCCAATGAATCGAGTCAAAAGCCTTTTCAAAATCTACCTTGAAAATCATCATCTTTTTGTTGCGCTTTTTACACCAATTCATAACCTCATTGATGATGAGCGGGCCGTCAAGAATTTGACGACCTTTTATGTATGTCGTTTGCTCGTTACTAATTATTTCGTCAATCACCAATGCCAATCTTGAAGCGAGTAATTTAGCAATAATCTTATATTGTATCCCAATAAGACTAATAGGTCGATAGTCTTGAGTGTGAATCGGGTTATCCTTTTTCGGAATGAGAGAAAAGAAGGACGAATTACAACCTCTCGGGATTGAGCTCAATGTCTGAAATTCATGAACAAACTCGGTAATATCCTGCTTCAAAAGGTCCCAAAAACGTTTAACAAATTTGAATGAGAAACCGTCCGGTCCCGGAGCCTTTTCACTACCACATGACCAAACGGCGTCTTTGATGTCAGAATCAGTGAATGCTGAAGTAAGAAAAGAAGAGCTGCCATGACTTAGCAGCTTAAGATTCCGGCTTCTGTTTAAAATCTTAGCATGGTTTGATGGAGCGAATTTATCTCTGAAGAAACAAAAGAAGGCATCTTTGACAAGAGAAGGCTGCGTGACCCATATACCATTCGACATGATACTTGCAATTTGAAGTTTCTTCCGCTTTCTATTTAAAGAAGCATGAAAAAAAGCTGAGTTTTCATCGCCGAGGCCGTGGATAATTTTTTTATTTTTCTGAGCAATGTTCATTGCTTCTAGTTTTTCTAAATCAGCGAGGTCTTTTAATGTTGTACATCGGTCAACTACAAGGTTGGCATAATCTGCACCAGACTCAATAAGATCGTCGATTTCTTTTAACTTTGAAGTTAAAGCATTCCTATTATAAACAGAGGAGTCTCTCATTTCTTGACTCCATGATTTTAAAACAAGTTTAAGTTTTTTTAACTTGTCTTTAAAGCGAATGAAAGGATTTGAGCTCATGTGGTAGGTTTGATCCGTCCAAGTGTCAGAAACAATTTTATCAAAACCATCAAGATCAAACCACGAATGAAATATTTTAAAACGTATAGGGCCGTAATCAACGACATCGTTACTTAGAATAATAGGACAATGATCAGACCATACGTTTGTTAGAATTTTACCAGTTACATGCGGATAGTAACTCAAAATACCATTCGAAACCAAAAATCGGTCTATCTTGGAGTGTTAAGTGAACGATTTATTAACGCGGGTGAAAGCACGACCACCCAAAGGAATATCAACTAGCCCGCCTTTCGTGATGAAATCGTTGAAATCAGCAGATTCCAGGTGATTAAAATGAGTTCCAAACCTTTCGTGTGAGAAACGAACGGTGTTAAAATCGCCAAAAATAATGAAATCGCCATTATTATTCTCAATAAAAGAAGTAATATAATCCCATATGCGTTTTTTGACCTTCTAGCTTGAGGTGCATATACGTTTATGAGAAAGCATGTGTTACTACGGCCTGCAAACTTCCCTTCAACAATAAGAAAATAGGCGAAAGAAATCACCCGGGAACAAGTAAAACAATCAGGATCCCAAATAGTAGCTATACCACCCGAACGGCCACGAGCACTAGAAGAGGCAACTTTGAAATTAAAGTTACCCCACAAAGCTTTGATGGCGAAGTGACTCAACGAACTCATTTTGGTTTCTTGGATTCCTAATATCGTGATCGCATGTTCCCTGCATAAACTACTAACCCATTTTTGTTTGACAGAAAATGAGACCCCCCCTCCAATATTAAGAGACAAAAGATTCATGATATCAATTTGCTACCTCTCATACTTATGACAACTTTCTGCACATCTTTAGGACAATTTTTCATGTCATAACCCAACACTTCCCCAAATTTGATAAAATCGAATCCTGCATTCAAGTTATTAAAGCCAGAAGAAGAAGCCTTGTCATTGATATTGTCATTGTATTTATTTTCGTTTCTGTTTTTCTGAGAAGAGAATCGAGCATTACTGAATCCAGGAGCTTTCGATAACGATTCAGTCAATTGTTGTTTCGATCCCTCAGAAGTAGGGCTGTGAAGTACATTATCAATAGGAGTTTTATTTGCCTCAGACTCATCAACAAAAGAATGCTTTTTTCCCTTACCCTCTTCATTAACATCCGAGATGAATGAGTCTGGAACAATGACATTATCGGTTTCGTTCATGTCTTTGACGAACTTGACAGTTTCACTAATTTCAGAGACGTGATCATCAGAATTGATGGAACTTTCATCATCTTCAAGATCCAAAATCTCGGGCATCCAATTATTAATTTCTCGGACAAGAACCTGGTAATCAATGTTCTTAACTTTGACCAAAATATTATCATGAATGAAATTCTGACTATCGGTGATGATACACAGTTTACCGATACCATTATGCCCTTCCCGTTTTAGAGTAAAAGATTTTGAACCGAATGCTTTAGCGATTCTCTTATAGGATTTCTCAGTCCATGCACAAGCAGGCAATCCTAAAATATCTATCCAGACTGCTCTTTCTTTCACTACAAATGTTTCATTGAATTCTCTACAATCATCTAAATATGTTTTAATAACCTCATTGTTCAAAAAGTTTACCTTTGTTTCTTCATTTGGGAATACCGCATCAATCCAAGTTCCTCCGAGATGATGATACTGTACTTCAACAAATCCTTCCAGCCGCCAAATACGCTTGATATAAGGGATGATTACCGGATCTTTTAGCTTTAAGAACAGTAGCAAAGGCATATCATTGACTGAACAGAGATCCATATCATGAATGACAATAGAATTCTTGTTAGCACTCGATCGAGTCGTCTCGATTGTCCCATGGACAGCAGAAGCAAATGTTTTCTTATCTAAAACTGGGAAATCATAGAAATTAGGAATTCTAGTCGGATGAATACCAGACGAAAGAGGTTTAGGTTGCGAAACACCAATCTTTTTTGACAATTCATCTCTTCCGAATCGGGCATGAGCAGCATAAAGGTGAAAGTTCCCAATCCAAACCGCAGAAAGTCTAAGGGTAAGAGATCTTACCGATTCCACCTGAAGAAATCTGACGAAAGCAAAACGACATCCTTGTTTCGAAAGCTTTCTAGCAATGTATACGTCGAGAACCTTGCCGTGTTCTTTGCAAACGTTTCGCAAATCATTGATTCCGAACGAGTGAGGAAAATTCGTGACATAAATGGTTGTAGCAATCTTTGCAGTAAGAAGATGATCATTAATCGATGGCATGTCGACGATTGTGAAGGCGTTTGAACCCGCCTCGATTAGGGTTTGAGAAAACCCCAAATTACAGATCCTACAGATCTGAATCTTGTAGTAGATCTGAATCTATTACTCCGCAATGGTATCAAATGAAATACTTGCGTATATTAAAAATAAATTATAAATTTTTGTCTAAGGTATACATAAAATAATATATCTAAGAACCTACTATTCTTTTCGTGTCTCACATAAAGAAACCTTCAATTCTCTGAAATGGCATCAAATGAAATATTTGCGTTTGTGTGAAATTGGCCGCTTCACACTCTGTCTTTTGATAACAACTCATCAACAACACATCCACACACTACACAAAAATTGGTATAGAAACCTCTATAAGAAACTTGTTTTCAGTGCATTGTAAAAAAAAACAGGTTTCTATAATAAAAAGAAACCGGTTTTGAACGGATACTAAAAAAAAAAAAAAAAAAAAAAACTATTCAGGCTTGCCTGAGTGGCCACCGAGTTGACCAATGAAGCACACCACCCGGGTTCAATTCCTGGCCATGCCAAATTGTTCAAAAAGGGAGTGTGACTAGAGGGTGCGCATAATGCGCAATTCACCCGGTACCAGGTCTCGCGCTCGGGGGGCTTGATTACCCGAGGTTTTACCTTCTATGGGAGAGCCAATGTGCTCGTTCATAGGAGAGTTTCCTCGCTTACCCAAAAAAAAAAAAAAAAAAAAGTTTTTCGAACCAAATAATAGAAACCTGTTTTTTATATAAAAAAAAATAGATTTCTAACTTTAAAAAACGCTTTTAAAGCAAGAACGGTTTTCAAACTATTTTAAAATTCTAATTGTTTTTGAATTGGAAATTGAAAATTTTAAAGGGTAAGGGTCCCAAGATAAAACCTTAGACCTAAAATCAAATATGCTTCACTCTACACTTCACTATTAACTTTGCAACATCTTCATCATATTCATTACTCACTAATTTAAGTCAAACGGAAATGAAATCATATATCTACAAACCCATAAAAGTCAGATGCGAGGAACTCTATAACATGGAAGAACTTCGTGAACTAACTATTCAAGCTTTTTAATATAATAACTATCGGTAAGCACCCTACAATTTAGCCTGTTTTGAAAATTGCAGGGCGGTGCTGAAGAATAGTGTACCATTTGATAAGAAGTTAATATGAATAGCTGCTCTAACTCCGTGTGTTACGTCTCGCTTCAAAGTATCTAATTTAGTGTGTTGTTTATTTATATCCCATTTTTTTGTTAGTTGTATAATTACCCCTATATGCTAACATGGAAGAAATTGTATTTTCAGTTTTATCCAAATGTCGTTTTGAATTTGCGTTTACACTACACCCGGCCCCTCAAATTCGGGTTCATATACACAACAACCCCCAAAATTTCTACTTTTTCAGGGGTAAAAAGCGTAAATATATAATTTTTAAAAAAACAAAAGAAAATGATTCCACCCGTATTTTTAACGGGCCCTATCTTCTCGCTCGGTCCGAGTTAAATTTTTCCGAGACCACCTTCAACTCGAAAAAATCAGACGGACACAACGGGACTAACTATGCGCGAAACGGACATCGTTAAAAAAACACTAAATAACAGGCCCTATATTCTCGCTCGGTGCGAGCTAAATTTTTCCGAGACCACCGTTCAACTCGATATTATTTTACGAACACAACGCGACTAACTATACGCGAAACGGACATCGTCAAAAAAACTCTAAATATTTCGAGCTATATTTCATACATATACGTACATGTCCAACAAACAACCCAACCTACTAGATATATTAGGTACCAAACAACGTATATACAAATATGACCGCGCGTTGAATACAACCGCAGCAATGCGCGGTCGAATTTTTTCTAGTTCTCATTATAGTGAGTTCAAATAGTCATTGTATATTAACTTTGTTTAGTACTCCGTGTATTTTTTGGAAATTTTCACTAATTGTTTGACTAATACCAATTAGATTGTAACATTTTGATTTATTAGTTAATAACAACATAAATTAACAAAAGTATTTAGTTTGATTATTCTCTTCTATTGGTCTGTTACAACAACAAATGACATACCGATTTAATAGAAATAAATATTTAGAAAAAATTTACATAAATCCGTTTATGTGAAAACCGGTTTCTTTGCTTTGAGATTAGGAACCACTTTTACACTTTAAAGACCTCTATTGATAGGAATCTCTTTTGAAACGGGTCTCAAAGGCCCTCAAAACCAGTTTCTTTGGCTATATTTTGTAGTAGTGACAAAATTCATATAATATATCATCATTACTGGTTAATTATAAATTCACTCATAAATTTGATAGATCTGCTCATCTTTGTGCACTGTAGACTTGAAATGTATAAACATACAATGCATAAAAGTTGCGAATTTATTAAAAATGTGAGTGGATATATCATTATAGTTTATAAAAAATTCAAGAAATTATCAAAAGATAGCTCTTCGAATATTTTTAAGAAATTTAAACATTTAAAATTATTTATACTTTTATTATAACCACGATTTCCTACAAATAAGTGAATACCTAACTTAAGGTGCGACATATTTAGGCATAAACACAATTCTTGACCATAAACCTTAAGACTATAAATAAATAAAAACCAAACATCAATGATAAATGATGCTTTTTCTTTTCTTTTGTTTTATGAAAAGCAATTTATTAAATATGATCAATTACACCCTTAAGGTGCGAGCATAAAATACATTAAACTCCATACAGCAAATGAAACACTAAGATATACATAATATAAAGATATACATAATATACATAAGCTGGAGTTTGGGTTGATTGTGATCTTCCAATTTTCTCGTCTTGGAGTGATTAGTTGAGTTGGTACGACAAGTGGCATGTTCCTGTTAACATTAAAAGTCGTCTATACGTGGTTATGGCTACTTCGGCTTGGATTTTGTGGAGTTATCGGAATGGAGTTGTTTTCTCGGATTCTAAATGGAAGAAGGGAGAATTATTTGATTCAATTAGAAGACTCTCTTTTTCTTGGTTATCTTGTAGAAGTAAAATTATTTCTAATTGGAACTTGTGGCTTTCTAGCCCATTGTTGTAATCTCTTTTGTTTTCCTCTAGTTTCTTGCTAGAGTATTAATAAAGTTTGCGTTTCTAAAAAAAAAAAAAATACATAATATAAAAAATAGATAAGGAAATAGTGTAAGAAATATCCTTGCTCCTGCTTCTGCAATTTGAACATTCGACTTAAAACATCTTCGCTCCTTGGATCACCTTTCCATATGTCAAATATTCGCCGGGATCAAAGCTTTCAGATTAGAGTTCCAGGCTTCGAAATCACCTTCCACTCATTTAGATCTGCCCGTAAACCATAAGTGAGTCATGATTCATGATTCTAAATCTAATCACAACGTCTTCTTTTAAAATTAATTGTCATTTCTGCGGTTGGCTATGAACCAATTTATTCCTCCATATTCAAATTTAGCCAAAGGACATATCTCAAAGCAAAGGACATTATATTAGAGTTATCCTAACTCAAATTAACTAGCAACATTTAGAATGCGACTTAGTCCATTCGGTAAGGGACACGATAGTTGCAACCATGGTAAATAATTCCTCCAAAGAAGAGCAATGTAACTATAGTTCACGAACAAATGCTCTCGATCTTCCTGGGATCTATCACAAAATGGGCAGTTGCTCGACTCCAAACAAATCTTCACTACAGAGACTTTCATCTTCTTCTTCGGAGAATTTGGTGGGTCAATAGGTTCTTCCATGATCATAATTGGCCACCTTAAGGGTTTTTGGTGGGAAAACGCAGGATTTTGAAATTGCAGACATCTGATAAGTGTGTAGTAGAAGTTTTCTCCTTGATGAATTAAAGTGATCTAATTAAGGATTTTACCCAATTTATCACTAACGTATTTTTTCAATTGCCTTCGTATCTTTCATCATCATCTGCAAACCTTCTAACGTAACCTATGTGATTCACATTGAGATGATGGGAAAAAAAATGGAGAGAGAGAGAGAGGGGGTGAGTGGCAAACAGTGAGCAGGAACCGAAACAAGCCTAGGGTAAATGGTGTGCATATGGCGGCTGGTAATCCGGAAAAATGCAACGGTAAATCACATCAAGATCGATTCGGGTGGGCTAACAACTCAAGAATTACATCGTTCATGGTTTTCAATTTCCCGGAATCTTGGTCCGTCCCAGATTTTTGGAGATTCTTCAAACCACAAGGTGGAGTAAGAGATGTGTATATTGCTAGAAAGAGATTACAAAATGGTCAGAGATTCGCCTTCCTTCGTTTTGAAGGAATCAACGATGAAACACTATTTCTAAGAAGGTTCAACAATATCATAATCGACAAATGGCCCTTAAGGGCTTTCAAAGCCATCGACAGAAACAAAGATGAGACTGGTAATCAAAGCAAACAGGAAAAGGTGAACTTGAATGCAAGGAAGGCCGGTACATCAGATGCATCAAAACCTCAGATAAACTAGATAAATTCACAGATGACAGGGGTTATAATGAGGTTGCAGGGAATCTATTTGGTAACACAACCCAAAAGTGGATAAGGAAAACAACCATCGAAGAACCTGCAGTGCAGCAAAATAACAATGTTTTGAAGAAAGAAAGGGTTGTCGTCCTAGACGATGATACATGCAACTCAAATTTACTCAACAAAGCTATTGTAGGCGAGGTTAAAAGCATTGAGTGTCTACACCAACTGCGTACAATTTGTGATGTTGAGGGGTTAAGAGACATTGATATCAAGTTCTTGGGTGGCCTAGAGGTTATGCTAATATGCGGAACAGAAGATATGGCAAAAACAATTCTATAGGATGAAGAACACAACATCAGGAGATGGGTTCTCGGACTAAAAAAGTGGAAATCAAAAAAAAAAATCCGGGCCGTCTAACATGGTTAACCATAATGGGAGTTCTAGTTTCAAGTTGGTACGAATCTACGTTTAGAAAAATTGCGTCTTGGTGGGGTCCTGTGTATGAAATGCAGAATTGTTCACTAAAAGGAGACCAAAATCTTGCTTATGGACGGGTACTTGTTAAAATCATGGGTCCAAACCTAATACGGGAATTGATCCAGGTTAAATCAAATGGGTTTTTCTACTATGTTAACGTTGTGGAAGACCCAAGAGATATCTTTCAACTGGATGATGAAGATAAGGTGTCGGAAAGTGAATGGGAAACTGAGAATTGCTCAGTTAATAATCAAGAAGCCTTCGACGATAAGTCTCAATCGGAAAAGTTAAACTCTCCGGTCACGGATATTCCGGCAGGCAAAAACGCAGCTGAAGATCAAGGGTCAAGGTGCATGGGTACTACCAATTCTTTCACCAGAGTCGAGAATACTTTTAATATTAATAAACATGAGATCAACAAAAGTGGCAATAAAAGGAATTCCAAAGATACGGTTAATGAAGAATTGGGTGAAGAGATCAATAACGTTGAAGAAATCAAGGAGGATGTAGGGTTAGATAATGAAAAGTCGGCTAATAATAATGAGACCAACAAAAGTGGTAACAATGGGATACCCAAAAATACTGTTATCGATGAGTTGGGTGCAGAGGTTAACATCGTTGAAGACACCGAGGAAGATGTAGGGTTAGGTAACGAAAGGTTGGATGATACTATAGTGGATATGAGGTTTGACAAGGGTAAGAAATTACAGACTGGGCTTGATGTTGGGTCAACACATGGTCCTAGGGAAACAAATGAAGTTTCTGAAAATGAGCAAACTACTGGGCCAGGAAAAAACGATGGGCTTTTTGTGAGGGGATTAATTTTAAACTCGATCACCAAGAGGAAGGCATTGGGCCTTTTATTGGACCCAACCTAGATCCATTAAACATAAATAAAACAAACATTACGGTAGATGAGGGAAGAATTAACTCCCCAACCGATTCAACTCAACTATCTGACAAAGTGGATTCAGAGAAAGACTCGTTCACACAGGCAGAAAAATCAAAGGGACAGGGTTCGGATAGGGTTAAATCGAATGCTGCACATCGTAGTAATTCGACCGAGTCAATCTGGAAAATAATTGGGAGCTAGCGTTCTTCGTCAAGAATGATCCATCTCAAGTGTACTGCTCGAAATATTCACGCAATTAGGAAGAATAGGATGAAGAGGAAGAATTCGGAATCAAAATTGAAGACGAATTCCAAATCAAAATCCTCGTCTAATTCGAAATCAAGGCAGCCTAGAGGTAGTGTGATTTGTAGCAAGCGAAAGGCCCGTGATAAAGTTGCAATTGGAGAGAGCGAAGACAGCGTAAGCCACCATGGATTTGGGGAATTATTGGGCCTTAAATGGGAAGGCAAAAGTCAATGATCATCGTGTTATACTCACTTGGTAAGTCAGTTTCATTATGATAATTCTATCAATTAATATTCGTGGTTTAAAGAGGCCTAGGAAAATATGGTGGATGAAGGAGTTATGTGTTGCATCAATGTCATATATCATCGCGATGCAGGAAACCAAGTTTATTAATATTGATGAAAGGTTTATTGAGTCGATTTGGGGTTCTTCTAACTTATAATTCATAAAAAAACCTGCAAGTGGAAGATCAGGGGGTAGTGTCCTGATTTGGGACAGTAACATGTTCGTTGTAGACCAAGCGGTAGAAAGTGATTTTTATCTCGCGATTAAAGGTAAGGTTAAGAACAATGGAAATAACATCATCATCGTAAATGTTTACGGCCCTCATGAAGACAATACGAAAAGAGTTTTCTTAGAAAGTTTAGAGAATTTGATGAAGTTCGATAACGAGGATTGGATATTATGTGGTGACTTCAATGAGGTCCGACACGCGGATGAAAGGCGTAACTGTGATTTCATTCAACGAAGAGCAACTAGGTTCAATAATTTCATCACTAATTCGGGACTTTTTGAGGTACCCCTTGTTGGAAAAAAGTTTACTCGCATCTGTGATAACGGGATAAAATTCAGTAAATTGGACCGTTTTTTTTGTATCCAATTCCCTGATTCAGCGTTGGAGTGACTTGTCTATTTTGGTAATGGATAGGAAACTATCTAAACATTTCCCACTTTTACTTAGATCCAAAGTCATCGATTATGGGCCCAAACCCACTAAAGTCTTTAATAGCTGGATTAATGCTACGGGTGCAGAAGAGATCATTAGGGAGGCCTGGAACCGGGAGGTCAACGCATTCAGGCCAGACATTCGTTTTAGGTTAGAACTTAAGAATGTAAAATTCGCATTAAATTCTTAGGGTAAAGATAAATTTGGGAAGTTAGATTCAGAAATTGATCAGGCCAAAAGAAAGGCATGTGAGTGGGAAAAGGTAGCGGACAGCAAGGACATTAATGAAACCGAAAGAGGTGAGTGGCTAGAGGCAAGGAGAATATGGCTTGAGAACGAAAAGGTCAAAGTAGACATGCTCAAACAGAAATGGATCACGGAAGGAGAGGAGAACACGAAATATTTCCACTCCTTATTCAAAATAAGGGGCAGTAAAAACTCCATTAGGGGTATTCATATTAATGGCGTATGGGTAGAAGATCCGATTCTAATCAAAAAGGAGGTGCATAGGTTCTTCGAAAAGCTGTTCAAGGAGGATGAGGTAGAACGTCCCACTCTTCCTGACTTAGCATGTAATCGTATTTCTGTGGAAGAAGCTACTCAGTTAGAAAGAAAGTTTGATGAACTTGAGGTTTGGAATGCGGTTAAAGGTTGTGCATGGTCGAAGGCTCCGGGGCCTGACGGCTTTAATTTCAAATTTTTCAAAAATTTTTGGAATATAATAAAACATGACCTGATGTGTGCATTAGAGTGGTTCTGGGATAAAGGGGAGATCTCAAACGGATGCAATGCTTTTTTTATGACCTTAATCCCTAAGACGAACGATCCCGTTGATCTCTATGACTACCGACCAATAAGTTTGATAAATAGCTACTACAAGATTGTGGCTAAATTACTGTCCAACAGAATTTGGGTCGTGTTACCTAAGATTATCGGATTTGAGCAAAGTGTTTTTATCTCGGAACGTTCGATTCTTGATGGCATTATTATGCTAAATGAAAGTGTAGCTAAAATGAAGAGAAGCAGAAGCAAAAACTTTATTTTCAAGGCCGATTTTACGAAAGAGTTCGATAGTGTAAATTGGGAATTTCTTTCATTTATGTTACACCGAATGCGGTTTGGGGATAAATGGGTTAAATGGATTGAAGCATGTCTCAAGTCCGCAACCGTCTCTATCCTAGTCAACGGGTCACCTACCGAAGAATTCAAGCTTGAAAAATGAATTAGACAAGGAGACTGATAATGCTAAAAACGAACATATATTTCATAGCATTATTCCTCAAGAAAGACAAGCTTTTAGTTGAAATTGTTCTATTTACAAGTGATATTCGTTTAAATAATAAAAGGTGAAGACAAAAGACAGATTCGACGAATTGAAGACGCAAACGACCAAAAAGCTCAAAAGTACAAAAGACAATCAAAGAGGTTCCAATTATTGACAAGAAACGTCTCGAAATTACAAGAGTACAAGATTCAAAACGCAAAGTACAAGATATAAAATTGTACGCAAGGACGTTCGAAAATCCGAAACCGGGACCAGAGTCAACTCTCAACGCTCGACGCAACGGACTAAAAATTACAAGTCAACTATGCACATAAATATAATATAATATTTAAATAATTCTTATAATTATTTAATATATTATATTTATTTAAAACCGTCGGTAAACAAGGAGCCAAACTTCTCTGAGCTGTAATTTCAAACTCCGCGACTCGCGGAGTTTGAAGGCAAAATTGGCCGCGAGTCGCGGAGCCCCAAAAGTCGAAAATCCCTATAAAAGCAAACGAATTCTGATTGCAAAAATTACAATATATCCATCCATCTCTCTATCTATATCGTAAAATATATATATATATATATATATATATATATATATATATATATATATATATATATATATATATTTATAATTTATATTTTAATTTTAATTATAATTCTAATAATAAGGGTATGTTAGCGAATGTTGTAAGAGTGTAAGTCGAAATTCTGTCCGTGCAACGCTACGCTATTTTTAATAATTGTAAGTTATGTTCAACCTTTTTACATTAATGTCTCGTAGCTAAGTTGTTATTATGCTTATTTAATCCGAAGTAATCATGATGTTGGACTAATTACTAAAATTGGGTAATTGGGCTTTGTACTATAATTGGGGTTTGGACAAAAGAACGACACTTGTGGAAATTAGACTATGGGCTATTAATGGGTTTTATATTAACTAAACAATACCTTGTTAATTTAATATACAAACTTATAATTTGACGTATTTATATATAACCACATACGCTTGACTGGGTACGGTGGGCGGGATATCTATAAATACCAATAATTATTCATTTTACCGGATACGGAACTGGATTAATAGTTAATAAACTTGTTGAAACAGGGGTGAATTACATTCAAGGGTAATTGGTGTAATTGTTAACAAAGTAGTAAAACCTTGGTTTACACGCAGTCGATAACCTGGTGTATTCATTAAACAAAGTATTAAAACCTTGTTACAATTCGAATCCCCAATTAGTTGGAATATTTGACTTCGGGAATAAGAATAATTTGACGAAGGCTTTCGCTCTTTATATTTATGACTGATGGACTATTATGGACAAATCCGTATGGACATATTAAATAATCCAGGACAAAGGACAATTAACCCATGGGCATAAAACTAAAATTAACACGTCAAACATCATGATTACGGAAGTTTAAATAAGCATAATTCTTTTATTTCATATTTAATTTCCTTTATTTTATATTTAATTGCACTTCTAATTATCGCATTTTTATTGTTATTGTATTTAATTGCACTTTTAATTATCGTACTTTTTAATTATCGCAAGTTTATTTTATCGCACTTTTATTATTCGCAATTTCATTATCGTTATTTACTTTATGCTTTAATTTAAAAGTCTTGTATTTATTTGGTTTTAACTGCGACTAAAGTTTTAAAATCGACAAACAGGTCATTAAACGGTAAAAACCCCCCTTTATAATAATAATATTACTTATATATATATATATTTGTATTTTTATAAAAGTAAACTAATATAGCGTTAAGCTTTGTTTAAAAAGATTCCCTGTGGAACGAACCGGACTTACTAAAAACTACACTACTGTACGATTAGATACACTGCCTATAAGTGTTGTAGCAAGGTTTAAGTATATCCATTCTCTAAATAAATAAATATCTTGTGTAAAATTGTATCGTATTTAATAGTATTTCCTGCTAAAATTTAATAGTATTTTATACCCCTTAGCTTTGACATCAAGTATTTTTGGCTCCGCTGCCCGAGAAATCTTAAACGCCGGAAGCGCAACGCTAATAAAAAAAAAAAAAAAAGATTTTTAGTTAACTTTTATTAAAATTCGTTTTTGTAAAAATACGTTTTAATTATTCAAAAAAAATATAAAAAGAAAAATTTATATATTTTTAAAATTTTGTTAATTATTTAAGTTTTAGAAAGTTTCTTTATTTTTATTTTATAAAAATATAAGTTTTATTTAAGTATTTTGTTTTTATTTAAAAAAAAAATCAAAAACCGAAAAAAAAAATATATATATAATCCTAGTTTTAAGATTTTTATTTATAAAATTATAAAATATTTCTATTTAGATATAAGTTTTTATTATATAAATACTTTTATTAAAACAGAAAATAAAAAAAAAAAAAAAAAACGCGTCGAGTTTTAAACTGTTCCAGGGTTGAATTTTGAAACCCCGCGACTCGCGGGGTTTGTTGTTTGAAATACCGCGACTCGCGGAGTAATTCTGACACCGACAGAAACCCTACTGCAATTAATCAAGGAGTAATTATTAATTAATTATTATTATAAACCCTAATTATTATTATTATTATTATAATTAGTTTTATTTTAATTTAAGTTTTATTTAATTTATATTTTAGTTTATTAAGTTTAATTAAATTGTAAAATTAATAGTTTAATAAAATAAATAATATAAAAATAATATTTATAAAAATTGTATTTTTTTTACAACTTTTTGTATATTTTTATATTTTGTCCCTTTTTAATTGTTTTAGCATAATATTTGTATTTTTCGCTCATATTTAGTTTTAAACTTAGTTTTTGCCATAGTTATTTTTACTCCTAGATTTTTAGTCTTTGCCGTAGAATTCCTTAAGTGCTTTTTCTTTAGACTAAGATTTAGGTACTTTAGAATTTTGCGACGCCTTTTTAAGTTTTTGTTTCTTTTTAAGTTATTTCCATTTGGGATATAGTTTTTCCTGTAAGCTTTAATATTTTTAGACACCTTTTACTATGTATCAATTATCATTCCAATTAGTAATCTCAATTTGCGATTATAATTTTAAGTTAGTTGTAGTAATAAGGTTAGGTTAGTCAAGTATTTTTAAGTTTTATAAGTTTCTTTTATTTTTCCGTCACCTTTTATTTTTCAACCATTTTTCTTTTTCAATCTTTTTCCGACGAACTCTTTTTCTTTCTTATTTCTCGCTATTCTAGTTTTAGGACATAGATTTTTATTCTACTTCTTATCTAAATTTCTTAAAATTACGAAAATTTATTTTAAGTGGTTAAATTGATAGACATCAAAATTTTCTGGTTCGTAGTAATAGTTGGATTTGTACGTGGACCGAGTTATTGGAGCCAAACAGTCCTCAATTATATTGAGACCAAACGAATCCTGCCCCTCTGCTGCATCTTTTGGCTATTCGAAACGTGGGCAAAATCAGAAAAGTCTATTGATTGGATAACTTATTATAAATTTTCTTTCCTTTTAAAAACTAATAGTATATTCAGTGAATGCACCGAGCAAGACGTTCACCACCTTTTGTACGTTCACCACCTGTAACTAGATCAAGACATTCAGCAAATATTACTGCCGTTGATTTTTCTTTAGAATCGTCATCCAGTCAACCCAGTACTTCAGTTCAAATTTCCGATAATCCATTTTTTGAACCCGACCTCACAATTGAGAATCTGGAGAATATTCAGGAACGGTTCGTAGATCCTGAACCATTAAACTTTCCTCTAGAACCACCAATCATTCAAACAGAGATTGTTGAGGAACGAACGATTAAATCAGAATCCTCTAGTGATTCCGATTCAACAAATTCAATTATGGAGAATCTGGAACCTTTAAGTATGGAAGACCGAATGAGAGCTAAACGCACTGGCCAAGGTCACGCAATTACTCATCCAGACATTAATGCGCCAGATTATGAAATCAAAGGACAAATTCTACACATGGTGACTAATCAATGCCAATTTAGTGGTGCGTCGAAGGAAGATCCAAATAAACATTTACGTACCTTTAATAGGATCTGCACACTATTTAAAATCCGAGAAGTGGAGGATGAACAGATATATCTCATGTTATTTTCCTGGACTTTAAAGGGAGAAGCCAAAGATTGGTTGGAATCGTTACCTGAAGGGGCGATTGATACATGGGACGTTTTAGTTGAAAATTTTCTTAAACAATTCTTTCCTGCATCTAAAGCCGTAAGACTTCAAGCAGAAATTGTTACGTTCACACAGAAACCAAATGAAACTCTATATGAGGCGTGGACTAGATATGGAAAGTTGTTAAGAGGATGTCCGCAACATGGTTTAGACACCTGTCAAATAGTACAAATATTCTACCAAGGATGCAACATCACTACAAGGAAAGACATAGATATAGCAGCTGGTGGTTCTATTATAAAAAAAACCGAAACTGATGCTTACAAAATTATTGATAACACTGCTTCCCACTCACATGAGTGGCACTAAGAAAAAGACATCGTTATATCATCTAAAGCAGCTAGAGCCGATTCTAGCCATGACTTAGATTCCTTTTCCGCAAAGATAGATGCTGTGGAAAGACGAATGGAAAAGATGACTAAGGATATTCACTCAATACGAATTAGTTGTGAGCAGTGTGGAGGACCACATTTGACAAAAGATTGTCTCAGTATTGAATTAACAATGGAACAAAGAGAGAATATTTCATACATAAACCAACGGCCTGGAAATAATTATCAGAATAATTATCAACCGCCAAGACCGATTTACAATCAAAACCAGAATTATAACCGAAATATTCCATACAACAACCAACAAGGTCCTAGCAATCAACAAGTATCCAATAATAATTACAATCAGCAAAGATCGAATTTTCAAAACAAACCACCACAACAAACCGATGATAAAAAGCCGAATTTAGAAGATATGATGACAAAGCTAGTTGAAACTCAAACGCAGTTTTTCACATCTCAGAAACAAACCAATGAACAAAATGCTCAAGCATTTAGAAATCAACAAGCTTCTATTCAAAATCTGGAACAAGAAGTGAGTAACCTAGCAAGGTTAATAGGTGAAAGAAAACCAGGAAGTCTACCTAGTGATACAAATGCTAACCCCCGGAATGAAACAGCTAAAGCTATTACCACAAGAAGTGGTACAACGCTTAAACCACCGGAAATACCTGTAACTTCTGATGAAACTATTCCTACTCCACAAGAACCACAACCTGATCAAGATAAGGAAAAAGAACCGGTAGTTGAAAAGGTTAATGAAGATAACACAGTTAAGGCTAAACCTTATGTTAAACCATACCAACTACCACTTCCTTATCCGAGTAAAATGAAGAAAGAAAAACTTGAAGCCGAGCAATCCAAATTCTTGGATATGTTTAAACAGATAAATGTAAATCTTCCTTTCATTGATGTGATTTCAGGAATGCCTAGATATGCTAAATTCTTGAAAGATCTAATCTCAAATAGAAAGAAAATGGAAGAACTCTCGGCTGTTACTATGAATGCTAATTGTTCAGCAGTGCTGTTGAATAAGATACCAGAAAAACTATCTGATCCAGGAAGTTTCACAATTCCATGTTTTCTGGGTAGTCTTAGTTCAATAGAAGCATTGGCAGACTTAGGTGCTAGTATAAATCTAATGCCGTATTCACTATACGCTAAACTAGACCTTGGAGAATTGAAACCAACCAGAATAAGCATACAACTAGCCGATAGATCAATAAAATATCCTAGAAGGATAATGGAGAACATGCTAGTTAAAGTTGGTACTTTAGTATTTCCAGTAGATTTTGTTGTTCTGGACATGGAAGAAGATTCTCAAGTTCCTCTCATATTAGGAAGACCATTCTTAAACACGGCTAAAGCAATGATAGACGTGTTCGGTAAGAAACTAACCCTAAGTATAGAGGATGAGAGTGTTCCTTTTCAGTTGATAGAGCAATGCAACAACCGCAATCTGCAGATGATACATGTTATTATATTCAAACTATAGATGCACATGCAGAATTATTAGAAGAATTTCCAGAATTACAAGGAACAGGAGAATGTTCTTTAGGAGAAGGTAATGAACCAATTGATGAAGCTGAAATGTTAGCTACACTTATAGCTAATGGATATGAACCAACAATAGAAGAAATTCAAATGCTAAAAGAAGAAGACAGATATCGATACAAATCATCGATAGAAGAACCTCCGAAATTAGAGTTAAAGCCACTTCCAAACCATTTGGAATACGCTTATTTACATGGTGAATCTGAATTACCTGTAATAATATCGTCTTCTCTTACTGAAAATGAGAAATCACAACTCATTTCTGTGTTGAAAGCTCATAAACCAGCCATTGCATGGAAGATTCATGATATTAAAGGAATAAGTCCTTCGTATTGCACACATAAAATCCTTATGGAAGAAGGTCATAAAACGTATGTGCAACGCCAACGAAGACTAAATCCTAATATGCAAGATGTAGTTAAGAAAGAGATTATTAAACTGCTAGATGCAGGTCTAATTTATCCAATCTCTGATAGTCCATGGGTAAGCTCAGTTCAATGCGTGCCTAAGAAGGGTGGCATGACTGTCATTACAAATGAGAAAAATGAGCTTATTCCTACTAGAACTGTAACAGGATGGCGTGTGTGTATTGATTATAGAAAATTAAATGACGCCACCAGAAAAGATCACTTTCCCTTACCTTTCATAGATCAAATGCTGGAAAGATTAGCCAGAAATAGTTACTATTGTTTTCTAGATGGATTTTCTGGATATTTTCAAATTCCAATAGCACCCGAAGATCAAGAGAAAACCACATTCACGTGCCCTTATGGTACTTTTGCTTACAAACGCATGCCATTTGGACTTTGCAACGCCCCTGCAACCTTTCAAAGGTGTATGATGGCGATTTTTCACGACATGATAGAAGAATGCATGGAAGTATTCATGGATGACTTTTCAGTCTTCGGTGATACATTTGAATCATGTCTAGTTAATCTGGAACGAATGCTTCTTAGATGCGAAAAATCAAATCTAGTACTTAATTGGGAGAAATGCCATTTCATGGTTAAAGAAGGCATCGTTCTTGGACATAAAATTTCAAAAGAAGGAATTGAAGTGGATAGAGCTAAAGTAGATGTAATTGCTAAACTTTCACATCCCACTAATGTTAGAGGAGTTAGGAGTTTTCTAGGGCATGCCGGTTTTTACCGACGTTTCATAAAAGATTTTTCTAAAATTGCCACTCCTATGAATAAACTCCTAGAAAAGGATGCTCCATTCATCTTTTCAGATGAGTGTATCAAATCTTTTAATATTCTTAAAGAAAAACTCACTAATGCGCTGATCATGATAACACCAAATTGGAATCTACCATTTGAACTAATGTGCGATGCAAGTGATTTTGCAATGGGAGCCGTTTTAGGACAAAGGATTGAAAAACGATTTCAACCTATATATTATGCTAGTAAGACGTTACAAGGAGCACAAACGAACTATACAACTACTGAAAAAGAACTCCTTGCTATTGTCTTTGCTTTTGACAAATTTCGATCATATCTCGTTCTAGCAAAAACGGTGGTCTATACCGACCATTCTGCTCTTAGATACCTATTTTCAAAACAAGATGCTAAACCAAGATTAATCCGTTGGATCTTACTCTTACAAGAGTTTGATATTGAAATCCGAGATAAAAGAGGAGCAGAAAATCTCGCCGTTGATCATCTTTCTCGTCTTAAAAATCCCGAATTAGAAGTTCTAAATGAATCAGCCATACAAGACAACTTTCCTGATGAATATCTATTGAAGATAGATTATAAAGAAATCCCATGGTTTGCAGACTATGCAAATTATTTAGTATGTGGATTCCTTGAAAAAGGATTATCGTACCAAAGACGAAAGAAATTCTTCAGTGATATAAAACACTATTTCTGGGAAGATCCACATCTGTTTAAAAGTTGTCCCGATGGAATAATACGCCGATGTGTATTTGGAGATGAAGCTAGTAAAATATTAAACCATTGTCACACAGGACCAACAGGAGGGAATTATGGGCCTCAACTAACAGCAAGAAAAGTTTATGAAGCTGGATTCTATTGGCCTACAATTTACAAAGACGCACACCTTCTTTGCAAATCCTGTGATGCATGTCAAAGGGCCGGAAAAATAAGTCAACGTGATGAAATGCCACAAAATGTCATCCAAGTATGTGAAGTATTTGACATTTGGGGTATTGACTTTATGGGTCCATTTCCAAAATCTCATAATAATCTATATATACTCGTAGCCATTGATTATGTATCTAAATGGGCGGAAGCACAAGCTCTTCCAACTAACGATGCACGAGTTGTAGTCAACTTTTTAAAACGTCTTTTTGCAAGGTTTGGAACACCGAAAGCTTTAATAAGTGATCGGGGTACTCATTTCTGTAATAATCAACTTGAGAAAGTTCTTAAAAGATATGGGGTAACTCATAAAATCTCCACCGCATATCATCCACAAACAAGTGGACAAGTTGAAAATACCAACCGAGCTTTAAAACGTATTCTAGAGAAAACCGTAGGATCAAATCCAAAGGAATGGTCCATTAAATTGGAGGATGCACTCTGGGCTTTTAGAACAGCCTACAAAACTCCAATTGGAACCACACCTTTTAGACTTGTTTATGAAAAAGCATGTCATCTTCCAGTAGAAATTGAACACAAAGCATTTTGGGCTTTGAAGACATGTAATCTTGATTTACATGAAGCCGGACGTCTACGATTAAGTCAACTAAACGAATTAGAAGAATTAAGGCATGAAGCATACTAAAATTCGTTAATCTATAAAGAAAGAACGAAGAAATGGCATGATAAAAGAAACAGAAGTTCAAAAGAATTTAAAGAAGGAGACAGAGTTCTTCTTTTCAATTCACAATTCAAGCTATTTCCTGGAAAATTGAAATCAAGATGGTCTGGGCCATTCATAGTCAAAAGAGTTTTCCCATACGGAACGATAGAATTAATAAATTCAAATGGGATTAAATTTAAAGTTAATGGTCACAGTGTTAAACATTACATACATGGTCCGATGGAAGTCGACAACGAAGTTAATCACAATTTCGACACCACAGCTAACTAAGTGTGGGGAGAATCAAGTCTTTAAAGGATAATATGAATTTCTGTTAGAGTTAGATTGTCTGTTTTCGTGTAGTTCTCGAAAATGGAACCCGAATGGTCTTTCCCTAGCAGACCCTAAAGAACTAGTCTTCTCCCCCCATTATGAATTTTTATTTTTTTAGGTTTTTACAAAATGAAGACTGCCTGTGAACTAAACCATGGTCTAATGCTACACGCTTTGATCACTAAAAGAAATAATGACATACTACCAAGTGAAATAGTATCAGTAATCAGAGAAAGAATGGACGGAGTTAGAAAAGAATCCAGATGCGAAGATAATAAGTTACAATTTGGTAAAGGAAAATCAAAATCCGCAGCAAAAAGAAGAGCACGACACCTAGAAAGATGTCACAAATGCGGAAAATGGTCACATGGAGGTAAATGTTCAAATAATCAAACCTATTCAAATACCGAATTTGTTACTTTATGCAGAGACGGACCGTTCATATGTTTAGAAGAAAAGACACTGAATGCTCGAGGTTACGCCTATGTAGCTATGGAAAACCAATTAAACCGACTATCTTATGAATGGGATAGATCATATAACTAAGAAATCTATTTCACATGTAAGTCTGTACAGTTTTTATTTTATTTTTAACCTTTTGATAATAAACGCTAATTTGTTCGCTAAAAAGTATTAAATTGGTATTGAATAAAATTAGGTTTGGCGACCGAAATTATTGATATCATTCAAAAATTTATTACATCACTGCGAAATTTAACGTTTATTCTTAAGGTATAAATATCTTTAATCAATCAACCCAAAATATTTCAAAAATTCGTCATGAGTTAAATTAGATTTTGGAACCGAAATTACTTTACCGAAAAGAGGGGCGCATATTTTTGATAATATTTGATTGATTAAAGTGGGATAAAAAGCCAAAAAGATTTTTAATTTTATTTTTATCATGTTTTTAAAATTAATATAAATCTTAAATTAATATTGTAAACTTTGTAAAAACAATATTTTTAAAACTGTAAATATTTGAAAAATTAAATTAAATTTGGTGTGAATTTTTAATTTTTAAAAAAATATGAATTTTTAATTTTATGCATTTCAAATTTTAAGTTTGATATGAATTTATAAATTTTTAAATTAAGTTTGGTGTGAATTTTTAATTTTTAAAATATAAATTTTTAATTTTATGCATTTCAAATTTTAAGTTTGGTGTGAATTTTTAATATAAATTTTGAATTTTATATTTAAGTTGTGTGAATTTAAAAACAAAAATTTACTTTATCTCATTAAGTTAAAAATATGATTTTTAAAATTCGTCGTAAGTTGAAGACTAGGTCTTTGAACCGAAATTGCTTTACCCGAGAGAGGGACGAGAACTTTTATTATCATTATTTTTAATCTCATTGAATTAAAGTATGCCAAAAATATTAAAAAACCCCAAAAATCTTAGCTTTTAAAACAATCGCTACACCGAAACCCATCTTCCCTCCCTGGTCTATAGAGATGCAGCCACTGTATCCTACGTATAACCATGCCGAAGCATTCTATAGCACCTATGGTTATGCCTGGAACCCCTATTGGTACCAGTATCATCCCTAGTATACTTAGTTTTATTTATTTTGTAATTTGTAATGATTGATACGTTTAATACTTTTGTTAATATTGTAATAGTTTTTATAATTGTCTAACTTTTATTCTTAGATTTTAATAATTTTTGAATGTGGGGTAATATACCAAACTTCAAAAATATGTATATATGTTTGCAGTTTATCTTATGTACACAACAGGGTAAAACAACGCATTTTCAAAGACTGGCATTAAGTTCAGCAAAAGCAACTAATTTTGACGACAAGATGCAAAATATATGTGAAATAACAACAAGACGGAATGAACAAATGATGTGCACCATTTATCGTTCAGTAAACAAACGCCAATATATTTGGAAACTTTGGTAAAAATTTAATCATTTTCACATAAATCACCCTCAATAATTTAAATTATTACTGATTTCTTGCAAATGAGGGCATTGCAAGATCTTAAGTGTGGGAAGGGGTTAAATTCTTTCGGATTTTAAAATTTTTTACTTTATACACTTGGTTACCATTAAAAATACTAGTAAAGCAGTAGTTGTATTAGAATCTAGTGCTCTCTGATAATAAAGAACAGCCCTAGTCTTATATACTGACTACCCAATTCTAGTAAAAATTTTCAAAATTTTCAATTAAATGAACTCAAAATCATGTTTATACATATTTATGAACGATAAAACTAGGTTTTAACACCGAAATTATTATTACCTCGGAAAGGACATAAATTGAGAAACAAACCAAAATGTTAAAATTCATTTAAAATGGAATAGAGGACGATAAAAAGGAAAATAAAAGCCAAGTGTGGGAAAATCTACCAAGTTATCTTAAACAAATGTCACATATATCTGTAACAAATAACTGAAAATACCTTTGCTTTGGACTAAACTAAACTGTTTTACCCGATGAAAGAAAAGAAAAGATGGATCTACACGATGAATCAATTCCATCATTAAAAGGAAGTAAAGTCTTCCGAAAAAGACACGCGCTTCTTGATTTAGGTCATGAAGTTGTCGTCCAGACCAGCTGTAGGTTGACGAAAAATCCAGAAAAGTCATCACTAAAATCAGCAGGAAATCCACGGACCTCAGCATCAAACAGGGTCGCCAAGTGGTCAGACTTATCCTAACCATGAGAGGATCTGTCTCGTAAAATGGGGAGGGCGCCGTGCAAATTAGCTTGATAAGACTAATGAATTAGACCCCCCAGAAAGGATAATCTCCTTTTAAAGATTAAAAATCAGCTTTTAAAGACTGATATTACTCAATCCTAGAGATTGACCTTAAAGATTGAGAATTACAAACTCATGGAATTCAATGATATCTAAACTCGAGCTTGAACGAGAAAATATTTTGATCAAAATTACAAACCGATTTGTTTTCTGAAAACCCTATTTTCAATGCGTTCATTACCATTGAACGTAAAATCCTAGGAATTCACCTGGAATTCATTAGGTCACCTGAACCAAATCGGGTGTCAACCGTAAGAACGGTGGTTGCATAGTGGTCAAAGACAAGACCTTGTGCCAGACCGAAAAATTATAAGGGTGAGCTTTACTATTGCTCCTACCAAGGATAGTAATTGCGTCCGACACGTTATAGACCATAATCAAATACATGTCATTAGACATTGCCTTAACAGTTGCTTGTTCAACGCTTTCCTTTACAACCAGACGGTAGTTTACCGAAAGGTAATATACGGGACAAGTAAACTGGACGTGTTGCTTTCCAAATACAAGGTTAGCAAGTGGGTGACACAAAACCATAAGTTTTGAGCTAAAATTTTCAAATCTGAAACCCACTTTTCAAATCTGACACCGGTAAAGGGTTATTCCGGAAAACTTATCTAGGGTAAAAACTAGATTTAATTTTCAAAAGATCAAATGTTTTCATAAAGATCCAATTTCCTTAATGGATCTAAATTTTTATAGTCATGTGGGACTGTAAACCATATCGTTACTACCATTGTTTATACCGCCGTAAAGAAATCACTGATGTACAAAGTGTGAAGAATAAAGAAGTGATTCTAGTATTTCAAGACGATATTGCTTGAGGACAAGCAACGCTCAAGTGTGGGAATATTTGATAATGCTAAAAACAAACATATATTTCATAGCATTATTCCTTAAGAAAGACAAGCTTTTAGTTGAAATTGTTCTATTTACAAGTGATATTCGTTTAAATAATAAAAGGTGAAGACAAAAGACAGATTCGACGAATTGAAGACGCAAACGACCAAAAAGCTCAAAAGTACAAAAGACAATCAAAGAGGTTCCAATTATTGACAAGAAACGTCTCGAAATTACAAGAGTACAAGATTCAAAACGCAAAGTACAAGATATAAAATTGTACGCAAGGACGTTCGAAAATTCGGAACCGGGACCAGAGTCAACTCTCAACGCTCGACGCAACGGACTAAAAATTACAAGTCAACTATGCACATAAATATAATATAATATTTAAATAATTCTTATAATTATTTAATATATTATATTTATTTAAAACCGTCGGTAAACAAGGAGCCAAACTTCTCTGAGCTGTAATTTCAAACTTCGCGACTCGCGGAGTTTGAAGGCAAAATTGGCCGCGAGTCGCGGAGCCCCAAAAGTCGAAAATCCCTATAAAAGCAAACGAATTCTGATCGCAAAAATTACAATATATCCATCCATCTCTCTATCTATATCGTAAAATATATATATATATTTATAATTTATATTTTAATTTTAATTATAATTCTAATAATAAGGGTATATTAGCGAATGTTGTAAGAGTGTAAGTCGAAATTCTGTCCGTGTAACGCTACGCTATTTTTAATCATTGTAAGTTATGTTCAACCTTTTTACATTAATGTCTCGTAGCTAAGTTATTATTATGCTTATTTAATCCGAAGTAATCATGATGTTGGGCTAATTACTAAAATTGGGTAATTGGGCTTTGTACCATAATTGGAGTTTGGACAAAAGAACGACACTTGTGGAAATTAGACTATGGGCTATTAATGGGTTTTATATTAACTAAACAATACCTTGTTAATTTAATATACAAACTTATAATTTGACGTATTTATATATAACCACATACGCTTGACTGGGTACGGTGGGCGGGATATCTATAAATACCAATAATTATTCATTTTACCGGATACGGAACTGGATTAATAGTTAATAAACTTGTTGAAACAGGGGTGAATTACATTCAAGGGTAATTGGTGTAATTGTTAACAAAGTAGTAAAACCTTGGTTTACACGCAGTCGATAACCTGGTGTATTCATTAAACAAAGTATTAAAACCTTGTTACAATTCGAATCCCCAATTAGTTGGAATATTTGACTTCGGGAATAAGAATAATTTGACGAAGGCTTTCGCTCTTTATATTTATGACTGATGGACTATTATGGACAAATTCGTATGGACATATTAAATAATCCAGGACAAAGGACAATTAACCCATGGGCATAAAACTAAAATCAACACGTCAAACATCATGATTACGGAAGTTTAAATAAGCATAATTCTTTTATTTCATATTTAAATTCCTTTATTTTATATTTAATTGCACTTCTAATTATCGCATTTTTATTGTTATTGTATTTAATTGCACTTTTAATTATCGTACTTTTTAATTATCGCAAGTTTATTTTATCGCACTTTTATTATTCGCAATTTCATTATCGTTATTTACTTTATGCTTTAATTTAAAAGTCTTGTATTTATTTAGTTTTAACTGCGACTAAAGTTTTAAAATCGACAAACCGGTCATTAAACGGTAAAAACCCCCCTTTATAATAATAATATTACTTATATATATATATTTGTATTTTTATAAAAGTAAACTAATATAGCGTTAAGCTTTGTTTAAAAAGATTCCCTGTGGAACGAACCGGACTTACTAAAAACTACACTACTGTACGATTAGGTACACTGCCTATAAGTGTTGTAGCAAGGTTTAAGTATATCCATTCTCTAAATAAATAAATATCTTGTGTAAAATTGTATCGTATTTAATAGTATTTCCTGCTAAAATTTAATAGTATTTTATACCCCTTAGCTTTGACATCAGAGACACTTTATCACCCTTCCTCTTCATCATTGGGGTGAAGGGTTGAACTTACTAACGAAAGTGGCGATCGAAAACAGTCTGGTACGTGGCTCTGAAATTGGTAAGGATAAGGTACCACTCTCACACCTTCAATACGCGAACGACACAATTTTTATTGGACACTGGTCTAAGCGGAACATAAGTAAGACATTGAAAGTCCTTAAATGTTTTGAAGATGTTTCGGGACTCAAGATAAACTTCGAGAAAAGTAAGCTTTATGGTATTAATGTGTCTGATATTGAAGTTAGTGACATGGCTACTAGAATTTGTTGTCATAGTGATAAAATCCCTTTTTCATATCTTGGGTTACCGGTGGGCGAAAAAATGAATAAATTGGGTGGATGGGAACCGGTCATCAAGAAACTCCATAAGAGATTATCGGATTGGAAATCGCGAACGATGTATTTCGAGGGGCGTTTGACTCTTATCAAATCGATCTTAAATAGTTTACTGTTGTATTTCTTCTCGTCCTTCCGTGCTCCATCATGCGTCATTAATTTACTTGACGGTTTGTGTCGTAACTTCTTTTGGGGCAGGTCGGGTGAGGGGAACAAAATGTCATGGGTCAAATGGGATTCTATCATGTTATCATACGGGGAGGGGGTCATAACATTGGGTCGTTAAAGGCAAAAAACTGGGCTCTTTTGGGTAAATGGTGGTGGAGGTTTCGTACTGAAACCAATGCATATTGGGTTAAGATAATCAAAAGCATTTATGGGCGGGATGGTGGGTTGGGACATACGAACCCTATCAGGGTGGGACATGGACAATCTCCTTGGAAAGATGTCATAAAAGTTGGAACGGATATGGATAAACTTGGTTTCATGCTGAACTCTTCCTTTGTGAGAATCATTGGTGATGGTAGGGACACGCTGTTTTGGGAAGATTGGTAGATTGGTGATCAAAAGCTTAAGGATAAGTTCCCAAGATTATACATGCAAGAAAAAGTGAAAAATTTCAAGGTGAATGAAAGATTGATTCGGACTGAAGCAAATCTGATGTTGAATTAGAATTGGAGCAGCGACATCCGAGGCAGAAGCATAGACGAGCTACAAAATCTTGTTCAGACTTGCAATAGTGTAATACAACAAGCATAATCGAAGCGACGGATGGAAGTGGTCAATCTCTGATGGGAAATTTTCTACAAATCTCTTAGCTAATATTCTTGATACCAAACTATATGGTAACGCTTCTTCTCTACAAGAAACTGAACGTAACAGGCTTCTACCCCAATTGATTGGGATCTTTGTGTGGCGGGCCAAATGTAGAAGATTACCGGTAAGGGTTGAACTCGACAATCGTGGTATAGATCTTCATACGGTAAGGTGTCCAATGTGTGACGATGCCTTAGAATCTACAGATCACGTGCTGGTACTCTACAAATATGCCTTTGATATTTGAGATAATTTATACAAATGGTGGGATTTAGGGTGATTTTCACGAACCAGTGTAAGCGAATTATTCAACGGGGAAGGCTTCAATTCAGGGGGATCAATCGGGAATTCGATATGGCAAGCAGTGGAGTGGGTTTGTGGTTATTTAATATGGAAAAATCGGAACAAAAAGATATTTCATAATACATCTCGTTCGAATGCTACTCTCTTCAACGACATTCAAATGAAAAGCTACGAATGGATTTCGAAATGGGCAAACAAAATACGAATCAATTGGAACCAATGGTTGATAAATCCATTGTCGGCTTTTGAACGTGTTAATGATACCCGAACAGGAGTAGGATAATTTCAATATGATGCCAGTGTCCTTTTGTTTAGTCTGAGTTTGTATATTCTGTGTATAGTCGAGATGGGAGTTTTATCCCAGGCATGATATATCATGACATTGTAATCCTTCTGTATATATTTTATATATGAATATATGGCTTAAAAAAAAAAAACCTATGTGATTCTTTCAAAGTGTTTATATTTTCATTCCAACTGTAGATGCAATCCATCCAATTTTGCATCCAGACCTAGCAGTTTCAATTTCCATTATCTATTTAATTATAATTATAATTTATATCATTAATTAATATTATGTTAGATTTAAGAATTGCCATGATTATCGAGTAGTTTAATATTGTGTTGTGTTGTGATGTAGTTCGTTTTTGTTTTAATTATATTTTTTGTTTATGATTATACACCTTATTATCAACTATCGCCATTCCACCAATAAACGTGACCAAAACATTTTTGTTTAGAGGCATCAAACATAGGGTAATTAATTATCTATGTCAACACATTGGTAAAGGTATGAATATGTTAGAAATGTTATAAAGTACATTGAGAATTACCATAGGACCAGATCCTACATGGTCAAGATTTGAAGTTTATGAAAATATTATAGATGGAATACATTAAGGAAACACCGATGTGTAGTACATTCTAGAAAACACAATAAATAAAGTACGTGATACGCCCAGATTAGTCAAAGTTTTATGTGTCGTTAATCGTAAGGACAATCTACAGTGTATCAGGTGGGGTTTTATAAATATAATGCTAGGCCTAAATCTCTTTCTATATTAATCCCAAGGTTAATAATGGAAAGTATGACCTAAGGTCGTTTTATGAACGATCGGATTTGAAACGAAGCTTATTTAGATATTTTTAGAATAAAGATAGTTGAGTTTACAAAATTTAAAACCCAAAATCCCTGGCCATGTAGATCTGGTGGAGAGGCATGTCCCTTTTGGTCAAAAGACAGTTCAAAAAATCCAACAACCAAGTTCAACTAGAAATTTTCAAAGACACCAGCTATTTGGTTCTTAGATTGTAGAGATATAATAGTTGGTTTGATTTTTTTTTATATTATTTAAATTTCGAAATAAACAATTAATTAAACTTAAACTCGATGGCAAGCAAGGAATAACTAAGGATAGAGAGGACGAGATCTACCATGATTTTTGATAATGTTAACAACCTTAGATTAATTAGATAGAGCTTGGTGTAAAACAAGAACCCTGCCACTTTAGCGCGCTTTCTAAAACAGGTTATCGTGATTCTGATTAAATTGACTATACCCAGCTCTCGACACTACCTTTTGTAACACCGTACATTTTTTATTAATCACACTGGAAGTATATTAAAATAAATCGCACACACACACATACACACACACACACACATATATATATATTAAACACATATACCAAATGATTATATAACACTTGAAACGACCGCGGACCATTACCCAAAATCGACGCCATTTTTTTTAAATGTTAGACAGTCACCAGATGTGGGGAAACTGTGCGGCGGGCTAGTTTATGGTACGGCGCGCCAATCCACTGCGCCAGATGCCCAGAAACCAGTTTACTTTTGGGATTAAAAATCCCTTATGTTGCGCGGTGCGCAAGGTTTCTGCGCGGCGCGACATTCCACTAGAAGTGGTGTTGCAGTTTTGTTTTAATTTCAAACACAATTTTATCAACACAATTCAAGTCTTAATACTTCAAAATCCTTGTTAACAAGTTAACACAACATACAACCATTATCACAAATTATTCGAACATGGGTGCTACACGACCCATAAAATTTTAAGTGTTTACTTTGACCCAAATTACAACAATTTGACCCAAAATAGAGCATGATCTTTCGGGCCAACTACCGAAAGCAATCCCATTCTGAAGCTACTCCAAAACCTTACCCTTATCCCTTACGGTGCTTGAATCTATAAAAAGATAAATAACGAGGGAGTAAACAACATGCTTAGTGAGTGATATACTTATATGCATACATACATAACTTACTTACTCGTACCGACTTACGCATAACCGCATACAAGCTAGCATTACAAAGCATACAACTACAATATAACACACTACACTACAACACACACGCTACACTACAACAAACAATATGGTTAACTATACTCAATAGTGCTTAGTCATCAAATGAATTAACACTATCAACACATGCACGTGGTGGCCAACGAAGGTGCCTTCCGGATGGCACCGCCAGGTACACACGAATGTGGTTACCGAAAAGTAAAACCGTTAGGTGACACTTCACACAGTCCAATGCGCCGTGTGGCCGCCAAAGAGTGAGTAACACTTGCCACACCTCAAACAGCAAACGTGGTCACCGATAAGTGAAACCTTACAGATATCACTCACCACCTTGCATCAAGTGACCAACGAAGAGTGAACCTTACGCCCTAATGTCACTCGCCACATACCATGTGGCCAATGAAGAGTGAATCCTTATGCCCGATGTCACTCACCAATTCACCTACAAGCAAGCAACTTATATATATATATATATATATATATATATATATATATATATATATATATATATATATATATATATATATACCTTGATCAACTTGAGGTAACATCAGCTAGTGCTTCACAATCGATTCGAAATCAATTCACCTAGCATACAAGAAAAACGCCAAGCTATGAACACCCATAGCTTGACCCAAAACACACAAGTGAAATGTTGACCCAAATTGCACTTTAATCACCAAAACTAGGTCAAACCAAGACCTTAACACATTTAATAACTAGTAACTAGTGATTATGACCCAATTTCACCAAAATGTAACCCAAGGTCAAGTACGTGAAATACTTCTTGACCCATTTTACCACCAAACCCATTTTTGACTCAAATTGGGGTTTTACACCCAAAATCAAGTTAACATTAACACGTACATTACTAGTTCATAAGTGTACTAGTGATTCACAAACACATGCAAGTTTTAATCATACAAATTCGTCATCCAAAACCCTAAGTCACCAAATAGGGTTTACACACCCAATTTACACCCCAAGAACCCTGATTTCACAAGGAAATGGGTCTTAAACATCACCACCCCTAACCCTAACTAATTCATGAAATCAAACACAATAAACTCGGATTTAGGGCTTACCACAAGTGCAGAACAAGGATAGATAGCAGCCACACTTGGATTGGCTTCAATTTGGGGATGAACTAACTTCTTCTTCATAAAATTGAAGCTTTCTCACTCTAACAATGCTTTCTTTCTCTAAATTAGGTGTTTAGATGGATTGAAAATAGTGATAAAGACTGGCTTAGGTCAGTTTTCTGGTACCCAAATCATTTACATACACATTGTATGAAACAACTCCAAACCGTTTAATCAAAAACCGTCAAAATTTTTATTTTTTTATAACAGGAGCGACGCTATCAATAATAGGACCGGCGCTTTTACTGTCAAAAACGACGCTTCTGTCGACTGACCAAAAAGGCTACAAATTACAGACAAAGAGCGGCGCTCTTAAGATTAAAAGCAACGCTTTTGGTCCTGAAAAGGTGCAGGTTCAAGTTTTGCTAAGTGTTCAACCAACTCATTAAAACCCAAACGCACATTTACAATTCCATGACTCAAACACAAGTTTAATGTGACCCAAATTACATACGTTCCCACATTTAAGTCTTACAAATCCATGAACAAATCATTAGTTACAACAAGAGACCCGTTACAATTAACGTGACAATTTCGACCCAATTGCACTAAATCAAGGATTAAGACTCGATATTCTAACCCAATACCATGAGCATGATCCCGGGGATTTTACCAAACCCCCAACCACATCTAAAGCCAATGCTACTCCATCATAAGCAAAATTCTAGCAACCTAGCCAAGCTACTAGAATCCTCCAATACATCAAACGGTACCTATACAAAAAGGTAAATAACGAGGGAGTAAGTAAAAGCTTAGTGAGTGCAATAATTATATGCATACATACTTAACCTGCTTCCTTGCACAAACCAACACGATTCCACATGCAAGCTAGTAAAGCAACCGCATACTAACACAAATCCGAATACAAGCTTGCATCACTAACGCAAATGAATACAATCGAGTACAATCTAGCATGTTAATTGTATAAACAAGACTATAACACGCTACACTACTAATATACAACATACAACGCAAAAATGGTTAACCATTCCCAAATGTGCTAATCATTACATGAATATCACCAACAACCCGTGTACACGGCCAACAAAGGCGCCTCCTGAATGGCACCACCATGTACACTCAAACGTGGTCAACGAAAAGTGTGGTCTCAATTGGTAACACTTCCCGCATCCTCACAAGTGGCCAACAAAGAGTGGACGTCAAAGTAATCGCACTCACTACTTTCCCCCAAGCACAATGTGGCCAACAAAGAGCGAGCCATTATTAGAGACATCACTCACCACAATGCATCAAGTGGCCAACAAAGAGTAAAATCCTTCACAATCGGATAGTACTCGCTACTAACCCGCAAGCAAACAACTTATATACATGCACATATAAATACTCCACTCACCTTGGGACGCAAGCACACGCTATGTATATAATACCATCGCCACTGCATCCAAGCAAGAAATAACCTATATAGATATAGGCACACAAACATATAAACACTTATTTTCTAAAAGAGAATTTAATACCAACACCCTTAACCAAGGGTTTCCACCTTGCTCACTAACACTCTCCCATTTAGACATCTAAATGGACATCACTAAATTACCACTATGAGTGTAATTTCAACCCACACACAATAAGTGCCGTTCAACCAAATTGCACTCGACCTAAAAGACTCGAACCATCACCACTACATGTGGTAATTTGAGCCCAACAACACCCTAAAAGTATAGACACATAAACCATGTTCAAAGGCTCAAACAATAACACTTTGAACCATTTCCACCCAATTTACCCCAAACCGGACAGCCCCTTTTCCATAGACATTCTGACCTATTTAACCTCCAAATCAGTAGGTATAAACTTGTTCTTTAGAAAGTACTCTCAAAGAACTTTCCTAAAAGTGTTCACATGCCTCAAACAGAGTCACGGTTTGCAAGATATGACCTTTACAAAAATCATGTTTCGTGTAGTTTTTATAGTGACGAGTTTCACCCAAAACGACACCATTTCGACCCAAAACGAACCAAAACACTTTCACTTGATCAAAATCAGTTTATACACCTTTGGAGAACTCATTTTGACAACAAAACTCATCATTAACAACACAATACTTAGTTAAGGCATTTCCTCAAACACTTGGTGTGTATGACTCACTTTTGACCAACTAACACCCACACTTGTTCTTAAGAACATCCAAATCACCAAGAAACAATTTATCTAGTGACTAGCAAGCTCATGCAAGACCCAAGTCTTACAAATTCATCATCTAGAGCCCTAAGTCACCAAATAGGGTTTACACACCCAATTAACACCCCAAGAACCCAAACTCTACAAGGAATTGGGTCTTAGACACCATACCAACCTAAACCCTAACTAATACATGAAATTAAACAAGATAAATTCGGATTTGGTGCTCACCAAAAGTGTAGAAAAAAGCTAGGAGCTGCTACACTTAGATTATACTTCAATTTGGGACACCAAGTCTTCTTCTTCACTAGATTTGAGCTTTCTCACTCTAGAAATCTCTTTCTCTCTCTAGTTTGAAGTTTGGTAGGGAAGAATCAGATGAAATGAGGAATAAGTTGATCTAGATCTATTTATTAGCCTAAAATTCGTCCACATGCAAAAAGACCCCAATGCCCCTCATTTAAATTTCCAAAAATACAATTAGCACCCAAACAGGCACAAAAGCGGTGCTCCTAGACCAAAAGTGGTGCTTTTTGAGCCTTCCAGCTCATAAATTGAAATTAAAAATGTCCGAACTCGAATTACGGTCATCTAGGCTTTTGATTCGCCTCAATCTAAGTCCGTACGAGAAAGTTATGAGCAAATTGGTGAAAGTGCGCATAACCTCACAACATACACCAAAATTTTGTACATCTAACACCCGACACCCCAAACACTATATTATCATTAAGAATAATAATATTTCAAGTCGCCTCTACTTCCCGAAACATCTCGATCTCCCCCGATATCATTAAATTACTATTTAAATATAATAAAATAATACCCATTTTTTTTCGGGATGTTATATTGTAACAAGGTCCTTCTTATTTTAAAATCTACAAAACAGCCACCCAGTCCCGCTCGTCAGCACGGCGCGCGAGTAGGTGGCGCGGCGCGCCACTATGCTGTTTATAAGATTTGAATGTTACAATTCTCCCCCACTTGGATCAGATCGCGTCCCCGTGATTCCAGCCGCGTATGTCGAAGGAAGATACTTCATCACAAACTCTTCCGTTTCCTAATTGAACTCTGACCCTTTTTGATGCCGCCGTTGCTCCTTATAGGTCCTAACCCGCTTATTACGCATTTCCTTAATCTTCTCATGAAGGATCGCTAACGGTTGTTCTACATACTCCAATTTGCTATTTAGATTAATTTCATTCAATGGAATCCATGTCGAGTCATCCGTAAGACACTTGAGAAGGTAGGAAACATGGAATGTGTTAAGGAACCCTGCAATCTCTTCGGGTAACTCTAATCGGTAAGCAAATTCACCAACCCTAGCCAAAATTTTGAATGGTCCAATAAACCGAGGAGCAAGCTTTCCCCGTTTTTGGAACCGAATTACACCTTTCTAAGGCGATATCTTAAGCATCACCATATCACTTTCTTGAAGCTCAATCGATTGCCTTCGAATATCCGCATAAGATTTTTGTCTATCTTGTGCCGCCTTAAGGTGAGCCCGAATCATCTCAATCTTTTTGTTCGTTTCTAGAACCAAATTGTACCTCCAATTTCACGTTGACCTAGCTCCCCCCAACAAATCGGGGTTCGAAACCTCTTCCTATAGAGCATCTCATATGGTGGCATCCTAATACTCGTATGAATTCTATTACTGTAGGAAAACTCCACCAAAGGTAAATGCTCGTCCTAATTACCACTAAAATCAATAACACAAGCATGTAGCATATCCTCTAAGTTTTGAATAGGCCATTCGCTTTGACCTTCCGTTTGAGGATGGTGCTCATTTTCAAATGAGTACCCATCTCCTTATGAAACTTACCCCAAAATCGGGAGGTAACTGGTATGTCCCGATCCGAGACAATCGACACCGGAACCCCGTGTCTTGATATCACCTCTTTAATAAAAAATCTTTCCAACGTCTCCGACGAAACGTCTCCCGGATAAGAAGAAACAATGCACTTTTTGTCAATCTATCAACGATGACCCAAATAGTGCCGTATTGGGTTCTCGCCCTTTTTGGCAATTTCGTAATAAAATCTATGGTAATATGCTCCCATTTCCACTTGGGAATTTCTAGCGGTTGCAACATACCATAAGGCTTTTGGTGCTCGGCCTTGACTTGCAAACATGTAACGCATTGCTCAACATATTTAACGATGTCTCGCTTCATGTCGGGCCACCAATACTTTTTCTTCATATCAAAGTACATTTTAGTCGCCCCCGAATGGATATAATACTTTGACTTATGTGCCTCATCAAGTAGCAATTGTCGGTATCCTCCCATTCTCGGTGCCCACACTCTTTATTGAAACGACAACAACCTGTGCGGCCTAATATAATAGACTTCGTTTGCCCTTGAATTCGTTCTTCAAACTTATTATTAATAAAAGCCTCAATTTGAATCTCACCAAGCTATACGTGGAAATCGTTAGTAATCGTCATGCGTAATGATACCACTCGTATTTCCGAATATTGATTCTTCTGACTCAACGCGTCTGCAACAACATTTGCTTTACCTGGATGGTAAAGTATCTCACAATCATAGTCCTTCAACAAATAAAATCCACCGACGTTGCCGATTGTTCAATTCCCGTTAATCAAAGAGATACTTCACACTCTTGTCATCCGTATTAATCGTGCTTGTAACACCATAGGGCATGAACCACCGCTGCCAACTCGAGATCATGAGTCGGGTAGTTCTTCTCGTTAATAAAAGCATCATAATACACTGTCATATCATTAACACCCTTCGATTACACCAACACCTGAGCTTGACACAACTTCTCCTTCAAAAATCGGAAAGTAATATCTTGCTCATTTTCCCAATTAAACCTCACATTCTTCCTCATCTATTTAGTTAACGGAGAAGCTATTTAAAAAAAATCTTGAATAAACCGAAGATAATAACCTGCCAATCAGAGAAAACTTCGGAATTCCGTAGGAGTAGTCGGTCGTTCCCACTTTTTCATCGCTTCAATTTTCACCTGATCCACTTGAATCCCTTCCTTATTAAAAATATGGCGAAGGAATTGCACTTCCTTTAGCCAAAATTCGCATTTAGAGAACTTGACATATGTAACACCCCGTTTTTTGTAATGTTAACTAATGGTGGTATTTAAGTTACTAGTTGTGAAGATTAGATCGTAGAATGATTAAACGTGGACCTTGTGCGATATGTGTAAACAAAAAACGAAGGAAAAAGCTGAAAACAGCACGTCGCGGTCGTGACATGGCCTCTCGCGGTTGCAATTTAGGAAGAGAAAAACGGTGAGCGAAAATGGGATCTCGCGGGAGCAAAAGGCGACATCGCGGTTGCGAGATGTGGAAGTTCGAATAGCTCTTTTTTGGGTAAGATTGCGAACGCAATCCGTGACCTCGCAGTCGCGAGAGTTGCCAGTCAGTGATGGTTTTGACATTTTTTGGGGTTTTGATGAGGGTGTTTTAGGCTTTTCATTTGGGGGTCGGTTTGGGATCATTAAAACTGATCCAAGGGTCATTCAAGCCTCATTTTCACGCATACAAAACCCTCTCTTCTTATCTTAGAGAGAGAAACCTATTTAAAGAGTAAGAAAGCTTGATTTGGGGAAGAAAAAGTGGAGATCTCTTCAAAGTGCAAGTGTTAAGGTTGTTCATCTCGTTCTTGGCTACATTTTGATAGTGGTGGTAAGTTCTAACTCTGAATTTCATTTGTTAATTTGATATTCAAAGTTATGGTTTGAGCTTGAATTGATGAGAAACCCTTTGATGCTCACGAAGTGAGTTTGTTGTTGTTAGTAAGTGGGTTTTAGACTCATTGTTGGCGGGTTTCGGGTTGGAAGACTAATTGATCTTGTTTAGGTCTAAAAGTTAGTTTTAATCACTTGAAAGTGTGTAAACTAGTGATGGTGATGATTGATAAGGCTAAAAAGGAACATATATTTCATAGCATTATCCCCCAAGAAAGACAAGATTTTAGTTGCAATTGTTCCATTTTCAAGTAATATTCGTTTATATTAAATAAGTGCGAAGACAAAAGGCGAAAATGACGAATTGAAGACACAAAGGTCCAAAAAGCTCAAAAGTACAAGATACAATCAAAAAGGTTCAAATTATTGATGAAGAACGTCTAAAAATGACAAGAGTACAAGTTACAAAACGCAAAGTACACGATATAAAATTGTACGAAAGGGCGTTCGAAAATCCGGAACCGAGGCATGAACCAACTTTCAGCGCTCGACGCAACGGTGTAAGAATTACGAGTCAACTATGCACAAGAATAAAATATAATATTTAAATAATTCATAATAAGAATAATATTAAATAATAAAAAGTTGTTAATTGAGCATAGTTCAGGGGTCGTAAATGAAAATTTCAATTCTAATTTCGCCTATAAAAGGCTATGTAATCGATACATCTTTTAGCGGATCAAAAAATCTATATATCCTTTTATCCCTCTTTCTACCGATCCAATATCAAATATCAATATCTATATCTAAAAATCTCTATCATAATGTTAATGTAATAAGATACAACAATAATCTTAATTTTAATTTTAAATTATGATAATAATAAGATTTATGATAGAGATCGTTTGAGTGTGTAAGTCGAAATTCTGTCCGTGTAACGCTACGCTATTTTTAATCATTGTAAGTTATGTTCAACCTTTTTACATTAATGTCTCGTAGCTAAGTTATTATTATGCTTATTTAATCCGAAGTAATCATGATGTTGGGCTAATTACTAAAATTGGGTAATTGGGCTTTGTACCATAATTGGGGTTTGGACAAAAGAACGACACTTGTGGAAATTAGACTATGGGCTATTAATGGGCTTTATATTTGTTTAACTAAATGATAGTTTGTTAATGTTAATATAAAGATTTACAATTGAGCGTCCTTATAAATTACCATATACACTCGATCGGACACGATGGGCGGGGTATTTATATGTACGAATAATCGTTCATTTAACCGGACACGGGAATGGATTAATAGCCACTAGAATAATTAAAACAGGGATGAAATTATGTACAAGGACACTTGGTATAATTGATAACAAAATATTAAAACCTTGGGTTACACTCAGTAGACATCCTGGTGTAATTATTAAACAAAATATTAAAATCTTGTTACAGTTTAAGTCCCCAATTAGTTGGAATATTTAACTTCGGGTATAAGGATAATTTGACGAGGACACTCGCACTTTATATTTATGACTGATGGACTGTTATGGACAAAAACCAGACGGGCATATTAAATAATCCAGGACAAAGGACAATTAACCCATGGGCATAAAACTAAAATCAACACGTCAAACATCATGATTACGGAAGTTTAAATGAGCATAATTCTTTTATTTCATATTTAATTTCCTTTATTTTATATTTAATTGCACTTCTAATTATCGTACTTTTTAATTATCGCAAGTTTATTTTATCGCACTTTTATTATTCGCAATTTCATTATCGTTATTTACTTTACGCTTAAAATTAAGTCTTGTATTTAGTTATTATTTTACATTTGGTTTTAACTGCGACTAAAGTTTTAAAATCGACAAACCGGTCATTAAACGGTAAAAAACCCCCTTTTATATAATAATAATACTACTACTTTATAGATATATATTTTTCTATTTTTCTATTTTGTGTGCGTTAAACTTCTCGAGCTTTCCCTGTGGAACGAACCGGACTTACTAAAAACTATACTATAATACGATTAGGTACACTGCCTATAAGTGTTGTAGCAAGGTTTAAGTATATCCACTCGATAAATAAATAAATAACTTGTGTAAAATTGTAGCATATTTAATAGTATTTCGTACTAAAAATAATACTATTTCGTACCCCATCCCTACAACATCAAGTATTTTTGGCGCCGCTGCCGGGGAACGCTAAAACGCTATATTTTTAATTTATATTTGTAAAAATAAAATTATATAAAACAAAGTAATTTTGGGGACACGTTGTGTCTAATAGATTTTTTTTTTTAATTAGTTTTTATAGATTTTCACTAGATTTTATAGATTTTCACCCTTCTTTTTCTTTGTTTCTATCGTGACCACCAAAAGCAAAAGCAAAAGCAATGGGTCCCACTTCTTAATTGCCTACTAAAAATACCTTATTCATTTTCTTGGATGCTGTGCTTTAATAGAAATCAAAAAAAGAACGAAATGAGATTTGGTACAAGTTAATGACTGTAATTAATTTAATTGTTAATAAATCTAGTCGCAGATCATTTATATGAGATTTGGACTTATTTCATTTTAAAAAAACGTAAAAAAAAAAAGCGTAAAAAAAAAAAACGTAAAAAAAAAAAACGTAAAAAAAAAAAACGTAAAAAAAAAAAAAAACAAACACGTAAAAAAAAAAAATTGTGTAAAAAAATCGTGTTTTTTTTAAAAGAAAAAAAAAACGATATGAGTCCGCCAAGTGTAATTTTGCTAAATTAATAAAGGAAGTGGACAAACGCATTTATAATTATGACCATGTCGTTATTTTTACTAATAACCTTATATAAGTTATTTTATTTATTGCAAATAAGTCTCCCCACACTCAAATTTACTAATTACACAAAGTTATTTCGTAGTAAAAAAAAAAAAAACGGGCACATTTATATTTATAACGACATGACCAATGAAATATGTAATTTTGCTACCTAATTATTAAAGTATTTTTTTTTTAATAACACTCTAGTTAAAATTTTTAGTATTAAGATTAGTTTTGCCATATTTATTTTTATTTCTAGATTTTTTAGGATTGCCGTAAAATTCCTTAAGTGCTTATTCCTTAAACTAAGTTGTAGGCGCTTTAGAATTTTGCGACGCCATTTTTCGTGCTACTTTCTTATTTTTATTTATCTTTCGACGCCGTTTACCTATGTATCAATTACAATTCCAATTAGTGATCTCTATTTGTAGTTTTAATTTTAAGATAGTGATAGTTATAAGGTTGGATTAACCGCGTGTTTACAAACCACTCTTCGTCTTTTTCATTTTTCGACACTTTTCGACGCGCAATCTTTTTCTCTCTTATTTCTCGCCATTCTAGTTTTTAGGACTTAGAATTTTTTTCTACTTCTTCTCTAAATTTCTTAAAATTACGAAAATTTATTTTAAGTGGTTAAATTAATAGACATCAAAATTTTCTGGTTCGTAGTAATAGTTGGATTTGTACGTGGACCGGGTTATTGGAGCCAAACAGTCCTCAATTATATTGAGACCAAACGAATCCTGCCCCTCTACTGCATCTTTTGGCTATTCGAAACGTGGGCAAAATCAGAAAAGTCTATTAATTGGATAACTTATTAAAATTTTTCTTTCCTTTTTAAAAACTAATAGGATATTCAGTGAATGCACCGAGCAAGACGTTCACCACCTTTTGTACGTTCACCACCTGTAACTAGATCAAGACATTTAGCAAATATAACCGCCGTTGATTTTTCTTTAGAATCGTCATCCAGTCGACCAAGTACTTCAGTTCAAATTTCCGATAATCCATTTTTTGAACCCAACCTCACAATTGAGAATCCAGAGAATATTCAGGAACGGTTCGTAGATCCTGAACCATTAAACTTTCCTCCGGAACCACCAATCATTCAAACAGAGATTGTTGAGGAACGAACCATTAAATCAGAATCATCTAGTGATACCGATTCAACAAATTCAATTATGGAGAATCTGGAACCTCTAAGTATGGAAGACCGAATGAGAGCTAAACGCACTGGCCAAGGTCACGCAATTACTCATCCAGACATTAATGCGCCAGATTATGAAATCAAAGGACAAATTCTACACATGGTGACTAATCAATGCCAATTTAGTGGTGCGCCGAAGGAAGATCCAAATGAACATCTACGTACCTTTAATAGGATCTGCACACTATTTAAAATCCGAGAAGTGGAGGATGAACAGATATATCTCATGTTATTTCCCTGGACTTTAAAGGGAGAAGCCAAAGATTGGTTGGAATCGTTACCTGAAGGGGCGATTGATACATGGGATGTTTTAGTTGACAAATTTCTTAAACAATTCTTTCCTGCATCTAAAGCCGTAAGACTTCAAGCAGAAATTGTTAGGTTTACACAGAAGCCAAATGAAACTCTATATGAGGCATGGACAAGATATGGAAAGTTGTTAAGAGGATGTCCGCAACATGATTTAGACACCTGTCAAATAGTACAAATATTCTACCAAGGATGCGACATCACTACAAGGAAAGACATAGATATAGCAGCTGGTGGTTCTATTATGAAGAAAACCGAAACTGATGCTTACAAAATTATTGATAATACTGCTTCCCACTCACATGAGTGGCACCAAGAAAAAGATATCGTTAGATCATCTAAAGCAGCTAGAGCCGATTCTAGCCATGACTTAGATTCCATTTCCGCAAAGATAGATGCTGTGGAGAGACGAATGGAAAAGATGACTAAAGATATTCACTCAATACGAATTAGTTGTGAGCAGTGTGGAGGACCACATTTGACAAAAGATTGTCTCAGTATTGAATTAACAATGGAACAAAGAGAGAATATTTCATACATAAACCAAAGGCCTGGAAATAATTATCAGAATAATTATCAACCGCCAAGACCGATTTACAATCAAAACCAGAATTATAACCGAAATATTCCATACAACAACCAACAAGGTCCTAGCAATCAACAAGTATCCAATAATAATTATAATCAGCAAAGACCAAATTTTCAAAATAAACCACCACAACAAACCGATGATAAAAAGCCGAATTTAGAAGATATGATGACGAAGCTAGTTGAAACTCAAACGCAGTTTTTCACATCTCAAAAACAAACCAATGAACAAAATGCTCAAGCATTTAGAAATCAACAAGCTTCTATTCAAAATCTGGAACAAGAAGTAAGTAACCTAGCAAGGTTAATAGGTGAAAGAAAACCGGGAAGTCTACCTAGTGATACAAATGCTAACCCCCGGAATGAAATAGCTAAAGCCATTACCACAAGAAGTGGTACAACACTTAAACCACCGGAAATACCTGTAACTTCTGATGAAACTATTCCTACTCCACAAAAACCACAACCTGATCAAGATAAGGAAAAAGAACCGGTAGTTGAAAAGGTTAATGAAGATAACATAGTTAAGGATAAACCTTATGTTAAACCATATCAACCACCACTTCCTTATCCGAGTAAAATGAAGAAAGAGAAACTTGAAGCCGAGCAATCCAAATTCTTGGATATGTTTAAACAGATAAATGTAAATCTTCCTTTCATTGATGTGATTTCAGGAATGCCTAGATATGCTAAATTCTTGAAAGATCTAATTTCAAATAGAAAGAAAATGGAAGAACTCTCGGCTGTTACTATGAATGCTAATTGTTCAGCAGTGCTGTTGAATAAGATACCAGAAAAACTATCTGATCCAGGAAGTTTCACAATTCCATGTTTTCTGGGTAGTCTTAGTTCAATAGAAGCATTGGCAGACTTAGGTGCTAGTATAAATCTAATGCCGTATTCACTATACGCTAAACTAGACCTTGGAGAATTGAAACCAACCAGAATAAGCATACAACTAGCCGATAGATCAATAAAATATCCTAGAGGGATAATGGAGAACATGCTAGTTAAAGTTGGTAATTTAGTATTTCCAGTAGATTTTGTTGTTTTGGACATGGAAGAAGATTCTCAAGTTCCTCTCATATTAGGAAGACCATTCTTAAACACGGCTAAAGCAATGATAGACGTGTTCGGTAAGAAACTGACCCTAAGTATAGAGGACGAGAGTGTAACCTTTTCAGTTGATAGAGCAATGCAACAACCACAATCTGCAGATGATACATGTTATTATATTCAAACTATAGATGCACATGCAGAATTATTAGAAGAATTTCCAGAATTACAAGGAACAGGAGAATGTTCTTTAGGAGAAGGAACAGAACAAATTGATGAAGCTGAAATGTTAGCTATACTTATAGCTAATGGATATGAACCAACAACAAAAGAAATTCAAATGCTAAAAGAAGAAGACAGATATCGATACAAATCATCGATAGAAGAACCTCCGAAATTAGAGTTAAAGCCACTTCCAAACCATTTGGAATACGCTTATTTACATGGTGAATCTGAATTACCTGTAATAATATCGTCTTCTCTTACTGAAAATGAGAAATCACAACTCATTTCTGTGTTGAAAGCTCATAAACCAGCCATTGCATGGAAGATTCATGATATTAAAGGAATAAGTCCTTCGTATTGCACACATAAAATCCTTATGGAAGAAGGTCATAAAACGTATGTGCAACGCCAACGAAGACTAAATCCTAATATGCAAGATGTAGTTAAGAAAGAGATTATTAAACTGCTAGATGCAGGTTTGATATATCCAATCTCTGATAGTCTATGGGTAAGCCCAGTTCAATGCGTGCCTAAGAAAGGTGGCATGACTGTCATTACAAATGAGAAAAATGAGCTTATTCCTACTAGAACTGTAACAGGATGGCGTGTGTGTATTGATTATAGAAAATTAAATGACGCCACCAGAAAAGATCACTTTCCCTTACCTTTCATTGATCAAATGTTGGAAAGATTAGCCGGAAATAGTTACTATTGTTTTCTAGATGGATTTTCCGGATATTTTCAAATTCCAATAGCACCCGAAGATCAAGAGAAAACCACGTTCACATGCCCTTATGGTACTTTTGCTTACAAACGCATGCCATTTGGACTTTGCAACGCCCCTGCAACCTTTCAAAGGTGCATGATGGCGATTTTTCACGACATGATAGAAGAATGCATGGAAGTTTTCATGGATGACTTTTCAGTCTTCGGTGATACATTTGAATCATGTCTAGTTAATCTGGAATGAATGCTTCTTAGATGCGAACAATCCAATCTAGTACTTAATTGGGAGAAATGCCATTTCATGGTTAAAGAAGGCATCGTTCTTGGACATAAAATTTCAAAAGAAGGAATTGAAGTGGATAGAGCTAAAGTAGATGTAATTGCTAAACTTCCACATCCCACCAATGTTAAAGGAGTTAGGAGTTTTCTAGGGCATGCCGGTTTTTACCGACGTTTCATAAAAGATTTTTCTAAAATTGCCACTCCTATGAATAAACTCCTAGAAAAGGATGCGCCATTCATCTTTTCAGATGAGTGTATCAAATCTTTTAATATTCTTAAAGAGAAACTCACTAATGCGCCGATCATGATAACACCAAATTGGAATCTACCATTTGAACTAATGTACGATGCAAGTGATTTTGCAATGGGAGCCGTTTTAGGACAAAGGATTGAAAAACGATTTTAACCTATTTATTACGCTAGTAAGACATTACAAGGAGCACAGACGAATTACACAACTACTGAAAAAGAACTCCTTGCTATTGTCTTTGCTTTTGACAAATTTCGTTCATATCTCGTTCTATCAAAAACAATAGTCTATACCGATCATTCTGCTCTTAGATACCTATTTTCGAAACAAGATGCCAAACCACGATTAATTCGTTGGATCTTACTATTACAAGAGTTTGATATTGAAATCCGAGACAAAAAGGGAGCAGAAAATCTCGCCGCTGATCATCTTTCTCGTCTTGAAAATCCCGATTTAGAAGTTCTAAATGAATCGGCCATACAAGACAACTTTCCTGATGAATATCTATTGAAGATAGATTATAAAGAAATCCCATGGTTTGCAGACTATGCAAACTACTTAGTTTGTGGATTCCTTGAAAAAGGATTATCGTACCAAAGACGAAAGAAATTCTTCAGTGATATAAAACACTATTTTTGGGAAGATCCACATCTGTTTAAAAGTTGTCCCGATGGAATAATACGCCGATGTGTATTTGGAGATGAAGCTAGTAAAATATTAAACCATTGTCACACAGGACCAACAGGAGGGCATTATGGGCCTCAACTAACAGCAAGAAAAGTTTATGATGCTGGATTCTATTGGCCTACAATTTACAAAGACGCACACTTTCTTTGCAAATCCTGTGATGCTTGTCAAAGGGCCGGAAAAATAAGTCAACGTGATGAAATGCCACAAAATGTCATCCAAGTATGTGAAGTATTTGACATTTGGGGTATTGACTTTATGGGTCCATTTCCAAAATCTCATAATAATCTATATATACTCGTAGCCATTGATTATGTATCTAAATGGGCGGAAGCACAAGCTCTCCCAACTAACGATGCACGAGTTGTAGTCAACTTTTTGAAACATCTTTTTGCAAGGTTTGGAACACCGAAAGCTTTAATAAGTGATCGGGGAACTCATTTTTGTAATAATCAACTTGAGAAAGTTCTCAAACGTTATGGAGTAACTCATAAAATCTCAACCGCATATCATCCACAAACAAGTGGACAAGTTGAAAATACCAACCGAGCTTTAAAACGTATTCTAGAGAAAATCGTAGGATCAAATCCGAAGGAATGGTCCATTAAATTGGAGGATGCACTCTGGGCTTTTAGAACAGCCTACAAAACTCCAATTGGAACCACACCTTTTAGACTTGTTTATGGAAAAGCATGTCATCTTCCAGTAGAAATTGAACACAAAGCATTTTGGGCTTTGAAAACATGTAATCTTGATTTACATGAAGCTGGACGTCTACGATTAAGTCAACTAAACGAATTAGAAGAATTAAGACATGAATCATACGAAAATTCGTTAATCTATAAAGAAAGAACGAAGAAATGACATGATAAAAGAATCAGAAGTTCAAAAGAATTTAAAGAAGGAGAAAGAGTTCTTCTTTTCAATTCACGATTCAAGCTATTTCCTGGAAAATTGAAATCAAGATGGTCTGGACCATTCATAGTCAAAAGAGTTTTCCCATACGGAACGATAGAATTAATAAATTCAAATGGGATTGAATTTAAAGTTAATGGTCACAGAGTTAAACATTACATACATGGTCCGATGAAAGTCGACAACGAAGTTAATCACAATTTTGACACCACAGCTAACTAAGTGTGGGGAGAATCAAGTCTTTAAAGGATAATATGTATTTTTGTTAGAGTTAGATTTTCTGTTTTCGTGTAGTTCTCGAAAATGGAACCCGAATGGTCTTTCCCTAGCAGACCCTAAAGAACTAGTCTTCTCCCCCCATTCTGAATTTTTTTTTTTTTTTTTTTAGGTTTTTACAAAATGAAGACTGCCTGTGAACTAAACCATGGTCTAATGCTACACGCTTTGATCACTAAACGTAATAATGACATACTACCGAGTGAAATAGTATCAGTAATCAGAGAAAGAATGGACGGAGTTAGAAAAGAATCTAGATGCGAAGATAATAAGTTACAATTTGGTAAAGGAAAATCAAAATCCACAGCGAAAAGAAGAGCACGACACCTAGAAAGATGTCACAAATGCGGAAAATGGTCACATGGAGGTAAATGTTCAAATAATCAAACCTATTCAAATACCGAATTTGTTACTTTATGCAGAGACGGACCGTTCATATGTTTAGAAGAAAAGACACTGAATGCTCGAGGTTACACCTATGTAGCCATGGAAAACCAATTAAACCGACTATCTTATGAATGGGATAGATCATATAACTAAGAAATCTATTTCACAGGTATGTCTGTACAGTTTTTATTTTTATTTTTATTTTTATTTTTAACCTTTTGATAATAAACGCTAATTTGTTCGCTAAAAAGTATTAAATTGGTATTGAATAAAATTAGGTTTGGCGACCGAAATTATTGATATCATTCAAAAATTTATTACATCACTGCGAAATTTAACGTTTATTCTTAAGGTATAAATATCTTTAAACAATCAACCCAAAATATTTCAAAAATTCGTCATGAGTTAAATTAGGTCTTGGAACCGAAATTACTTTACCGAAAAGAGGGGCGCATATTTTTGATAATATTTGATTGATTAAAGTGGGATAAAAAGCCAAAAAGATTTTTAATTTTATTTTTACCATATTTTTAAAATTAATATATAAATCTTAAATTAATATTGTAAACTTTGTAAAAATAATATATTTAAAATTGTAAATATTTGAAAAATTAATATAAGTTTGGTGTGAATTTATAATATGAATTTTTAAAATTAAGTTTGGTGTGAATTTTTAATTTTTAAAATATGAATTTTTAATTTTATGCATTTCAAATTTTTAAGTTTGGTGTGAATTTTTAATATTAATTTTGAATTTTATATTTAGGTTGTGTGAATTTAAAAACAAAAATTTACTTTATCTCATTAAGTTAAAAATATGATTTTTAAAATTCGTCGTAAGTTGAAGACTAGGTCATTGAACCGAAATTGCTTTACCCGAGGGAGGGACGAGAATTTTTATTATCATTATTTTTAATCTTATTGATTTAAAGTATGCCAAAAAAAAAAATAAAAAAAAAAAATCTTAAGCTTTTAAAACAATCGCTTGAAAATGACAAATTTTAAAATTTTGTCGAGGGACGGACTAGGGCATCGTTCCGAAACGACCTCGTCCTAAAAAGAAACAAAATTTTTAAAATTAATTAATATTTGTTTTATAAGTTAAAGGTTTTATAAATAAAAAAAATATAGTATGTATATATTTGTTTGTAGTTTATCTTACAAGACAGGGTAAAACAACGCGTTTTCAAAGACTGGCATTAAGTTCAGCAAAAGTAACTAATTTTAACAACAAGATGCAAAATTATATGTGATGTAACAACAAACGGAATGAACAAATGACGTGCATCATTTATCATTCAAAACAAACGCCAATATGTTTGGAAGTTTTGGTAAAATTTAATCATTTTTCTACGCTAATCACCCTCAATAATTTAAATTGTTACTGATTTCTTGCAAATGAGGGCATTGCAAGATCTTAAGTGTGGGAAGGGGTTAAATTCTTTCGGATTTTAAAATTTTTTTTTGATTTAAACACTTGGTTACCATTAAAAATACTAGTAACGCAGTAGTTGTATTAGAATCTAGTGCTCTCCGATAACAAGGAACAGCCCTAGTCTTATATACTGACTACCCACTTCTAGTAAATTTTTCAAAATTTTCAACAAAATGAATTCAAAATCATGTTTATACATATTTATGAACGATGAAAACTAGATCATTGAGCCGAAATTATCGTTACCTCGGAAAGGACATAAATTGAGAAACAACTAAAATGTTAGAATTCATTTAAGAATGGAATAGAGGAGAAAAAGGCAAAGAAAAACATAAATAAAAGCCAAGTGTGGGAAAACTTTACCAAGTTATTCAAAACATATATCACATATTTTTGTACAAACAATTGAAAATACTTTTGTTTTGGACGATAATCAACTGTTTTACCCGAGGAAAGAAAAGAAGAGATGGATCTACACGATGAATCAATTCCATCATTTAAAAGGAAGTAAAGTCTTCTGAAAAAGACACGCGCTTCTTGATTTAGGTCAAGAAGTTGTCGTCCAGACCAGCTGTAGGTTGACGAAAAATCTAGAAAAGTCATCACTAAAATCGGTTGGAAATCCACGGACCTCAGCATCAAACAGGGTCGCCATGTGGTCAGATTTATCCTAACCATGAGAAGGATTTATCTCGTACAATGGGGGGGCACCGTGCAAATTAGCTTGATAAGACTAATGAATCAGATCCCCAGAAAGGATAATCTCCTTAAAGATTAAAAATTAGCTTTTAAGACTGATATTATTCAATCCTAGAGATTGACCTTAAAGATTGAGAATTCAAACTCATGGAATTCAATGATATCTAAACTCGAGCTTGAACGAGAAAATATTTTGATCAAAATTACAAACCGATTTTGTTTTCTGAAAACCCTATTTTCAATGCGTTCATTACCATTGAACGTAAAATCCTAGGAATTCACCGGGAATTCATTAGGTCACCTTAACCAAATCGGGTGTCAACCGTAAGAACGGTGGTTGCATAGCATGGTCGGAGACAGGAACTTGTGCCAGACCGAAAAATCATAGGATGATCTTTACTATTGCTCCTACCAAGGATAGTACTAGCATCCGACACGTAATTAGACCATGAACAAACGCATGTCATTAGACATTGCCTTAACAGTTTCTTGTTCATCGCTTTCCTTTACAACCGGACGGTAGTTTACCGAAAGGTAATATACGGAACAAGTAAACTGGATGTGTGCTATTCGATACCGGGATAGCAGTGGATTATACGAGCCTAAAAGTTTTAGCCAAAATATTGATCCACAAATATATTTTGCAACACCAATGATGGATCAAATCAGAAAACTTGTCTAGGGTAAAATCTAGCTTGAATTTTCAAAAGATCAAATGTTTTCATAAAGATCCAATTTCCTTAAAGGATCTAAATTTTTATAGTCATGTGGGACTGTAAACCGCCTTTCAAATGTGCACTTTGCTTTGGAAACCGAAAGTAAATCGGCTATTTGATTGCCAGTGTCGTTGACCTAAACCCGAGGCAACTATAAAAGACACACCCACCTTTAACCACATCGTTACTACCATTGTTTATACCGCCGTATTGAAGTCACTGATGTACAAAGTGTGAAGAATAAAGAAGTGATTCAAGTGTTTTTCAAGACTATATTGCTTTAGGACAAGCAACGCTTAAGTGTGGGAATATTGATAAGGCTAAAAAGGAACATATATTTCATAGCATTATCCCCCAAGAAAGACAAGATTTTAGTAGCAATTGTTCCATTTTCAAGTAATATTCGTTTATATTAAATAAGTGCGAAGACAAAAGGCGAAAACGACGAATTGAAGACACAAAGGTCCAAAAAGCTCAAAAGTACAAGATACAATCAAAAAGGTTCAAATTATTGATGAAGAACGTCTAAAAATGACAAGAGTACAAGTTACAAAACGCAAAGTACACGATATAAAATTGTACGAAAGGGCGTTCGAAAATCCGGAACTGAGGCATGAACCAACTTTCAGCGCTCGACGCAACGGTGTAAAAATTACGAGTCAACTATGCACAAGAATAAAATATAATATTTAAATAATTCATAATAAGAATAATATTAAATAATAAAAAGTTATTAATTGAGCATAGTTCAGGGGTCGTAAATGAAAATTTCAATTCTAATTTCGCCTATAAAAGGCTATGTAATCGATACATCTTTTAGCGGATCAAAAAATCTATATATCCTTTTATCCCTCTTTCTACCGATCCAATATCAAATATCAATATCTATATCTAAAAATCTCTATCATAATGTTAATGTAATAAGATACAACAATAATCTTAATTTTAATTTTAAATTATGATAATAATAAGATTTATGATAGAGATCGTTTGAGTGTGTAAGTCGAAATTCTGTCCGTGTAACGCTACGCTATTTTTAATCATTGTAAGTTATGTTCAACCTTTTTACATTAATGTCTCGTAGCTAAGTTATTATTATGCTTATTTAATCCGAAGTAATCATGATGTTGGGCTAATTACTAAAATTGGGTAATTGGGCTTTGTACCATAATTGGGGTTTGGACAAAAGAACGACACTTGTGGAAATTAGACTATGGGCTATTAATGGGCTTTATATTTGTTTAACTAAATGATAGTTTGTTAATGTTAATATAAAGATTTATAATTGGGCGTCCTTATAAATTACCATATACACTCGATCGGACACGATGGGCGGGGTATTTATATGTACGAATAATCGTTCATTTAACCAGACACGGGAATGGATTAATAGCCACTAGAATAATTAAAACAGGGGTGAAATTATGTACAAGGACACTTGGTATAATTGATAACAAAATATTAAAACCTTGGGTTACACTTAGTCGACATCCTGGTGTAATTATTAAACAAAATATTAAAATCTTGTTACAGTTTAAGTCCCCAATTAGTTGGAATATTTAATTTCGGGTATAAGGATAATTTGACGAGGACACTCGCACTTTATATTTATGACTGATGGACTGTTATGGACAAAAACCAGACGGACATATTAAATAATCCAGGACAAAGGACAATTAACCCATGGGCATAAAACTAAAATCAACACGTCAAACATCATGATTACGGAAGTTTAAATAAGCATAATTCTTTTATTTCATATTTAATTTCCTTTATTTTATATTTAATTGCACTTCTAATTATCGTACTTTTTAATTATCGCAAGTTTATTTTATCGCACTTTTATTATTCGCAATTTCATTATCATTATTTACTTTACGCTTAAAATTAAGTCTTGTATTTAGTTATTGTTTTACATTTGGTTTTAACTGCGACTAAAGTTTTAAAATCGACAAACCGGTCATTAAACGGTAAAAAACCCCCTTTTATATAATAATAATACTACTACTTTATAGATATATATTTTTCTATTTTTCTATTTTGTGTGCGTTAAACTTCTCGAGCTTTCCCTGTGGAAAGAACCGGACTTACTAAAAACTATACTATAATACGATTAGGTACACTGCCTATAAGTGTTGTAGCAAGGTTTAAGTATATCCACTCGATAAATAAATAAATAACTTGTGTAAAATTGTAGCATATTTAATAGTATTTCGTACTAAAAATAATACTATTTCGTACCCCATCCCTACAACATCAATGATGTTTGAACTCATAAGAGTGTTGTTGAAGGCTTAATTTTGAAATGAGTCAAAATTAGGGTTTATGGGTTAATTTGGGGAATATAAGTGTTTAATACTTGTGTTTTTATTTTATTGGTGTTAAAGGACCATTTTTAATCAAGCATATTTTCACGAGGTCAAGGTGAACCTACGCTTGAGTGCATAATGGGGTTTAAGGACTGACAACATTCGGACCTCCGATGCTTAGTCGTGGATAACCCACATCGGTATCGTTTTGATTTCGACGGGGTGGCCGATTTGAGAGTCCACCAACAACCTAGCATATGAGGTTGAGTGGCCCAAAGACATGAAGGTTTTATAGTTCAAGACATACGTGAAAGTCTTTTAGATAGTATGAAGCTTTGTTCGTACGGTGAAGATATGTATGCTGTTGTTACGTATGAGTAACGAATGTGTTTTTAGGGTTTATGATCTATGTATTTATAGGCTCAAGAATTAGAGTTTTGATAGAATCTCTTTCCTAATTAAATGCGATCTCTTCCCAACTAACTTTCGCTATTTAAGGAAAAGAATCCGAATTGATTGTACCGTACATTCTTCTAGAATATACTGAACCCTCATGAAAGTATACGAAACTTACATCAGATGGTATAGGCGCATAGAGTGCGGCTATACCCGTGCCATATCTCTGACATGGCAATTTACGTGCGGTTTAGGGCTTTGGATGCGTATTACACATAGTCTTGCGAATATGCCTATCATTAAGTCCCCCCAGTTCGATGTTATATACAATGCCAATGAGTGTATAGCTTCGAACTAAATATAGTACCACAAAATAATGCCCAATGATTACACCGAATCATACAATTATTCGATTTAACATATTGGTAATACACATAGGATATTATATGCGTGTATGTGTAACCAACCGTCGTATGTATTTAATGCAATATATTCGTATAGTTGAAAAATCGTCCTTTCGACTGTAATTCCTATACCCGAGGTGACAGTTGTCACTATTTATCCTAGATATAATGATGAATACATACGTAACCGCCTGGAGTTGCTATCGTACACCGATTTTGTCAATCGTATAATGATGAATAGATATAATGATGAATACATATGTAAAAACTGCATTCAAGAAAATTCTGGTTCTCTCATTTCAAACTTTGCTCTTTTTCCCACAGCCATTTGCTTTTCCGTTCGTATTTATTTACCCGAAGGTTCGTGCTTTCTTTCTTTCATTTTCTTTATTTACGCTTTAAATCTTGCATCCATCCACCATGTCTTCTAATAAGAACGTGAAGGACATAGAATCTTCTATTACCGAAGCCGAGATTCGCCGAATTATCGATCAATATCCCCCCATCAAGAAATATTCTCCGATTGCCCCTTTAAACGGCCAACGGGCTAATAAGCCGCCGGAGTATATGATTGCTGTTTATGACAAGGTTATGGAGCTCGGTAATACCCGTATTCCTCCTACCCCTTTCTTCATGGAGGTTCTCCATCATTATTTAATTGGTATTAGTCAACTGCACCCTTACGGTGCCAATCGCATTTCTATTTTTGAAATGTGGTGTCGTGCCAATGGTCACAAACCTTCTTTATCCATTTTACCAACCTGTTTCGTGCCTTAATGAGCGATGAGATTTGGTACTCTTTTGACAACGTCGCCAAGTTTTGTGTTACTCCAAAACAGGGCGTGAAGGGAATGTGGAAAAAGTCCTTTTTCTTCGTTAAAGCTACTGGTATTTATGAAGAGTACAATAGCATTCTTGTCTGGTATTCTGGTAAAAAAGGGGAGAAATATAAACCTCTGCCGATTCTTCCTGAGGAAGATAAATTTTACAAGTCTTGCCTTAATCTCCTTCTCCCATCTCTTGTTTATCCGAATGTCTCTCTAGTTATTGGCTGCATTTCAACCCACTGGACGCGTTCTGATAAGCGTCCTGTCATTATTAGAAACAAGAAGGGTATTTCCCTCTTTTATCCGTATTACCTTGGGCGTATATGTAATTCCGTTGCTCTTACAATTCTATTTTGTCTTATATTGTAGAAATGGATTTGAATGAATTTATGCTGTTGAAGGCGTCCGATAGTGTTGTTTTTGGTCAAAAAGAGCTGTACGATACTGACCCCAATGTTCAACCTGAGCTTATTAAGATTCCCACTATTCCAGCTGTCCCAGCAACTTCGAAGCGTAGAACAACCAACCTGCGTCAAAAAAAGAAACTGACGTCTCTTCTTTTGTTAGGATTCAGCAGTCTCCTATTGTGGAGACATCTAAAGCAGCCGGGAAAAGGCCAATTATTGGTAAGAACTTGTTATGCCCCTTTAACATTAATTCTGCATTTAAAGTTATTTTATTATATTTTGTTAAATGCTGTTCTCGATTTTTGCAGACGTTAGCGAGCCTGTTGAAATTGATCAAAAGGTTGAATCTGACAATCGTGGTGTTACTCCAAATACCCAGGCATCTCAGACACGGGTGAATACTGCCCCAAATTCTCATGTCTACCGTCAATCAATTGGCGATCCCAATCTTTCCCACAATTTCTCAAAATTTCAAAGGCGCACAGAGTTGTATGCGGATGCTCCTTCGCTGGACACCAGTCACAACAAGCGTGCCCGGCTCAACATTCCGACTAGCTTTTCTTTGTCCCCTGACATGATTATGGATTATTTTGACGAGTTTTTTTTAAGATATCCATTCCTACTTTTACTCAGAAGGTCTCGCATCTTGGTGCCTGTGCTCCTTCCAATCTTACTGCGAAGTTTGAGCATCTTTCTCCTGAGCAAGATCTTTTCATTGATACGCAGGCCACGATGTTCAATCTGGCCAAAGATATTAGCCGCTTGAAGTAGAAATCCAATTCCATAATTCTTGGTCATAAACATCTGTCGCGTGAGCAAAGGGAGTTTGCCAAGCTTGATGCTGAGAAGCAACAGATATCTGAACAACTTCATCAGGAGGTTGCGGCTAGTTTGAAGGTGGAGGATAAGAATACTCATCTTGAGGGTGAGTCCCAGTGTCTAATGAATGAAATTAAGCGTTCGGAAACTATTCGAGCTGACCTTGAGGCTCAAGTGAATCATCTGTCGTTACAACTTGGTACTGCATCATCTGAAAATTCCCAGCTTAAAAAACACCTTGAAGAGCTGGACACGAAGCACCAAACAATTGTTAGCGAGCGTGATGATCTTAAGGCCAAATGCTCAAGCCTCAAAACTGAATACTCAACTTTAAGATCTGGTCTTCCTGAGATTGCTAAGAATATCATGGCCTATCCTAGTGTTCGCGTTCCTTTTGGTCAAGCCATACTAGCCGCGCGTGCGTATGAGCGGTCCCTTTTTTGGGATGTTGTGAAATCAAACCTTTCTGTACCAAACATTATTCCGGTTTCTATTTCGAATGAGCTTGTGGAGGATGCCGCTGGGAAATGCAGTGAGGCATGTGCGGCTTTAGCGAATTTGAGAATTCCTCGTTTGGAGGAATTAGCTGAGAATGGGGACTTTTCGTCCCGCCAGGTGGTTGACGACAAGCTTGCTTAGGCTTGCATGTGGCTTGAATTGGAGGGACAATGTTTTGTCCGCCTCCAGGTTGTTTGAGTTAGCGAGGGATGGGCCCAGTAGTTTGAGGATTTTGTATCCCTATATCTATATTTATTTATTTCTGTTTTAAAGCAGGGTATGCGTCTGATCGCTGCATGCGAGGATGGTATATTCTCCTTAGTGTAGGGCACCGTTCCAATTAAGTCACCCATAGTATATTATTATGTTTTTAGGAAATAATTATCTTAAACGATATGCGTAAGAGTAGTATTTCGTCTTTTCTTATATGCCATTGCAGCATAAGATATTTTCCTTTGTTAAAGGCGTTTAAATTAAGTACTCTTGTGTTTTAACATTGGCCGTATGTAACCCTTCCTTCTGGATATTTTATTATATTTATGCTACATGTCTTCATACTTATTGCAAATTTATAAGCGGGTTTTCTTTAAATATTTGCACTTGTATGCGCATTACAACATACGTATAAATGTTATTTGCATATGACGGGAGCGGCCCTTCTATATACGTATAATCTTTTTATTCTTGCATCTTAGCAAAGCAAACCAATGCTTATACATATTATACTCTTGAGATTAAAAATTATTTGTACGCATTGATAAACTAATATCGAATCCGTCTATATAAGCAACCCAATGCTTATTTCAAGAGTCTTCCGGACAATCCAATGTCTGTGGTGTTAACAAGTAACCAAACTTTTATTTTATAGTCATGACTTTGCAAGTCTCCATCTTGCGCGGTATACAAGCGTTTGAAATAAACCAATGTTTTACTACTGTTACCATTAAAAATAGTATTAGTAACCAAACTAAACTATGCAACTTGAGACTCGGAGTGAGTCCCTGTTCAGCTTAAGGGGCATGCAATCAATCAAATGTAAAAATGTACAAGTTATTGGATTAAATTGCATGATTCAATTTATTAAAAATGATTCAAACGATAGAAATAAAAACTTAACAAAATTCCAACAGATGTCTGGGTGATCAATCCTACTGTTGATATCTTTGCTTTTTTGCGCCGTTTATTTTTACGCATGCAAGGCGCATCCTGTCAGTTTATTTTCAAGCCCTTGTGCCCCTTTTGTTGTTTTTTCCAGTAACCATATTATCTGGGTTATTCATCACGCAGTAACTTCTGGGTTTTTTTATTGTTCGCTTTCCTTACCGCTATTAATCTGGCCGTACCCTCGTCCTCTTGCATTTTAACCTAGTGTCGCTTTCGAAATATTTTTCCCTTTGACTCTCTTCCACTTGCCTCAATCATTTCACGAATGATCTTCAGAGGTTTGTTATTGATATGGTGTTTATTCCACCAATCACTCGAGTGCCGTTGTTTTAAACGCCATAAACCTCCTGCTGATATAATGTCCGAAAATAAATTTCAATTTGGCTCAGTGTAAAATATTTACCTTAGCTGCTATTTTATTTATCTAATTTACTTTCCCCTGACAACCATGTTTGAATGATGTCAGTAGATGTTTGGGTGCGCACGCTTTGCTTTATAGCAAATTCTTCAGGCGCATCATTCTTTACAGCTGTACTAATTTTTGGTGTTGCACATACGCCGTTTGTCGGCTTGATATGTGCGCACACCCATGCACTTTGCTTTTGCATCACACATTGCGCTGCTTTGGCAGGGGGTAATTTTGCTACCCTTGCACGTGATACTTTTCTCTCATTCCTTGGGTTGCGCTTTTTCATTAAGCTCACAATGTGGATGCAGATCCTTTTGCCACGTTTTATTGTGATCTCCTTGTTTATCCTAACACTTTTTCTGAGATTTTCCAAATCCTGCATCTGTGAGCATCATGCGTCTTCGATTGTTCGAACTATTTGCTGTTTATTGGATTCCGCGTCTTTGCATTCCCGCCTTGTGCCTTTTTGTATTGTTCTCACCTTTCTATCCACTTCTGATTTTATAGTTGCGACTCCCCACTTTGTTGGGAATCTTAATAGACCGTGTATTGTGGATCGTATTGCTCCTAGCTTTTGCAAGGTGTTTCTGCTTAACAGCGCTTTATGCTCAGCTTTCGACTTGACTATAGCAAATTCAATCTCTACATCCCTTCTCTTTTTACCATTGTTATCGTCTAGTAATTCTATCTTAATCCTAACCATCCCCAATGACGGGACCAGTTTACCAGCAAAATCATACAAAGTAACTGCCTTCCTTTTTAGCTGCGACTTGACTGATCTAGGTAGTGACATATAACAATGTTCATATATGATATCGCTTTTTAAGTTCCTGATTACAACTTTTTATGTACCCTTTTACTATCACGGGTTCATTGAACCATTGCCTTTCACTTGCTCCGAATGAGATTATCGCTTTTTCCAATCTTTGGCTTCCTTCGGTTCTGTCATTACGTTCTCACTTATTACCATGTTTATGGTTTTTTTCTGCCTCTTTTGCTTTTGACTTGCTTCTCTTCTTCCACGGGTATCCTTTTTCCTGTCTTGACTTATTGCCCTCCGTTTTAGCTGATTTCTTTAAGTGCTGCAACCTTCCCCTTTTTAGCTCCGCAACCACCTTTTCGATTAACTGCCTACATTTGTTAATTTCGTGGCCAAAGTCATCATGAAAGTCACAAAATTTGGTTTTATCTTTCTTCCTGTAATCGGGTAGCGGTGCAAGGGCTTCGAAAGTTTTACACACTGGCTCAGTAGCTAATATTTCCTTTGGCGTTTTGCTGAGGTCTTTTATGATTGCATAATTGTCATCATGAGCGCCCTTACTTTTATAACTGCCTCCTCCTCTACTATTATTGAACCTGCAGTACTTATTGTTACTGTTGTAACTTCCGCTTTTCAGCGGTCTGTTATTGTTATACCTCTTTGTGGACCCGGAGCCTTTGCCCTGATGATGATGGTGATGGTGATCGTTATTTCTTCCCGTTTAGCTTTTACTGCAATTTTGCATTATATCTTCTTGCGCTCGCATGTAATCATGTGCTTCTTTTATTGCTTTCGCAAATGTTTGCGGAAATTTCCTTCGCAACCTCTGCCACAAGGACATGTGTTTTTCTGTATCGAGGCAGTGTATAAATCCTAACACCTTTTGGCTTTCTGGTAGATCTGGTATTTTAGCCACCTCCTTTGTGTACGTATCAATAACCTCGCTCAAAGATTCTTTGGGTTTCTGTTTGATGTCGTGACATTCTACGTGCGTTCTTCTTCGTGCACGCAGACTATGAAAGTTAAGTAGGAAGCAAGATCGTAAATCTGCATAACCTGTTATGCTCCTGGGGGGGGGGGGGTTAGATTATTGAACCATTCCCGTGCTACTCCCTGCAGCACAATTGGTAACATATGACATGCTACCGCATCTCCCCAATTATGGGTTCTTGAAGTTCCTTCAAACCTTTGTAGGAAGTCATCAGGATCTGACAACCCGTCATAGCTTCCTAATATTAACGGTATTACAGTTGCTTCTGGAAACGGATGATTCGCTATGTGTGTGGCGGACTTTTCTGTGGTGGGAGCCACCTCTAGAGATTGCCTTGCTTTATGCCTTTGCATCACTGCAAACCAGTTTTATATAAACTCCTGGACTCGTACTGGCTCATTAAGTGCTTGCGCTAAGTGTGGAGGTGCAACTTGCTATAGTTGTGAAATAAAGTCATTCGAACTGCTTGGTTCTAGCGAGTTATAGGGTGCACTCCCTTGGTCACCCTGATACTGAGTTTGCGTTAACTCACGCACATTTGGCTGGGGTGACGTATAAGTCATCTTTGCTTGTAGTGGAGCTACTGTAATGTATGAACCGTCCAGGTTTCTTAAACCCAATATTCTAATTTCTTCCTGCGCACTCGTCAGAGTAACCCTTAAAGTTTGAGCTTCTGGTTCTACCGTGGTGATAACTGGGATTGTTCCTACATACGTAGTTTTTGCCATTAGCTTGACATTATCTGGCGGTGATTCGTACCCAACATCTGTTTTTTAAGACGTATATAGCCAGTGTTGAGTGGAGATCCGAAACTTATTTTTTCTGGAGACTTCATGCGTCCAGTTTCCATTTCTTTGGAACGGACGTAGCTAGTTTCTACTCCTGGGGGTGTATCTTCCCCCGCGCTCTGCAGCCACTCGCTTTCGGCCTCTGCTATGGTCGGAGGGACCATTTTTTCAATCTCGGTGCCTGTCGGCCCCCTTAGGACCGCCTCTGTTGAAGGGGGTTTTGACACCTTTTTCCCTTCTGCCGCAGATGCTTATTTTGATGTTTGTGCAGGCGTTCGTTGACCTGAAAGTGCCGAAAAAGTCGGCTTCAAACCTTTGTTACCCTCCATTGATCTTAATTATGTGAATAACCTGAAAGTTTTACGGAAAAAGATACGTATAATAAATCGTATACAACATAAATTCTAATCTTATTTGTTTCGTATAGCCGGTTCCACGGATGGCTCCAAATGATCAAGCATATTTTCACGAGGTCAAGGTAAACCTACGCTTGAGTGCATAATAGGGTTTAAGGACTGACAACATTCGGACCTCCGATGCATAGTCGTGGATAACCCACATCGGTCACCCTGTCGGAATCGAAATGATACCGATTAATTAAACAAAAAAGTTTTACGGAAAAAGATACGCATAATAAATCGTATACAACATAAATTCCAATCTTATTTGTTTCTTATAGCCGGTTCCACGGATGGCGCCAAATGATCAAGCATATTTTCACGAGGTCAAGGTAAACCTACGCTTGAGTGCATAATAGGGTTTAAGGACTGACAACATTCGGACCTCCGACGCTTAGTCGTGGATAACCCACATTGGTATCATTTCGATTCCGACAGGGTGGCTGATTTGAGAGTCCATCAAAAACCTAGCATACGAGGTTGAGTGTCCCAAAGACATGAAGGTTTTATAGTTCAAGACATACCTGAAAGTCTTTTAGATCGTATGAAGCTTTGTTCGTACGGTGAAGATATGTATGCTGTTGTTACGTATGAGTAATGAATGTGTTTTTAGGGTTTATGAGCTATGTATTTATAGGCTCACGAATTATAGTTTTGATAGAATCTCTTTCCTAATTAAATGCGATCTCTTCCCAATTAACTTTCGCTATTTAAGTAAAAGAATCTGAATTGATTGTACCGTACATTCTTCTAGAATATACTGTAACACCCCAGCTTAACATGACCACAATATTGTCCGCTTTGCCCGCAGGCGCACGGCTTTTTCTTGGCGACCACACACGAGAAGTACTTTCCCAGGAGGTCACCCATCCTAGTAGTGCTCTCGCCCGAGCACGCTTAACCATAACGTACTCACACATCTGCTCTGCCTGTGATCCCAAAACGCGTTGTGTCATTTAAGCGTGAGTATTACCTTATAATCCCATGATCACTCATGTTCGTGGGTGATGTGGGATTTGCCTAGGGTGTTACATTCACCCCCCCTTAGGGACTCATCGTCCTCGATGAGGTTTGCCCCACCACCCCCAACGGTACATGAGTGGCTCTGATACCATTCTGTAACACCCCAGCTTAACATGACCACAATATTGTCCGCTTTGCCCGCAGGCGCACGGCTTTTTCTTGGCGACCACACACGAGAAGTACTTTCCCAGGAGGTCACCCATCCTAGTAGTGCTCTCGCCCGAGCACGCTTAACCATAACGTACTCACACATCTGCTCTGCCTGTGATCCCAAAACGATTACCTTATAATCCCATGATCACTCATGTTCGTGGGTGATGTGGGATTTGCCTAGGGTGTTACATATACTGAACCCTTATGCAAGTATACGAAACTTACATCAGATGGTATATGCATATAGAGCACGGTTATACCCGTGCCATATCTCTAACATGGAAATTTGCGTGCGGTTTAGGGCTTTGGATGCGTAATCTACATAGTCTTGCGGATATGCGTATCATTAATTTTCACTAGTGTTAAGTGATTATCGGTTAGTTTGGGCTTTGGTTGTGCTTGGGAGTGCAATTGGGTCAAAATTGCACTAAGTGTCAATTTGGGTTGGTTTGTAATCCACCCTAATTGTGTTGTTTGGTATGTGATAAATGGAATAGGTACATTCCATTGACATGTTGCGGATTTTTTGGTTGCATTCATCAAGGTGCTAAGGTGAGTGTAAATATGTTATATGTGTATGTATGCATAGGATGGGTGCGGGTGGGGTAGAGTGATCCTTGTGCGTCGGGGTTCGTTTTACATATGTGTGGGATGATGGACCTATGGGTTCGGGTCCAGTTAGCACGTTTGTGCGTTTGGCTTACCACCCTTGGGGTAGTGAAACTCGTGAGTTTCGCATTCGCATTGACAAGTAGGTCAATCCCCGTTGATGTTGTTGTGGCGATTTGGGTATGGATTCTCGTGTAGTTCGGCTTCACTAGTTAGTCTCGTGTAGTTCGGATTCACAATGTCGCGTGTAGTTCGGACGTTCCCATTGTTGTTATTGCGACTTAGGGTAGTGATTCATGTGTAGTTCGGCTTCACTAGTGAATCTCGTGTAGTTCGGATTCACAATGTCTCGTGTAGTTCGTATCGTGTGGATTGAGGTAGTGTATCACGTGAGTTTCAGGTGCACTAGGGCTTATGAGTTTTCGGCCAACCTTCATGCGTTTAAGGTTAAGGGGTTAACCTTAGAATATTTGGGCATTACGTATATATATATATATATATATACATACATACACACACACACAAATATATATATATATATATATATATATATATATATATATATATATATATATATATATATATATATATATATGTATGTATGTATGTATGTATATATATTGTTGTGTTGTAGCTAAACTTGCGGATTGACATGGTGATACATTATGTATAGCTTGCTATACAAGGATGCGGTATGTGTTTATTACTTGTGATGGCGATACGTATTCATTTTATGTATATGTATGTATATAGTATGTTTATCCTTACTAAGCTTTATAGCTTACCCTCTCGTTGTTTATATTTTTATAGATTCTCAAGAAAGAGGTGGCAAGGGTAAGCGCAAAGATTAGTGGATTATTGCGGGTTGATTTAAAAGACTTTGCTTTTGGATTCGATTTAGTATTGGGTAGTGTTTTCCCAATCACCATGCTCGGTCTTATGTTGGAGTTAAACGCCTTGGGTCGAAAGTGTCTTTTGGTTGTTTTAAGCGAGCCTTGGGTTGTTATGCCCATTTTTACACCTAAACTTGTGTAATGTATGAATTAAAGTTGTTTAAACTTGTCGAGTATTGGAAATGTTTTGTAAACCTAGTTATGGTGTCGTTGTTATCAATATTAATGCGTCATATAAAAGAAAAAAATTCTGGGTCGGTATAATAACGGGTTGGGTTGTTTCAACATACAACTTCTCTTTCCGCAACGCATTCAACACTTCGCGAAGATGGTGTTCATATTCCTTCACACTCTTAGAATAAACGAGTATGTCATCAATGAATACAATTACCGATGTATCCAACATAGGTTGACACACCCAATTCATAAGGTCCATGATTGCCACGGGTGCATTCGTAAGACCAAAGGGCATCACCATAAACTCGTAATGCCTGTAACGAGTTCGAAACGCCATTTTCTCAATATCTTCATCATGGATCCGCACTTGATGATAGCCGGATCACAAATCGATCTTAGAAAAACAACACTCCCCTTGCAATTGATTAAACAAGCCATCAATACGAGGCAATGGATAACGATTTTTAATCGTCATCTTATTCAACTCACGGTAATCAATGCACATACGCATACTACAATCTTTCTTTTTTATGAACATAACCGAGGCATCCCAAGGTGAAGTACTCTGTCAGATGAAACCCTTTTTTTAATAACTCTTGGGTTTGATTTAGTAACTCTTGCATCTCCATTGGTGTTAAACGATAAGGCCTCTTAGCACCCGGTAACTCTTTCGGAGACATATCCTCAAATTCATTTACTACCGGAATACTTTGATTGGATGGAGGCTCTACTCGAGTATCAACTACATGGGCTAGTAAAGCCATACGTCCACTACAAAAGAGCCGACGTTCCCGTGCATACGTGTATAGTGGCACAAGTCTTCTCCGTTTTCACCAGGATGATTAATTCTCCCCCACTTGGAGTCTTCACCCGTACAAAATTCTCATGGCATGCAATGTCGGCTCTATAACGATCGAGCCAATTCATGCCAACAACAATATCAAATTCACCCAATGTCATTGGTATAAGATCAATCTTAAAACTTTCAGTACCAAACACAATATCACAGTTTTCACATACATCAACCCCTAGTACAGTTTTACCATTCGATATTTAGACTTCTACTGGATTGTTTAACTTAACTAGTGGTCAATCGAGCTTATGCACAAACTTTGGAGACACAAAAGACAAATTAGCACCATAATCAAAAAACACCTTCGCAGATTTAGAGTTAACTACAAAAGTACCTGAAACAACTTCATTGGACCTCCTTGCCTCCTCACTAGTCATCAAATAGTTGCGCCCCTTTGCCGGACCCGCCGCCTTCTCTAGATTTTTTGTTTGACCCTGTACAATTTGGGACACTCCGACTTTCGGTGTCCTTCCTAATGACAATTGAAGCACGCGATCTTGTTAGAAGATGGATTCGTGCAATCACGGGACATATGATCCCCTTGTCCACTATTTAAACAAGTAGGAGTATAACCTCCGAAACCACCTTTCCTTACACTACCAACACTCTCAGTCGTACTCTTTACTTTCTTGCTCGGAGCACCATATGATTTAAACTTTCTCTTGCTAGAAGTATGGTCAACCGCCTTCGGAGCATGCGACTCGAAACCCTTTTCCACCACGAAAAGCCCAGCAAACGAGTCCACTTGCTGAAGACTAATCGTTCCACGCAAATCATCATTCAACGTTTCATAAAAATTCTCAATTAGCAATCGATCATTCCCGATGTATTCGGGTCAAAATCATGCCTTTTCCAAGAAGGTAGTCTTGAGGGTATTTAAGTCCAAAGACTATATCGCATATTTCGCAAGTCATACCGTAACCTTGTAAGATCGGCTTAAGTTCAGAATTCCTCAAAAAAATTCCTTCTTGAAATCTTCCCATGACAACCCAACAATTTGATCTTCGCCGACCATATCAATGTTACCATCTAACCATGTCTTTGTGGTTCCCCTCAACAAACTAGTAGCGAGTCTCGTCTTCTTATCGGGTAGGCATTCACTTGTTCGAAAACAACCCTCGATATCCGAGATACAACTTGTAATCTTCAATGGATTGGGGTCTCTCGCATAAGTAGGAGGTTTAGTCTTCATGAAGTTTTTGTAACTAAACTCCTTCTTGATTGCATCTCCTTAAACCTCGTGATCAAGAGGGATATCCTCTTCGCTGCCTTCAACTTGAGGTTTAGGAAACCTCTTTTCAAATTCTGCTTGAACGTCTATACCCACTTGCTCCCTTATGATATTGGTTATTTGTCCCTCAACCGCCACTTCGAAGACTTCTTTGACCTTCCCGGTATAGACCGCGGTATAACTCTCCGTCAACTCATCCTCTCTACTTGCACCTTCACGATTGGGTCCGCTTCTTGTCTTCATTTTGAAGTTTAAAATAGATTAAGCATCGCAACACGAATAAACCACACACACCACACAATCCCCATCTTTCTCAATACTTGTCGTACTTCACGTGCCCGATATGATTTGCAACCATAATAATGGTGGCCAATCATTGTTACACTTGCATATCACATCAAAACTCGTTGGTACAACAACTATCTCGCTCGATGTTACACATACACAACGCATAGCTAAGTATTAGTTAGTTCGCCTACACCCTAAGGCACTAACAATTCCTGGTCTGACCTGTATCCCGAAAAGCCCCGCACACAATGCATATACGAATAAGTTGAAATCTAGGCACCTATCACAAGTCACCTAAATCCCTTAGACTATGCTCTGATACCACCTGAAATGACTGCGGACCATTACAGAAAATCGATGCCATTTTTTTTAAAAAAAAAGTTAGACAATCACCAGATGTAGGAAAAGTGCGCGGCGCGCTACTCCACTGTGCCAGATGACAAGAAACCAGTTAATTGCCGGGATTAAAAATCCCTTATGTTGCGCGGCGTGTCATTCTACTGGCACCAATGCTGCAGTTTTGTTTTAATTCCAAACACAATTTTATCAACACAATACAAGTCTTAATACTTCAAAAGCTTTGTTAACAAGTTAACACAACATACAACCATTATCATAAATTATTTGACCACGAGTGCTACACGACCCATGAAATGTTAAGTGTTTACTTCGACCCAAAATACAATAATTTGACCCAAAATAGAGCATGATCTTTCGGGCTTAGTACCAAAAGCAATCCCATTCCGAAGGTACTCCAAAGACTTACCTTGTCCCTTGCGGCGCTTGAATCTATAAAAAGATAAACAACGAGGGAGTAAGCAACATGCTTAGTGAGTGAAATACTTATATGCATAGAGCTACGACACAATCAAACCCAAACGAACAAAATGTTGAATTGAATCGTACCAGCCTCTACTTGGGGTTATTACTCATTTTTGTACTCGTATCGACTTACACATAACCGCATACAAGCTAACATCAAAAAGTATACAACTACATTATAACACGCTACACTACAACACACAATATGGTTAACCATACTCAATAGTGCTTAGTCATCAAATGAACTAACACTATCAACACATGCACGTGGCCAACGAAGGAGCCTTTCGGATGGTACCATCAAGTACACACATTATAACACATAGTATAACATGTATTCCGAATGTGGTTTCCGAAAAGTGAAACCGTTAGATGACACTTTCCACATTGGAACGCACCGTGTTGCCGCCGCAGAGTGATTAACACTCGCCACACCTCAAACCGCAAACGTGGTCACCTGAAGAGTGAAACCTTACGGATATCACTCACCACCTTGCATCAAGTGACCAACAAAGAGTGAACCTTACGCCCGAATGTCACTCGCCACAAAACATGTGGCCAACGAATAGTGAATCCTTACGCCCGGTGTTACTCGCCACTTCAGCTATAAGCAAGCAACTTATATATATGTATACACATATAAATACTCCACTCACCTTGATCCATTTGAGGAGTTTTAACACGAGCTAGTGCTTCACAATCGATCCGAAAGCAATTCACCTAGCATACAAGCACAAACCTAAGCTATGAACACGCATAGCTTGACCCAAAACATACAAGTGCAATTTTAACCCAAATTGCACTTTAATCACCAAAACTAGGTAAAACCAAGACCTTAACACACTTAATCAGTAGTGGCTAGTGATTATGACCCAATTTCACCAAAGTGTGACCCACAGTCAAGTACTTGAAGTACTTCTTGACCCATTTTACCACCAAACCCATTTTTGACCCAAATTGGGGTTTTACACCCAAAATCAAGTTAACACTAACACTCACATTACTAATTCATAAGTGTACTAGTGATTTTTAAACACAAGCAAGACTTTTAATCATACAATTTGTCATCCAAAACCTCAAGTCACCAAATAGGGTTTATGCAACCAATTTACACCTCAAGAACCCTAATTTCACAAGGAAATGGGTCTTAAACAAATCACCACCCTAAACCCTAATCAATTCATGAAATCAAACACAATAAACTCGGATTTAGGGTTTAGCATAAGTGTAGAATAAGGCTGATAGCAGCTACACTTGGATTGGCTTCAATTTGGGGATGAACTAGCTCATTCTTCACAAAATTGAAGCTTTCTCACTTTAACAAAGATTTCTCTCTCTAAATTGGGTGTTTAGTTGGAGTGAAAATGAAGATAATGACTGACTTAAGTCAGTTTTGTTTTCCCCAAATCGTTCACATGCATATTGCAACAAGGTCCTTCTTATTTTTAAATTTACAAAACAGCCACGCAGTCCCGCTTGTCGGCACGACGTGCAAGAAAGTGGTGCGGCATGCCACTGTGCTGTTTCTGAGATCAGAATGTTACAACACTAGTGTTACTTAATCACAAATAGTTCACAATATTTTTTTATATAAAACATCATAGTTTCATTCACGTCAAACATCACTTCAAACCATGCTTGCCAAAACCCAAAACAAGTAGCAATTCACCTGCATGGAAAGAACACTGTAGGGGATTTAACGCACTGCTAAGTGAATGGAAATATCTAGTTGGGCATCACTATAAGCTATACACACATCTTAAGGATCAGATCATTAACATATTGAGCATAATACAAGTGGACCGGCGGTCTGGCCGGGCCTTCAACCACTAGCTGATCGGGCTAGAGTTTATCGATAATCCCTATTACTGAATCACTACTATAGTGTCCCTGACGTGACACACTTATCACTTAAACTATACCACCTTTCAGTAATTCTTGGACCTAACACACTATCACCCGAAAGACACCAAGGTTGATAGGGTTGATCTCTTACATCAGAACGAAACCACGAAGTTAGCTCTAGGTGTATTCATAGTCACATAGAAGCACTGCACTGCTCGCCGACTCATAACGTAATCTAAGCATAAGCATGGAACTGGTCATTACACTATACAACATTTGTCACTGTATAACCATATTCATAAGGATATTCTCACTCACCTAAAAATATTATACTCAATTGTCTTATTTCACTAAGCCATAACCTTTCCTTTATCACCTGAGAACACCATAAAAAGTCAATACAGTGTTCTAAGCATAAATTAGACACTTGGGCAGCATAACGGAATAAAAATAAAACTTAATGAAATACACTCTTCTAATAAACATCCATACAGATACAAGCTATCCGTACGAATCTAAGTCCCATCCGTACAGATCCAAGAGCTATCTGTACAGGTCCATGAGATCTATATATGTACGCTTACAACCACATCCACACGGTTGCACTCCTATCCGTACGGTTACATTTTATCTGTACGGTTTCAGTCTGCATCCGTACGAATCCTATTCATCTATAGTAGCAGCGTGTTTCACGAGTTCAACACTCCAGTTCTCATTTTGAGCTTGTTTTGACACTAAAATTGTTCAGAAAACATCCACAACACATGTATAAACTAGTACTAATATCATTTTGACAAAGAAAACACATTAGAACCAAGATTTGATCAAGAACCTTCTTAGTACAAAACCTAAGCCAATCACATTTAGTCACTTATTATAACATGAAATCGACATAAAAATACCTTGTTTGATCGTTGGTAACTGATTTCACAACTCAATTAAGCACAAAAACAAGAATCAAAGGTTCTAAGGTTTTGAGATTTAGAGAGTTAGGGTGCGTTTGTTTTTAGTTTCTAAAAGAGGAAAATGAAAATGAATAAGCTGTTTTAAACATAAGGGGTTACTTCATGTGAAGGACCTCATTAGACGGTCCTAACAAGGTCCAATTCACAATAGAAAATATGTTCTGTGACCCTTGTCACAAAACGCACATTATCCCATACACATATAATTATAAAACACATAATTATATATCACTTATATTAAAAGATTAATATTAACTAAGGGTAATAGGGTCATTTCCAATATGCCTAAATCCTGGTTGTTACAAATCTACCTCCTTAAGAAGATTCTATCCTTGGAATCTGGTCACAGTTAGACAGATGAGTGTATCTGGATTTCATTAAATCTTCGGTCTCCCACATTAGGTTTGCACCCAAACTATGCTTTCACTTCACTAGCACCATTGGAAATTTATTTCCTGCACAACTTGTTCACTTTTATAGTCTAAGATTTTAACAGGTTCCTCCACTAACTTCTTACTTGTATCCACTTTCAAATCCTGAGGAGGTATAGTTTGACTTTCATCATCAACTTTACACTTTCAGAGATAACATACATTGAGTATATCACTGTTTGGTCGTTTAACACTTGTCGAATACTGAAGGGACTAATTTATCTCGGTGCCAGTTTTCCTCGCTTGCCAAACCGAATTACAAATTTCTAGGGTGATACTATTAAATAAACACGCTAACCTTTGACAAACATCACTGGTAATCGATGAGATCTGCATACATCTTTTGTCTATCTCTGGTGCCTTTTTACTTTTCACTACCTATTGCAACTTACCCTGCAGTTTTCTAAACCATCTCATGACCTGCATATTGTTTCTCACCAACTTCTAACCAACACGATTTCATAGGGCGACATGCCAATACTAGAATGATATGAATTATTGTAGGCAAAATATATCAATGGTAGATGAGAATACCATGATCCACCGTATTCTAAGACACAAGCTCTTAACATATCCTCTAAGGTCTAAATAGTTCTTTCACTTTGACCATCGGCTTGAGAATCATAAGTTTGTATTATGGTTTACACGAGTACCTAAATTCTCTTCTAGACTCTTCCAGAAGTTAGACACAAAACTCGAATCTCAATGTGATACAAATACCAATGGTATCCCATGTCTTGACACTATTCTATTATATACAACTGAGCTTAGTCACGAAGATGTCTCACTGGTGGCTAAGAAATGTGCACTTTGTCAAACGGTCCATGATCACCCAGATCATGTCATTTCCCTTCTGGGTTTGGGGCAATATCGTCACAAAATCGATCGTTATATGCTCCCATTTCCACTCTATAATTTCTAATTGACGTAACAACCCATAAGGTTTTGGGCGTTTCACTTTCACTTGGGTGCAAATATAACACTTTTCCACGATTTATGCTATATTTGTTTTCATTGTAGGCCACCAATACAACACTTTCAGACATGATGCATCTTCGTACTATCCATATAAAAAAATAATCTAGACTTGTGAGCTTCGTTTAGGATTAAATCCCTCAATCTTGCAAGCAAGGGTACCCAGACTCGGTCGTGATCTAGTCCTCGAGAACAATCAATCATATCCTATTTTATTATCACCATTAGCTCAAATTTTAGATTTTCATCCCTCAAGGCTTCTAGTTGAGTTATCTTTAAACGACCCACTAAATCAGCTACAATCTCAATTCGCATAAACTTCACATTTTTATGGATCTTTTACAACTCAGAGCATCAGCCATAACATTCGCTTTACCCAGATGATACCTGATTTCACAGTCATAATTCTTAATTAACTCTTGCCATCTTCTTTGAAACTGATATCATCAAAATAGACGGTTACGTTTAACGAATAACGAGGTCATCCGAACGAGTCTCGGTAGGCAGTGACATGATTTTTTATTTGTAACAGAGGGGCCTGAATTCACTTTTAACTTTCCAAGGGTAGAAAGTGTAAGTTAACCTAGGGTCATGTTTTTGAATGGTTTAATGAATTGAATTTCAAACGTATAAATTTTCTGAATGAAACTGACTGGATAAAAGATAGTAGTTGTTTTAGAATTAATGGTCCTAATTGAGGGAATGTTGACCAAGATCTAGGCTTAGGCTAGCGAAAGGTAGTTATCCGGTAATTAAACCTGTAGTTAGGATAATGATGATCTGATCGGAGGAGCCAATCATGCAATATTATTGGTCTTTGATCTCTCAGAGGTCTCGTTGAGGAAAGACAGATATGTCACTCAGATTACACTAATGGATTGTGTCTATACTTTAGAGGTTATCCTCAGTAAAGCACCAGGTGTTGTTGGCAGTTAAGCTCTAATCCTAACCCTAGTTATCTGTTTGGGGGAACGTAATAATATCGCGCTATGTTGAGTAAACACAGTCACTAGCAGGAAGAGCCTGCCGGGTTAAGGTTACAAAACAAATAAAAGTACTAACAAACCTGTCATCATACTATAATAGATCATAATACCCTAACTATTATACGACATTACAGTGTTAAGATGACTTATGAAATAGATAAGAACATGGGCAAGGTGCATACAATATTTAATACTAGCAATCCTAAGCAACATTAGATAAGAACATGCAATAGGGTTAGTCATACCATTGAGTGCAGCTAAACATGTCATAACAGATAATAAGATGTCTCTCGGGGTCAGTTATTATGCACACTAGGTCATTCATGTCTCAATTCCTAGGTTCTGTGTCCTAAAAGTGTATTGGATACCTCTCGGGAATATCAGCCGTACCGAGTTCATAGAATCTTCAAATACAGTATAAACGAGGGTCTTAATCCTATGAAGTAGCTAATTTCATATAGGTGGACATGTCTCGATCACAACCTAAGTTGGTCAATCCTTAAGATTATAGCATACAAACTTGTCGGAGTCACAGATTCAGCATAACAACAGTAATCGTACTATATTTACATAACTACACTAGCTTAAGTTTCTATTGTGGTAACATTCGAATAGTTTATGCACGCAGGGTAATATTAAAACGCATATTCAAACATAGATAATAACAATACATGTTTAAATAAAAAGAACGTTTAAATTAGAACCTGAAAAGTGGTGCGTACAGAAATATTCATCTGATATTGCAGAGACTCGAGAGTATCCTTCGTAAAACTAACTTCTAACTACTAACTAACTAAAATCTAACTTGAAATAATATGAATTTGATGATTTCATTGTTGGAAGATGATTTTAAATGAGATACAAATGGGCATATTTATAGGGCAATCTGTGCCTGGCAGCCCGTGGCAAGTGGCTGTAGAAATCTGGGCAGCCTGTAGGGAGTGCCCGTGTAAATACCTTGGTGGGCCGTGCAAACCACCCGTTTGATTTGAGTGGCCGTGGAGAGTGCCCGTGTACTTGATCAAGTGGCAGCCTGTGGAAATTAGTGGCAGCCCGTGCCAAGCCTTTTGGCAGCCCGTGTAGACCATCCTGGTAGCCCGTGTTTTCTTGTTTTCGGGGTCGTAACTTGATTTCATCATTTTTGCTCTAGATTCTTTGGTTTGTGCCCATTTTCTTTGTTCTTTTCGGATTGCCTTTGTAATTACTAAACCTACAAAATAAAGAAAATAAATGCCTATTTCTTCGATAAAGTTTGTATCTTTATTATTTCTGGGCCTAATATGGAGTGTAAAAATGTGAAGTTTTAGATGATATCAGACACATATTCATCTCTTTCTACGACAAGATATACCGTAGGCTCTTCTGTTCAGTACAAATAACACAATGCGTACCATACAGATAATGACTCCACATTTTTAACGCAAAAACCACTGCAGCCATTTCTAAATCTTATGGTGGATAGTTCTTTTGACTTGATTTTAACTATTGAGAAACATATGTAATCACACGTTCTCGTTGAATCAGTACACAACCCAAACCAGATAACGAAGCATCACAGTACACAGTAAAGCCGCCTGATCCCTCAGGTAAGGCTAACACTGGTGCTTGACACAATAAGTATTTCAAAGTCTGAAATGCAGTTTCCTGTTAATAACTCCACTGAAAAGACGCATCCTATCTCGTCAGTTTCGTTAAAAGACCCGCGATCTTTAAAAAATCTTTGATAAACCGTCGATAGTAACCGGCCAATCCCAGAAAACTCTTGATCTCTGTCAAATTCTTTGGTGAATTCCAATTCATCACAACTTCAATTTTAGATAAATCCACTTTAATACCTTCAGCACAGATTAAAGGAAAAAAAATTGAACTTCACGCAACCAGATTTCACACTTCAAATATTTCGCATAAAGTTTCTCATGTTTCAATAGTTCTAACACTTTCCGAAAATGCTCCGCATCTACATATTCAATTTTAGAGTAAACCAATATGTCTTCAATGAATACAATCATGAATATATCTAAAAATGGTTTATACACGCGATTCATGAGATCCATGAAGATTGTTAGCATATTGGTCTACCTAAACGGCATCATTAAGAATTCTTAATGACCATACCGAGTACGAAACACAGTCTTAGGAATATCGGATTCAATAAAACGAACTTGATGATATCCCAATCGTAAATCAACCTCAAACAGAACAAAGCTCCTTGAAGCTGATCGAATAAATTATCTGTTCTCGGAAGCTGATACTTATTCTTCACCGTTCTTATGTTTAACTCACGATAATCGATACACATTCGGAGCGTCCTATCTCTCTTTTTCACAAATAACACTGGCGATACCCCATGGTGATGAACTAAGATGAATGAACCAGTGGTCCAACTATTCATGAATCTAAGATATCATTTCACGTATCTTGGAAGGAGTAACCTATATGAAGGCTTAACAATTAGCGTACCCCCTGACACTAATTCGATTTTATACTCTACTTCTCAGATCAGTGGTAACCCTAGTAAATCATCCGGAAACACGTATGAATATTCAGACACTACTGGAATATCAGATATCACATTCTTCTCCTTCTTCACGTCAATCATGTAGGCTAGAAAAGAATCACATCCCTTGGCCAAAGACTTATGGGCTTTCATCATTGAGATTAAGGGACAACGAAACCACCAGGTTCTCCACGAGCCACTACACATCTCCCATCAGTCAAAAGGAAAGATATAATCTTTCTATGGAACTTAATATTACCCTTATAGTCACATAGGCAATCCATGCCTATCACTACATCAAAACTCATTATAGGCATCGCTAGGCAAGTCATAAGGAAAAGACTACCTTCTGTGTCCATGGTAGATCCAGACACACACGTTATGACTAGAACTGTTTTACCATCAGCTACCTCAACACTTAAAGGTTCATGATCACTTTCATAATCACATTTAACTTAGCACAAAAGGCAATTGAAATAAACGAGTGATTTTCTCCAGAGTCAAATAACACACGAGCCTGTACATAGTTTATCAAAAACATACCAATAATCATGTCGTCACTAGCAGTAGCAACATCTACTGACATCTAGAAGGCTCTTGCTTCAGGTGTTGGAGGTTTCTTGCATTTCTGCTCCGTACTAGAAGTAGATGGTCCTCTGGCTGACACTGCACGTATACCCGAACCTGACCCTACCCCGGAATATACTTTTCTTGCCAACATGCACTCTGCAGAACTGTTGCCTTCTTTCTGAAAGTTCCAACATACATTATTCTTGAACAAACAATTTTTCTAAGGCTCATGCCCCACTGTACCACAATGTAACCATCGTTTTGTTAATGCTGAACACCGCCCACTGTGTGAAGATTTACACGTTCTACACTACACTTTTTGACTAATTGACACTAATCCGCCACGACTTGATTACTGAAATGACTCCAACGCATTTAGATTAAAATCGACTGAATTTTTTTTAAAAAAAAAAAAGCAGGAGCGGCGCACCTCACCACAGGTGTGGCGCTTTTGTAACTAAGGAGCGGCGCTTTTGTTGCCAAAAGCGGCGCTTCTGACGACTAATTAAAAAGACTACCAGATGCTGACCAGGAGCTGCGCTTTTGCCCTAAAAGAGGCTCTCCTTCACCTGAATGTTGCAGATTCGAAATTTGACTAAGTGTCTTCCCAACCAAAATACCCAAACGTAAGTTTACACTCCAAGAACCCAAACACAAGTACATTATGACACAAAATACCACCGTTTACATATTTTAGTCTTACATAACCATGACCAATCATTAGTTGCAACAAAATGATCCATTAAAATTAAGGTGAAAATTTTGACCCAATTACACAACACGTGGATTAATACTCAATAACCCAATCCGATACCAAGAGCATAATCCCGGGGACTACCAAAGTAGTCCCCAATCCGCGTCCAAATATCCAAAAACTAATTCTCCAAGCTTAAGCAACGTCTATCAATCCTAGTCTAGCAACTAGGTAACTCCGCATCAACGATACCTATAAAAAGGTAAACAACGAGAGAGGTAAGCATAAAGCTTAGTGAATGCAAAAATTATACATATACATATATAATCTACTTACTTGCTAACACTTACACAAATACCGCATGCATGTTAGCAATCTAATTACCATACCATCGCAAAGTATAAAACTAATAATCTCCAATACCACAAGCTAGCATAACCAATATCATATATTCATCACAATATTAAATGATAAATAAACGACACATACACCATATGGTTAACCATACTCGCGTCATGGTGCTACCGGCTCCGTGGTTCACACCATACGTATTTGTCATGATGCTACTGGCTCTGTGGTTCACATCACAACCTGAGTCATACTCACGCTAAAGCGCTACCGGATCCGTGGTTCACACCTTAACAACTCGTACAATAGTGATATCGGCTCCGTGGTTCACATTATAGTACCCGTACCATGATGCTACCGGCTCCGTGGTTCACATCATAGCACACCCGTACATACTATGGCACTACCGGCTCTGTGGTTCATACCATAGCACACAAATAAATAGACAATATACATACACATATAATTATTCCACTCACCTTGGAATGCCCACACAAGTCGTGTATTATGATCTCCGTCCTCATATCCGAGCAAGTAGTTACCTATATCACACATAGGCACAATATGTACATAAATATACATTCTCTAAAAGAGAATCCGACACAATCATCCCTTAGCCGAGGGATCACACCTTGCTCGCCAAAACCCTCCCGTTTAATCACCTAATGGACACAAGCCAATTACCACTTCGGGTGGTAATTCAAACCCACTCTACAAAGTACAATTTAACTCAAATTATACCTGACATCAATTAGACCAACCTAGGTCCCGACACTAGATTACTACTAAGGTAGTGATCATTTTAAACACCATGTACACCAAAACCATAACACGTGCAATATTGACCCATATTGCTTTTAACCACCTTTGACTTATGTTAAAGCATCACTTTGACTCAAAATCACTTCTCACGAGTAATTATATCCAACAACGTCATTTAACGCTTAACAAAAGTGTTTAAACCTCCATTTGACCAAAACTAGTGTCACCATCAAATTTGACCCAATTCACTTTACCCATTGTGACACAAGTCACCAAAAATGCCCATAATCACTAACGGCTAGTGATTATATTTCCAAAACACCAATTTACACCTAATCCAAGTATTTACCCACTTGATTTACCAAATCATAACTTAAAACTTAGTTTGACACCAAATTGAAGTCAACACCCATTTTGACTAGCAAACATGTTCTTAAGAACATCAAAATCACCAATACACTTACAACCTAGGGTTTTCTTTTCACCCAAACCATGCTTTCCTAAATATTTTTTATATAACATATACACATATACCAGATGATTATATAACACCAGTGTTACTTAATCACAGACAGTTCATAATATTTTTTTATATAAAACATCAAAGTTTCATTCATGTCAAACATCACTTCAAACCTTGCTTTCCAAAACCCACAAACAAGCAAAATTTCACCTCCAGAGAAAGAACACTATGGGGGAGTTAGTGCACTGCTACGTGAATGGAAATATCTTGATGGACATAACTATAAGCTACAAGCACAACTTTAGGCTCAGGTTACTAATACATAGAGTACAACACAAGAGGACCAGCGGCCTGGCCGTGTCTTCACCAATAGCTGATCGGGCTAGAGTTTATCGGTACTCCTCATTACTGAATCACTAGTATAGTCTCCCTGACGCGACACACTCGTTACTTAAGCTATACCACCAATCAATAACGCTTAGGCCTAACACACTATCACCCAAAAGACACCAAGGTGGATAAGATTGACATCTTACATTGAAAGGACACCACAACGTTAGCACTGGGTGTACACATAGTTACATAACACAGTCTAAACATAAGTGTACCACTGTTCATTACACTATAATACGCTTGTCACTGTCTAACCATATCCATAAGGATAGTCCCAATCACCTGGAAATACAAGAACTCTGTAGTCTTATTTCATCGAGCCATCACCTTTTCATTTATCACCTGAGAACACCATAAACAAAGTCAATACATTGTTTTAAGTATAAATTAGACACTCAGGCAGCATAACAGCTTAAAAACAACACTTAACGAAATATACTCTGGTGATACACATCTGTATGGGTACGGGCTATTCGTACAGGTCCATGTGATCTATATCCGTACGATTACAACCCCATCCATACAGTTGCACTCTTATCCGTACGATTAGACTGTATTCGTACGGTTACAAACCCATTTGTACGGTTGCACTCCTATCCATACGGTTAGACTATATCCCTATAATTTTAATCGGCATCTATACAGATACAGTTCATCTGCAGCAGCAGCAGGTTTTACTAGTTTAATAGTTAAATTCTCATTTTGAGCTTGTGTTTTACACTAAAACTCTTCATAAAACATCCACAACGCATGTATAAAATAGTACTAACATCATTATGACAAAGATAAAACATAAGAACAAAGATTTGATCAAAAACCTTCTTAGTACCAAACCTAAGCCAAAAATTACATTTAATTACTAATATAAACATGAAATTGACATAAGAGTACCTAGTTTGAATCACTGGTAATTGATATCACAACTCAATTAAGCACAAAAACAAGAATGAAAGGTTCTGGTTTTTATTGATTTAGAAAGTTAGGGTGCGTTTGGTTTTAGTTTCTAAAAGGGGAAAATGAAAATGAATAAACTGTTTTAAATACTAGGGGTTACTTCATGTAAAGGAAACCCCTTTCTTATCTCATACGAGTAGTTACCAGTTATCTGAAACACAATGTACCTCATAAAACGGCCCTAACGAGGTCCAAATCACATAAGGAAATATGTTTTCTGACTGTTGTCATAAAATACACATTATCCCATACACAAATGTTTATAAAACACATAATTGAATATTAATATTAATAAATTAATTTTAACAAAGGTAATTAAGTCATTACCACTACGCCCAAATCCAGGTTGTTACACCGTTAACTACCGTTAAGTAAGGTGGTGGCCTTTATTAAGGCGACGTGCATACCATTATTGGAATGCATTTCATACCTTTGACACTCGAATAGAGTTGCATAGCTAATATAGGAATATATAAGTGAGTGACCGGTTTGTATGACTTATATTCTCCTTTAAAATACAATTAAATAACCTCAGATCATATGACAATATCTATAGATATGCTTATGGCGCGGACCATGTCTTTCGGTAAGTTACAGTACTAGCGCATTGAGTTATATGTCGACCATAACCTTAAGCCGAGCAAATCCTCATTATGGAGTTTAACATAGATTACTACTTACTCCTATTAGTATTTATTAAGTCCTAAAGATGGGTTATAGCCGCGAGTATAACTAGAAAGGGTACCGTGATTTAAATCTAATTTCAAACAAAAAATTACGCAAAACATAATAAAATATTTTCTAAAATAATAATTATCTAAGTCATGGCAAACAAACAAATATATATATATATATATATATATATATATATATATATATATATATATATATATATATATATATATATTCCTGGTACTAGCATATTCCAAACAAAAAATAAATGATAGATAGTACCGAATAATACTGGCAGAATAAGCATTTCTATTTCCTCAGAATATCCAAAGCGTTACAGTGCCAAACTAACTATTAATAATTACTAAGTCACATACTTAACTCTCCCAAAATTAATTAGAGAGAAAGTAGGAAATTACATAATAAAAATATAATAAAAATTGAGAGAGGTTTGGATAGTTTGTGGGTTGGTTGATTTGTTGGAAGTATTTATGGGGGTTGAAGTCTTCAAAATTTCACAAAAAGTCCCTCGGGATAACTGCAAAATCAATACCTGAAGTAGATATCGGAATACCGATGTATAGTGAAGAGTCGGGGTGAAAACAATAATAAAATTTCAATTTTGGAAACAATTCCCCGAAGTGGTGCTTTAGGTCCTCATTATCGACACTTTTGGGTGTCGGTTTTGGCTCTTCCCTTGGTACCGAGAGGTTAAACCCCTCAGTTTATTGGTACCTCTCGGTCCCGACACCAAGCACGGGTGTCGGTCCTGAGGTTGTTTGAGCATATACCAGTTGGTCTGAGGTTGCCGGTCCCGAAACCATACAAAGGTAGCGGTTCTGATACCTTTATTCGGGGAAACCGGTCGGTTTTCTCCCTCAGAATGCTTGTTCTAGAGTGTGTTTTTTAATCATTCGCTGTTTTGTCTCTTACTTCTTTGTTTCTCAAGCGTTCGTAAATTCAATTATGTACAAGATGGTGCTGAGTAGTATCTTATCTTAATTTCATCAAATATTAGTTGGCATTTAGCGATTTTTCTTTCTCGGTTTTGCTCTAGTTTCTTCGTTATAAGTATGTTTTCTTCGATTCTTGCGTCTTTGTCCTTGTTCTTCTAAGATCCACAAAATAATCTAATAATAAGAGATATTAGGTTCTTTTATGTTTTCCTTGGCTAAAATGAGAGAGATAACTGTGGGTAAAGATTTACGCGTTATCAAGTATCCCAAACTTACGTTTTTGCTTGTCCTCGAGCAAATTTTGTTAGGGCTCAAGATGATAAGATTTTTAAAAATATTTAGTATCTATTTGGCAGGAATGTGCTATCATTAAAAACATGAGTTTCTAAACTGATTCTAGGCACTTTACTTATGATCCTTTCTACTTCAACTCTTTCTATGAATATCGCACATCTTGATTTCTAGCATATGGAAATTTCGAGTTTTAGGGTGGGGTAAAATCTAGGAGTTTCTCAATGGTTTATTTGGGGGTGAGTATTATATGTGAAGGTGCTTTTGGAAGGTTTTTGGTTTTTCAAAGATTTTTTTTTGAGACCGTGTTGATTTCGTACATTCATTGAGCGAATATTCTTCTTTTTCAGCAGGCTTATTTTTTATCGTCTTTGATGGTATTATGATTCATTAAATCTTCTTTAATTTCCTTTTCGTTCTTTTTAGGAACTTTTCTTCCATTTTGTTTTCACCTTTTTAGCACATTACATCGGATAAGTTCATGATATCGGCTAAAAAGCCACGTAGTCACCCCGGTATTGAGGCCCAAAAACAATAAAGTTCCAAGCTTTATTGCGAAAATACCCGCTTCATTGATTAAAATTGAAGAACAAGTGATTGCAAAGACAGTGCAAAAAGAATCAACAGAATCAGAGCTAAAACGAAGATTCTAGAACGAAAACGGTGAAAGACAAGAAATCAAGTTACGATCCAGCAAATCAGCTAGCCAAACGGCCTGCTAAATGGCTTGCCACTATGAAAAATGGCTTGGCACACGGCCTAGGCAAACGAGCACAAGAAACGGGTGGCCTGATCAAATGGCCCCTGCAAACGGCCTGCCAAACGGCCTGCCAAACGGCTTGTCAGCTGTTTGCCGGCCAATTTTACTTCTATTTAAAGGGTTTTTGTCATCTATTCTAACACACACTTCAATTCACTTCTTTCTCTCTCTTTATACAATATCAGTCATACTTTCAACGTCTTCGACTCCGATTCACAGAAGGCTGGTTGTTTCTTTGTTATTGGGAAGTCGCAAACCCTGATTCAGAGTACACTCTCTGTGTCACCCTTGGTAAGAGAAGTCTATCATATACAACGTAAGTTTGACTGAGGTACACCAGTTGCAGTAAGTCCACCAAGCCTTAGATTCTGACTCAGGACTCTTTCGTAGTGAAACATGTGACTTGACTCCTAGTACATTGTCGGTCCTAGACCATGCTAGTGTAGTCACCAAGCATATAAACTTCGTACATGCACACTGAAGCACAACAGTTATTGTAAGCTGTACCTCTACTAAGTAAGGCCATGGAACCCGGTCAGTGTTGATTAGTACACTGCACCATAACGCGGTCTCAAGCATTGCTCCCCGCTTGAGGGATTCTTGGTTAATTAAGGAATTGTTTTTTTAAATACATAAAGGATTGGACTGTTAATATAACCGAACATGTTCATGGAAGTCAAACCTGACTTGGCCATGGTGTTCTTTATAGTTGAACTCTTTTAAGGGCCTAACTATCTTTTAAACCCAATCATTAACGAAACCATCAAAACACATCACGTCTCTCGGATATGGCAAACCCTGTATTCTATTATGCTTAAGAAAGTTTAGACCTTTGTAGAATGTTAATACGTCACCCAATTGAGTCGCTCAATTGGATGAGCCGTCTGAACGTGTATGCCTGAAATCAGACTGCACGGGCGTCGGGGGTAAGGGACGTTGCTGTCAATTTAGAATCTTCAAGCCTAACGTATTACACAGTGACATGTCTTATGACAGGGGCGTTTATGACCAGTGTAATGAATATAAGGTCAATACCTATTCATGAGCCAGCATTCCATAATCTCGACAAAGTAACTGATGAAATCATAGTATGCATTTGTTTTAACCTTATCTGAATTACAAATTTTATCGTATTTACTTTACTTGTCTTTTAAATTAGAAAACCCAAAATTAGGTAACAACCACTACTCCTTTACTTTAGGATTATCTTAAGCTTTACTTATAGGTTCGATTCTACTAATATCTTATAAATACGAATCTAGGTCAAACTTTCATTACTCATAATAAGGAGTAGTACGATTTAGGCCCCGCTAAATATAAATTTAAGACTATTTGATTGCTAGCCTGATCAGCCAGTTCTGACGATGTGGGACCAAACGACACCGCATAGTTAAAAACCGTCCATTCTGGCCATGTCATTATGGTAGATATCAAGAGTTTTTGGCGCCGTTGCCGGAGAACTAGTATCAGACAATACTGCTTTTATCAAACTTATTCACAAGCATTCATTGGTGTCTAAGTGATCCGAATGGATATTACCTGAGACCCATATCCGAGAGAAACAAAGCCATGAGGGAGTCAAAGATCTAAGTTTTTCTCAACTTAAAAAACGTGCATAGTGGATTAGTTATTCACATTCACATTTCCCATGTTTTCCTATAATTTTGTGAACATGGAGAGTGCCCCACTTACTAATTTGTGTATTTAATTGTAAGTGGAAGAAAAGGGAGGGAGGAAGCCTCTATCTTGTGATTGCACGTATGCATGTAACAACTTAGAGAGAAAAAAATAACAAAAACAAAGTTTCCCCATATTACACTTGCATTTATCTTTCATTTTCTCTGTTCATATTTTCGATTCACAGAAACAATTCAATTAATTGATACCCTTGCGAGTTCTTCGTGTCCTTAAACTCGTAACGAATCAAGTGGTATCTGAGCATTTGATTTTGCCTGTGAGAAATTAAAAGCTTTCGCGAGTTTTGATCAAGTTGCATATCAATGGATAACATATAAAAAAAGAAGAAAGTTGGAGAAAATATAAAGGTGGAATATGGAGCATCAATGACTAGCAATGTCAAAGGAGTTGGTTTAGTCCAACTTTCTCATTGTTGGTTCTAAAAAAAAAACGTGTCTTCTTTTTGCAGGAAGAAGAGGATGCGTAATTCGTGACATTTTTTGTCACACTCAAAATTCAGAAAACAAAAATCTGGCTTGTCTAAAAAAACAAAGAAAAAAAGAGAGAAAAAACGGGGTTTGATCGTTAAAAAGAATCATCTTCTTGTGTTGAGAAGTGTTCAACATGAGGAAATCATCGTCATCTTATGAGATGGAGGTGAGAAAAAAAATTATTTGCCATGTTTACATACATCAAAATGTTAAACATGAGAGAAATCAACTCTTTTTTTTTTTTTAATTAGAAAAGGAAGAAGAAAAGGTTAAGAAAAAGCCCATGGTTCCATGAAAAAAAATTGTTCTTAGAAACTATGGAAAAAAAGCCTTCTACTTGGTATTGCTAGAAGAGAATCTTATGTTTCTATGCTTATATAGTAAGTCCATGGAGAAAGAGTTAGCTTCTTTTAGTAAAAAAAAAAAGAAGATACAAAAAAGAATAGCCTCAAATGAAGACAACATAAGTGTTGTATTTTGAGAGAGCCATCATCAAAAAGTCTATGCGCAACAGGAGTTGCTCATCTTCACCGAATAAGGGGAGGAGTGATTCGAATGGATATTACCTGAGACCCATATCCGAGAGAAACAAAGCTACGAGGGAGTCAAAGAAACAAGTTTTCCTCAACTAAAAACATGTGCATAGTGGATTAGTTATTCACATTCACATTTCCCATGTTTTCCTATAATTTTGTGAACATGGAGAGTGCCCCACTTACTAATTTATGTATTTAATTGTGAGTGGAAGAAAAGGGAGGGAGGAAGCCTCTATCTTGTGATTGTACGTATGCATGTAACAACTTAGAGAGAAAAAAATAACAAAAACAAAGTTTCCCCATATTACACTTGCATTTATCTTTCGTTTTCTCTGTTCATATTTTCGATTCACAGAAACAATTCAATTAATTGATATTCTTGCGAGTTCGTCGTGTCCTTAAACTCGTAACGGATCACTAAGAAACACAATTATACACGGACTTGGTTGTTGGATTTTTCGAACAGTCTCCAATTATATTAGAACCAAAAGGATCCTGCCTCTCCGTAGTCGGCCTGGCCACTTGCTTTGTTGAATAGTTCATGTGAAGCTCTATTATCGAAATACCAAGGAATCAGTAGCAAGAATCAAAAACATAATTAAACTTAAGATAATTAGATTACCTTAGATTACCTTAGATTACTTTAAACTACTATAGATTACCTTAGATTAAGTTAGATTGCCTTAGATTAAATTAGGAACTTAGCTTATCTGCTTAAATCTTAAAACAACAAAAAGGCATACCCAGTGTATGACCCAACCCCTATCTAGACCAGGGCCGTTGTTATTCGTACCTGATCTATACGTAATAATCTCTAAAGCACGCAAGGAAGAACGAATCAGAAATCGAATGGCGTTACGCGTTACTTTAGCAGAAAACACCAAACCCTCGATTGAAGGTCAAGGAGGGCGATCAGATTCCCGGAGATTCAAGGACATTCATTCAAGTTAAAACATCACATCATATAGCTCATCCAAAATGGCTGTCAGTTTCATGGATTACCGAATGGTGATCCTAATTCTCACCGTTACGTCTACGTACTTTCCTGCAATATTGAAACTCAATATTGATACGTGACCACTCATAACTTAACTTTTATATATTATTAGTGTATCCCTGACTAGTGCTCGAGTATATAGGATTATGCATGCTTGTACATTTAATTTTGTCGTTAAATAGCTTATGATAGATTATGAATTAGATACATATGCGATTGAGATAAGGTATATGATATGCATATCATTGGAAAGCTGGCGAAAATTAATAACTTTTCATTTAGAAAGTGTATGATTTCGATGAACGGATTAAAAGATATCGTCAATTGAATTATCTATAATTTTAAAGTATTATTTTTAAAATGATTATTATTATCATTATCGTTATCGTTATCGTTATTGTGACGACCCGGAAATTTCTGACCAAATTTAAACTTAATCTTTATATGGTTTCGACACGATAAGCAAAGTCTGTAAGGTTGAGTCCCAAAAAGTTTGAACTGTTTCGTATATTCAATTGACCTTCGACTGCTCTCGACGATTCACGAACAATTAATTGTATATAGATATGTGTGTATATATATGTATATATATAATAATTGAAAATATAATTTAGAATATTTTATGTTGTTGATATTAAAATTAATTATGTAAAATAAAATAAGAATATGATATTATGATAATTATTATTTAAAACATATCTATATGTATAAATAAAGTATATTAAATATATATTTTGTGATTTCGAATCTATTTAGTAAATGACAGTAACACTCAATCGTCATTCGATTGATATTAAGTAGGTTAAATTCAAACTTATATAATTTTAAAATAAACGGTGATCCGAAAGTGAGCTATATAAATTATAGGCTCATTAAAAATATATTTAGGAACTATTTGTTGAATTTTTAAAACTTTTCATATTTTACTTGGGATTGGAAGTGGATAATTAATGTAATTTTTATTTAATAGTTAATGCCTGAATATTATACCATAACGACTGAAATATATAAAGACAATTAATTTTAAAAAAATGAGATTTTTTCGAAGACTTTTTATTTCGTCCCTGAGTAACAACGGAGTACGAATTTCAGTCCGTGAATGAAATAGTAGATGACGCCTAATATTTCACACATTTTTATTTTTAATTATATTATCAATATTATATTATATAATTTCCGATTCAATGAATCGAATTGATATGATTAAAGATGTACTGTGTTTGTTTGAAAACTTTACAGATATTTACGTATCCATTGCATATAGATGAAAGTTACACATATTGAAATATTATATGTACAAAAACAAATATCGATAGCCCCACCAAAACAACTTGTTCTTCCCACCATGTTGGTAAACGATTATCTATTATGTTATAACATAAAGATATACATATTTACATGCATATAGGACACACACCCACATGCATGAATTCATATACCTATTTCTATCCTCATACAACAACACCCTCGCTTTGCAAATCATACAACCACCAACAAACAAACCATCATCGTCTCTTCCTCTCGCATAGTTGTCACCGTCCTCTCAACCACCATCTCATGAGGAGAAACATCACTAACATGTCACCAATTGTTACTTTAATCTTTCTATGTTAATTCGATCACCATCATCTTCGATCACAACTTCAACTAATCCATCACAAGCCACCACCAACGAAACCCAATTTACGAATGTCACCTTCATTCTCCTAAAACATCGACACACCAAACACTCTTGCTAGTATTACGATAAAATGAAATTGGTGAGCTGTAAAGATAACATAGTGGTGATCATAATAAGATTGATGATGACAGTACGTATTTCTGTTTCTGTTACGAGCTGCTACAACTGTTCCTTTTTCTTATTTTTTTTTCTTTCCGAAACCAACCATCAAGAAACCATATTATTACCTACTACTACTAATTTCTTTTTTTTTGTTTCACTCGATCTGCTACAGCAGTAGCTGTAGCACCTTAAACCCTCATGATATTGCACCTCGCCACACCTCTCTTCTTCTCTTAAACGAACCCTCAAAACCTGCTTCTGTTTCCATTTTGTATTCAAATAAGATCATGAACGTGAATAAGAATAATGATAGAGGAAGTGTTAAACGTGAAAGAATGATAGATGAAGTGAGACTACCGTTTTTTTGTTTTTTCTCTATATTAGTTTAATTAAACTCAATTATCTTCACCTAATTCTTTTATTCATTATGTTCCCCACTTTGTTAGTAAATAATTATGGTGGATCAAGTTCCTTCAAGTTTCACGCACCATTCTAATTTAATACATAAAATTTTGGTTTGCAAGTTGAGTGGACATATACCGTAGGGGCCGTGAGTTTAATGAAGATGTAGGACTCTTTATGATATTAGGCCACGTCCTACTGTTTGGCAGTGATAAATTTCCTATATCTTTGTTTAGATTGAAACTAGAATGATGATGTCATATGGTGACGGTTGACAAGGCATAAGATAATGATGGATTGTGTTAAATCATATTGTTGATGGTAATTGAGTAGATTAATTAGTGACGATGATAATACGGTTATGATAGTAATGTTATGATTATATGTGAAGATGATCATGATTTAATGATGTTCGTTAATGATGATGGTGATGATAAACGAAGATGACGATGTTAATGATGATACAACGATTATGATGATATATGATGTGTTATGATGATGCTCATAAGATAAAGATGATGATGATGATAGATGATTATGATAATGATGAAATGATTATGGACGCTTTGTTTTGAAGAAGAAGGGTGAAAACAGAAAGAAAGATTAAGTAGGTTTAGGTACGAATTAAAAACAGAAAAATAGGATAGCCCAAATGGTTAGGAACGTTTGCGAGGAATGGGAGGTCACGGGTTCGAGTCCCGGCTCTTGCGCTTTATTTCTTTTTAGTCTTCAAAGGTAGTTTTCATAATTATTATTATTATTATTATTATTATTATTATTATTATTATTATTATTATTATTAACATTAATATTATGATTATTAAAATAAATACAAATTTTTATTATTATTATAATAAGTATTAGTGTTAATATTATTAGTAGTATCATTAATACTAAAACCAATATTGTCATAATTATTATCATTATTATTATGAACATCATTATTTCTAAAACTATCATTTTTAGCATTTTTATGAAAAGTATCATTTTAGTAAAAGTATTATTTCTATTAAAATTATTAATATCAATATTATTAAAAATAACGTAAAATTATCATTTTTATTATTAGGATTATTATCATTATTATTATTATTAGTATTATTTTTAGAGACATTATTATTATTTTTATCACTATTATTATTATTACCATAATTAATATTTTTATCAGTATTATTATTATCATTATAATCAAATACTACCTTTGTTACTATTATCGATATAAAAATATATTCATAGTAATATTACATATAAAAATGTACTAATCGTATTAACATTGTTAACAAATTAGGTAATTTTAATATAATACTATATATATATATATATATATATATATATATATATATATATATATATATATATATATATATATATATATATATATATATATATATATATATATATATATATATATATATATATATATATATTTATATATATATATACTGATATAACTACATAAAAGGTTAATCATATTAAGTATATACATAAATTAAATATATATAATACATAATTGAAGATATAATATATGAATATGTTCGATTATGATATTATGTGTTAATATATATATACATGATATAGGTTCGTGAATCCGAGGCCAACACTATACTTGTTCAATGTCATCATATGTATTTTTACTACAAAATACATTAGGTGAGTTCATTTGATTCCCTTTTACTCTTTACATTTTTGGGACTGAGAATACATGCGCTATTTTTACAACTGCTTTATTAAATGCTTTTGAAATATATTTTGAACTGCGAATACATGAAATGCTTTTATAAATGTTTGACGAGATAGACACAAGCAAAACATTCCTCGAATGAATTATTATGCAGACAGAAGTTCTGCGGATTATTATTGAATTATGTGGACATGATAATTGCCACCATTGAATTATGTGGACATGATAATTGCCACCATTAAATTATGTGGACATGATAATTGCCACCAGTTGATGTGAATGTTATATATCGAGAGAATGATTTTATACACAGGTTATGTGTATGTTATTTTTTTGTGCACAAGATATGTGTATGGTTACTATGATTTATGAAAGATGATTTAGTACACGAGAAAGGTGTACTGTATTTAAAAGATATCGCATGTACATTATAGGTGGGTATTGGATTCGGGCCCATTTGTACCATGCATCATTTAAATCTTGTGGTCTATCAAACTGATGAATTTTATTGTTTTATGATAAACTTATGAACTCACCAACCTTTTGGTTGACACTTGAAAGCATGTTTATTCTCAGGTATGAAAGAAATCTTCGGCTGTGCATTTGCTCATTTTAGAGACATTATTTGGAGTCGATCATCACAATGGAACCAGATGTTGGTGACTTCGTCCAGATGGATTAGGACGGGTCCTTTCAGTTGGTATCAGAGCGGTGGTCTTAGGGAACCAGGTCATGCATTAGTGTGTCTAACTGATACTTGTTAGGATGCATTAGTGAGTCTGGACTTCGATCGTGTCTGCATGTCAAAAGTTTTGCTTATCATTTCGTGTCAAAAATTACCTGCTTATCATTCTTAGGGAATCACTTGCTTATCATCTTAAGTCTAGACACGTCTTACTGCATTTAGTGCATCGATAGTGTATAAACAAAAAAAAAATCATATCTTAACGTATATCTGTTACTATAGACCTTTCGTGACAGCTTCCGTAGATTCCTCCGTAACTTATGGGATTTTAGTATTATATATGCATATATAAATCATATATTGCAGGGTACTAATCTACATCCTATAATCTATTGCATATCGAAAATCTTTTATCTGATCGTACGAGATGGATCCCTCAACCAGTTCAAGTCCCTCAGATTTCGATAGCTATTCCGATAGTTATTCCGATAGCTATTCCGACATGGATATTCACCTAAACTCCGAAAGAAGTGTAAATGAAATGAATCAACCAACTAGCCATCTTCAATTCTGGATGAATTGGGGATGGGTTCGTAGTCGACTTAACCGATGGAGACGAGAAGAAGGCGATCCTTTTCACCCACCAACCTGCACTCTTGGCGAAGAACCTGAAGCACTTACCGACGAACCAATCCGAAACACCATTTTCACCCTCATTTCCCAAATATCTCGCCACGATTATATTCTATCTAAAATTCTAAACCTTATTCATTCACTCGTTTCTACCGACAATCATTCCGGAGTAATAACAGAAGTCAACGAGCTTCGCGCCCGAGTTGTAGCCTTGGAAAATATGGTGCAAAACGTACCAGCTTCAGCAACATCACCGGCACCAACAGTACTACCAACATCAACAACAGTACCACCAACAACCCAAGTTTCAACATCACACGCCTCAACATCGCAAATCTATACCTCGAGTATAATCTTGTTCTATATCGGTTATCTTCGATCTACATGACTATAACGACCCTCATTTTTTCCATTCTATATTTTTTCAATATTAAATGCCCAAACAATATAATTAAAACTTAATGATCAAACTTTAATCAACAATTGTTAAGTGTTAAGAGTTAGAAAACATATTAATTAACTTTGTGCAATAATTGACAAGTTAATAAAAGATGAAAATAATAAACTGTTAGTCGACACTCACTGCTAATTAAAATTTATGCATTTATGTAATATTATAACTAATAACCTATAAGTAATAAATAAAAATTGACATTTATATAAATAATAAAACAATTGGGAACTAAATATATACAAGTCATGAATTAGTAAAAAGAAATAACACTTATCATGTAGTAAATGTAAAAATAATAATAGTAATAATAGTAATAATAATGAGACTAAAGAATCTTAAACAATTACATCCTTATGTTGACTAAAAATTAAAATAAAATATATATATAAACTAGTACCACCTATTGTTGACTAAAAATTATAAAACAAAATAAAATCATTAATTAGAACATCCTTATGTTGACTAACACTCTAATACTTGCACTATATAAACTCCTAGTTTCTCATTCACAAATCACACCAAAATCCTCTCAAAAACAATCTCTCCCTCTCCCTCTCTTGTGGTATTCGGATCTTCAAGCTTGTTCTTCGTGTTCTTCAAGAATCTTCAAGGAGTTCTTCAAGATTTTTAAGGCTTTGATCTTCCATCTTCATCGTGTTCATCTTTTCTTTGTTAATTATCTTGAATCTTCAAAGGTATAACATAAACCCTAAACTATTTACATAAACTTTAATCTTTGTTAATTCATATTTATATTATAAACTTGTTATTCATAAGTATATACATAAACACTCCTAGATTTATATATACATATATACATGTAAAAAAAAAATATATTTTTATGTATATATACGAATTATATATACATATACATATTAAAACCTTAAACCCTAATACTACTTATACTAGTACTTAACATGTATACACTATTACTATTACTATTACTAGCACCTATAACCTACTACTTATATTGTAGCACAAAAACATTTTGGGATATGTATTAGAGATGTATAGATCTTCGAACTTTCTTGACGAATGGTTTCTACGAGATTCTAGGCAGAGGGTTTGGATTTCCGATTTAAAGGGTCCTATGGCTCAAGCCCCTAGATCTAAATTAGCCATTCGAAGGGAAAGGGGTGATTGGAAGCTTATCTAATACGGCAAGTATCCTAAAATGAAAAACACTTATAAAAGTAGAAACTCTCTAGTCATAGAAACTTAGTAAAATAAGAAACTTTCTAAAAATGGAAACTTTATAAAAATAGTAACTTACTAGGAATAGAAACTTAGTAAAACAAACTATACTTAAACACATACTTAAACTTAAACATGGGCAAAACACTTAACTACTCTTAAATGTCAATAGGTTGACTTTCCTGCTCACTCGTTCAACTCTTTATTCTGAGGAATAACTCTCTCTCTACTTACTAAGGTGATTTTTATAGCCCCACTTTACTTGAGCTCAATTTACTTTTTATACTTATTGGGGTGAGACACATGCTGCTTTTACTATTTACAATTTAGACACAAGTACCAACTAAAACTATGCTATACCCGGCTATGTCCGACTAAGTCCCTACAGTGATATTTTTAGGTGCTGCGGCATGCTTAGTTATTGGGGGTAGGCCTATCGGGAGTAACGTCCCCGATACATTTGATGTTATCTTTGTATTGCTTGATAATGAAATTAAACCGACAAGTAGAACTAACTTGTCATGGGGCAAACTTGAACGTTTAGTCTAAATATCACGCACTGGCATAACTTTTTGATCCTGCGGGAGATCAACCTTACAAATTAAATCTTGTGGTCTAAAACAAACGGTCAAAGTTATTTGTTAAACCTATGAACTTCACTCAACCTTTTGGTTGACACTTTAGCATGTTTTGTCTCAGGTGCTGTTTGATTCAAGCTCTTATACTTACTGCTTATGTGATGCTACTTGGACATAGGATCAAGAGATATCGCATTTATTACTTCTGCATGTGAACATTTCCATTATTGTTACTCCTATCATTGTAACTACGTTTCATTTTCCGCTGCGTGCTCAATAAAGTTTGTTTTATCATTTAGTATTGTTCTCGTATATTATAATATGTTGGTTGATTTGATATTAAGTCACATTTCACCCAGGCCCTAACTGGGGGTGTGACAGATTGGTATCAGAGCAAACCAGGCTGTTATAGAGAACCAGGATTGCATTTTTATGTGTGCCTTACTTGTTAGCTAGGGTGCCTTAGCAATCTAGGAAACTATAACCTTTCCTGCCTTAGACTTAAAGCACTTAGGATTGTCGTATAATCTTAACAATTATGCTTTAATAAACTTGACTCAAAGATTCTAATCAAGGTCTCTTTCCTAATGATAGGATGTCAAGCTCAAACGTTAACAAGCCCAACAAAGCAACTCACAACCCTACCACCGAAGTAGGTGTTGGACACTCTTCAACTTCGAGACCAGTTCGAAGTCCTCTTTATAGTCCTGCTTCACCACCGCTGAATTATAGCCCGAATACTATTTTAGATTCACATGGGTCTCCTCAATACTACCCAACTCCGAGAACCCAAGATAAGGGAAAACGGCATGAAGAAGTTGGTCCATCAAGGAAGAGAGCCCGATCTCCTTTTTATGATGGTCCTAAGTATGAAATCATGAGATTACGAAATGATACCGAGAGAAACATTGGAGGTCTACTTCGCCACATGGAAAGAGTGGATCGTCGAATGAAGAAACTTATGAAAGAAAACGTCGAGCTAAGAAAGGAGTTGCTGATGCTAAAGTGCGAGGAAGAACGCAACACTCGCTGGGGAAAGCAATCACTTGCTTACCTCAAGGAGGATGTTGATGTCCGAATGAAAATGGAGAAAGGTCGAGTCGACGAACAACTTGCCATAAGAGAGTACAACACTAATGCCGTAAACAGTCGTGTTACCAACCTTTATGACAACTTCGAGTATCTCTATGAGAAACAAAAGACGAAAAATGAGAAAGTTGAGGAGTTTATGAAGAAGGTTGGAGACGAAATATGAAGACTACTTCAATCTTAATATTTCCTAGTTATTTTTCCTATTTTCCATCTATGTAAAGGCTGTGCCTTAAACAATTTCTATTTCCGAATCGTGTAATAAAGGCTTATTTAATGCCTCGTTCTAATAATATAAAGTGTTTTATTAATATCATGCGATATCAATACTTTAGTTTATTCATACTTGTGATTACTCAAACTTATAACTTGTTAAACTTATCAAACATATGTTCACTTTTATGTAGTGACATCATGGTTCGTTCAGCTGCACCTACCGTTAACAACGTTGTGTTAACTACTGAGCAATTCCAACAGTTACTCGCTGCTGCCCAAGGCAACGCCCAAGCTAATCATGCTAATACTCAACCAAAACCTTGTTCCTACAAGGACTTTACAAACTGTCACCCTCCCGCTTTTAAGGGAAACGAAGAAGCTGTCGAACTAGTTCGTTGGTTCGAAAAGATGGAATCTATTTTCCGTATTTGCAACTGTGGTGATGATGATCGAGTAAAGTATGCCACTAGCTCGTTGGGTGGTAATGCTTTAACTTGGTGGACTGCTTATGCCAAGTCCGTAGGAATTGATAATGCTAATGCAATTCCATGGGACGAACTCAAAAGTATGATGGTCAACAAATTCTGCCCAAGGAGTCAAGTTCAGAAGCTTGAAGCTGAGTTCTGGGAACTCAGGGTCAAGGGTACTGACATTGAGAATTATACCAATCGTTATCTGGAGCTTTCTACTCTATGTCCTGAAATGTTTCCTACTGAAGCTAGAAGAATTGAGCGGTATATTGAAGGTCTTCCCGAGGATGTTCAAGGGAATGTTATTGCTGCTGAGAAGGTTACTTTGGATGCTGTAATTCTCATGGCACAAAATCTCATGTTGGCCAAGAGAAGAAGGGCGTCGGCCAATAAGCAAGTTGAAACCAAGGGTAATGATGGTAAGAGGAAGTTTGAGCCGTCTCAAGGTTCAACTCAGAATGTTAGTAAAAAGCTTATGGATAGTATAAGGACGAATTATAGGGGCACTTATCCTTTTTGTGTTCGTTGTGAAAGGCATCACCCGGGGCAGTGCACTGCCACTTGTTCGTTGTGTAAGAAAGTGGGACACGTAGCTAAGACGTGTAGGACTCCTCCAAAGAATAAATCTATTGTTCCTGCCAAAGCTCCTCCTACTTGTTATACTTGTGGGGAAAAGGGACACATTAGTCCAAATTGCCCTAAGAAGAGAGATAATCCTGCTACTGGAGCCAATACTACTGCTGCAAAGGGTCGTGCATTTGTTATTACTGCTGCTGAAGCCCGAGATGAAGATGAGGTCATCACGGGTACGTATCTCGTCAATAATTGCTACGCAACTATTTTATTCGATACTGGTGCCGACCGAAGTTACGTATCTAATGAATTTTGTACCCTATTTACTGAAAAGCCTCAACCCTTAGAAACTAAACGATTAGTAGAAGTAGCCAATGGAAAGATCATGAAAGTTGATAAAATTTATAAAAACTGCAACCTAATCTTAGCCAGCAAAGAATTTAAGATAGACCTTTTGCCGGTCGAGCTAGGAAGTTTCGATGTCGTAGTTGGAATGGATTGGTTACGTCCATTAAGAGCTGCGATCATGTGTTACGATAAAACCGTTCATGTTCCATTAGGAAATGGAGAGACTCTTATTATCCAAGGTGAAAAGAGTGGTTCCAATCTCAATATTATCTCCTGTATTAAAACCCGCAAATACCTTATGAAAGGTTATCCAGCTATTCTAGCCCACGTTAATCTGATTGAATCGAAAGAGAAGCGAATTGAAGATGTACCAGTAGTTAAAGACTTTCCCGATGTGTTTCCCGAAGATCTTCCGGGTATTCCACCTCCTCGACAAGTTGAATTCCAAATTGATTTAACTCCTGGTGCTGCTCCTGTTGCTAAAGCACCATACCGTTTAGCACCTTCCGAAATGAAGGAATTATCCAACCAACTCCAAGAACTATTGGATAAAGGTTTCATTCGTCCAAGCTCGTCCCCTTGGGGAGCTCCTATTCTGTTTGTTAAAAAGAAGGATGGTACATTAAGGATGTGCATTGATTACCGCGAACTTAACAAGCTTACTATCAAGAACCGTTATCCGTTGCCACGTATTGATGATCTATTTGACCAACTTCAAGGGTCAAGTGTTTATTCAAAGATTGATTTAAGATCCGGTTATCACCAACTCAAGGTCAAGGAATCCGATATTCCTAAGACTGCTTTTCGCACTCGTTATGGGCACTATGAATTCTGTGTCATGCCTTTTGGTTTAACTAATGCTCCTGCCGTGTTCATGGACCTCATGAATCGTGTTTGTAAACCGTATCTTGACAAATTTGTCATCGTATTCATTGACGACATCTTGATCTATTCGAAGAATGAGAAAGAGCATGAGCAACATTTGCGCATGATTCTTGAACTCTTACGAAAGGAACAACTTTATGCTAAATTTTCTAAGTGCGAGTTTTGGCTCAAAACCGTACAATTTCTCGGACATGTTGTTGATAGAAACGGAATACATGTCGATCCAGCTAAGATTACTGCTATTCAGAACTGGGAGATACCAAAGACTGCAAAGCATATTCGTCAATTTTTGGGACTTGCCGGTTACTATCGAAGGTTTATAAAAGATTTTTCTCTCATTGCCAAACCTCTTACAAAGCTGACTCAAAAAGGGAAGAAATTTGAGTGGTCCGAAGAACAGGAATCTGCTTTCAAGATTCTGAAGGAGAAGTTGACCACAGCCCCGATTCTTTCTTTACCTGAAGGTACCGACGACTTTGTTGTTTACTGCGATGCCTCAAAGCATGGCTTTGGTTGTGTTTTAATGCAACGAGAGAAGGTTATCGCCTATGCATCTAGACAGTTGAAGAAACATGAAGTAAACTATACCACACATGACCTAGAGTTAGGTGCCGTGGTATTTGCATTAAAGATATGGAGACATTATCTCTATGGTAATCACTTTACGGTGTACACTGACCATAAAAGTCTTCGACACATCTTTGATCAAAAACAGCTGAATATGAGGCAAAGTCGATGGCTCGAGACATTAAACGATTATTATTGTGAGCTGAAATATCATCCTGGCAAGGCGAATGTAGTTGCCGATGCCCTTAGTCGAAAAGATGATATTAAACGTGTTCGTGCTTTAAACCTAAAAATCAAATCGAATCTTATTTCACGAATCTGTGAAGCTCAATTGGAAGCTATTAGACCGACACTTATCGAAGGTGAAGGACCTATTGGTTTTGAGAACCAACTTCAAGTGAAAGCTAATGGTACACGGTACTTTGGCAATAGAATCTGGGTTCCTCGTTTTGGTAATCTTCGCGAACTAGTCTTGGATGAAGCACATAAGACTAGATATTCTATCCATCCCGGTTCCAGTAAGATGTATCACGATGTGAAGGAATTCTACTGGTGGCCTAACATGAAAGCCGATATTGCTACTTATGTTAGTAAGTGTCTCACTTGTTTGAAAGTCAAGGCCGAACATCAAAAGCCTTCTGGTCTGTTGACACAACCCGACATTCCGCAGTGGAAGTGGGAAGGTATCACTATGGACTTCGTTACTAAGTTACCTAAGACTTCGAACGGTAACGATACTATTTGGGTCGTAGTTGATCGTCTTACTAAATCTGCACATTTCATACCGATCAAGGAAACTGACAAGATGGAGAGATTAGCACAGCTTTATATTAAAGAAATCGTCTCACGTCATGGTGTTCCTATCTCGATCATTTCTGATCGCGATAGTCGATTTGTTTCTAGATTTTGGAAAACTTTACAATCTGCTCTTGGAACTCAACTCGACATGAGTACAGCTTATCATCCGCAAACCGATGGTCAAAGTGAACGAACCATTCAAACTATGGAGGATATGCTACGTGCTTGTGCAATCGATTTCGGCAAAGGATGGGATAGACATCTACCTTTGGTTGAATTTTCTTATAATAACAGTTATCACTCCAGCATTAAGGCTGCACCTTTTGAAGCTTTATATGGACGGAAGTGTAGATCCCCTTTGTGTTGGGATGAACTTGAGGACAGACATTTAACTGGTCCTGAAATTATTCACGAAACTACCGAAAAGATCGTTCAAATCAAGCAACGTTTAGAAACTGCCCGTAGCCGACAGAAAAGCTATGCCAATAAGAAACGAAAAGACATCGAATACCAAGTTGGAGATAAAGTCATGTTGAAAGTATCCCCTTGGAAAGGTGTTGTCCGCTTCGGTAAGCGAAGTAAACTCAGTCCACGATATGTTGGACCATTCACAATCACTGAAAGAGTCGGTCCCGTGGCATACCGATTAGAACTGCCAACCGAACTTAGTCAAGTACATGATGTGTTTCATGTCTCAAATCTTAAACGGTGTCTTGCCGATGACACACTCGTTATTCCTCTGGATGATGTCCGCATTGATGAGCAAATGCACTTCGTTGAAGAACCTATAGAAATCATGGAAGGAGAGGTCAAACAAACGCGTAAAAGCAATATACCTATCGTTAAAGTCCGGTGGAATTCGCGTAGAGGCCCCGAATATACCTGGGAACGCAAAGACCATATGAAACGGAAATATCCCCATCTCTTCTCAACTGCTGATGCAAACGAGAAAACTACCTAAAAACTTCGGGACGAAGTTTTCAATAACGGGGAGGTACTATAACGACCCTCATTTTTTCCATTCTATATTTTTTCAATATTAAATGCCCAAACAATATAATTAAAACTTAATGATCAAACTTTAATCAACAATTGTTAAGTGTTAAGAGTTAGAAAACATATTAATTAACTTTGTGCAATAATTGACAAGTTAATAAAAGATGAAAATAATAAACTGTTAGTCGACACTCACTGCTAATTAAAATTTATGCATTTATGTAATATTATAACTAATAACCTATAAGTAATAAATAAAAATTGACATTTATATAAATAATAAAACAATTGGGAACTAAATATATACAAGTCATGAATTAGTAAAAAGAAATAATACTTATCATGTAGTAAATGTAAAAATAATAATAGTAATAATAGTAATAATAATGAGACTAAAGAATCTTAAACAATTACATCCTTATGTTGACTAAAAATTAAAATAAAATATATATATGAACTAGTACCACCTATTGTTGACTAAAAATTATAAAACAAAATAAAATCATTAATTAGAACATCCTTATGTTGACTAACACTCTAATACTTGCACTATATAAACTCCTAGTTTCTCATTCACAAATCACACCAAAATCCTCTCAAAAACAATCTCTCCCTCTCCCTCTCTTGTGGTATTTGGATCTTCAAGCTTGTTCTTCGTGTTCTTCAAGAATCTTCAAGGAGTTCTTCAAGATTTTTAAGGCTTTGATCTTCCATCTTCATCGTGTTCATCTTTTCTTTGTTAATTATCTTGAATCTTCAAAGGTATAACATAAACCCTAAACTATTTACATAAACTTTAATCTTTGTTAATTCATATTTATATTATAAACTTGTTATTCATAAGTATATACATAAACACTCCTAGATTTATATATACATATATACATGTAAAAAAAAAATATATTTTTATGTATATATACGAATTATATATACATATACATATTAAAACCTTAAACCCTAATACTACTTATACTAGTACTTAACATGTATACACTATTACTATTACTATTACTAGCACCTATAACCTACTACTTATATTGTAGCACAAAAACATTTTGGGATATGTATTAGAGATGTATAGATCTTCGAACTTTCTTGACGAATGGTTTCTACGAGATTCTAGGCAGAGGGTTTGGATTTCCGATTTAAAGGGTCCTATGGCTCAAGCCCCTAGATCTAAATTAGCCATTCGAAGGGAAAGGGGTGATTGGAAGCTTATCTAATACGGCAAGTATCCTAAAATGAAAAACACTTATAAAAGTAGAAACTCTCTAGTCATAGAAACTTAGTAAAATAAGAAACTTTCTAAAAATGGAAACTTTATAAAAATAGTAACTTACTAGGAATAGAAACTTAGTAAAACAAACTATACTTAAACACATACTTAAACTTAAACATGGGCAAAACACTTAACTACTCTTAAATGTCAATAGGTTGACTTTCCTGCTCACTCGTTCAACTCTTTATTCTGAGGAATAACTCTCTCTCTACTTACTAAGGTGATTTTTATAGCCCCACTTTACTTGAGCTCAATTTACTTTTTATACTTATTGGGGTGAGACACATGCTGCTTTTACTATTTACAATTTAGACACAAGTACCAACTAAAACTATGCTATACCCGGCTATGTCCGACTAAGTCCTTACAGTGATATTTTTAGGTGCTGCGGCATGCTTAGTTATTGGGGGTAGGCCTATCGGGAGTAACGTCCCCGATACATTTGATGTTATCTTTGTATTGCTTGATAATGAAATTAAACCGACAAGTAGAACTAACTTGTCATGGGGCAAACTTGAACGTTTAGTCTAAATATCACGCACTGGCATAACTTTTTGATCCTGCGGGAGATCAACCTTACAAATTAAATCTTGTGGTCTAAAACAAACGGTCAAAGTTATTTGTTAAACCTATGAACTTCACTCAACCTTTTGGTTGACACTTTAGCATGTTTTGTCTCAGGTGCTGTTTGATTCAAGCTCTTATACTTACTGCTTATGTGATGCTACTTGGACATAGGATCAAGAGATATCGCATTTATTACTTCTGCATGTGAACATTTCCATTATTGTTACTCCTATCATTGTAACTACGTTTCATTTTCCGCTGCGTGCTTAATAAAGTTTGTTTTATCATTTAGTATTGTTCTCGTATATTATAATATGTTGGTTGATTTGATATTAAGTCACATTTCACCCAGGCCCTAACTGGGGGTGTGACAATGACGTTCTACATCATTGATCTTCGTTCGACATGATGATTATGTAATCACTAATATTTTAGAGATTATGTACTCTAGTTCTATTCGTAAATCAGATGAGTTTAATATCATATTAACTTATTAAATCCATAATTACATCTGAAGAAAATACATATGTACATATGTTTTCATAAAGATTGTAATTAAAATTCTTTTGTACGAACTGTTAATGGTGAAAATATTTTAACGGGTAGGTAATACCCTAGGAATATTTAGATTTCACATTAATAAGTACACTGTACATTCTTTCAAATCTAATTCAACGATCATTTACTATCCTACTTACATCCACAGACATACGTATTCGTCCACCACAGAATAACCATTTTCATTCAAATTTCATATTTGGATTCTGACCTATCATAATCCAACAAGTGGCATAATGAAGAAAACATTGGATAAAATAAAATTTGTTAGAAACAAACAAATTAACTATGAAAAAAAAATTTTGTTAAGAATCCACGCTAACTGTTCCTAGCTAACTGCTCCTAGCTAACTGATTACATTTTATTTATAGCAATTTATTTATCGCAATTTATATTCTTGCAATTTTATTTATCGTTATTTAATTTCTGTTATTTATTTTACGCACTTTAAATATCGGGACACGTGTACAAGGTTTTGACATATCATATCGACGCATCTATATATATTATTTGGAATCACTATAGACACTCTATATGCAGTAATGATCGAGTTCTCTATACAGGGTTGAGGTTGATTCTACAATAATATATATAGTTTGAGTTGTGATCGAGTCTGAGACATGTACACGGGTCACGATACGTATTAATTAATTCGAATATTATATATTAAACTATATATGAATTATAGGACTGTTAATTGTGGACTATCGACTGTGGACTAATAAAATTGGACAATCAAAATGAATTAAAATATTAATTAAAACATATGAAACTAAACATTTCTTCAAGTTTGCCACTTTATTTCATCTTAAACCTCATTTGTATCTTGACGATTACAATCTGCGTTCAAACCTTTCATGATTCTTGAAAACATCTCAATCGAGAGGATGAACCAACCGCACATCATTTACGGAAGGAAAGAGTGATGCATATAGCTATGCACCTGAAAAACACTCGGAACCTGAGTAAACATTTAACATGTATCTGTGATAGATCCTTTAGCATTATTATTACCCAAATTAACTTTACAATCCCTTTTCAAGGTAGTAAATTTTTTCACAGCTTCAACAAGTCAACTTCGACTTTTCACTCGGATTAGCTTATTATAAACCTGATATAAAAGTTGCCTTTCATCATCAATACCGGAAAACCGTTTATACCTCACTACATTAGCGGTAAACTTACCAGCAACATCATTGATCTTTGACCTTATGAAAAGTTATTATATTCATTGAAATCCTATCATCTACTCATCTGCATCCGATAACGAGAATTGCCGTACCAAATACCGAGAATCAACGATCAGTATTTTGAAATCTCGCAACATGTCTAGATCAACAGATATATGTAAACATATAACATTTATCTCTTAGAATTATGATCTTCCATTTTGAAATTCTGAAAACCACCCAGTTTACAAATCAATACCACAAATTCTGAAAAAGCTGAATACGGCAGCAAAAACTGTACACGACCTTAACCGTCGAAAGTTTGATGATAAAGAATGGAGTATTGGAAACACTCAATAGAAAATTTAGTACCGAAAAGCGGATTATGCGAAACTATGAAGGAAAACGCAGACAAATCACAAAGAATAAGTTTGACTTCAGAGAATTTAAATGATTCAATGCCTGCTGAAGTCTTTAGCGAATACCTTGCTCCTTAATCTCTCTAAATCATCGTGAATGAATTTCTACATCACAATTTGATTCTAAAATTCCAAGTTATTATCGTATCTTTCATTATAAATATCCTCCATATTTCTGAAGATATTTTTATAACTATTCTTATCTGAAATCATTAATCTCTTCGTGCTATCAGTGTTACATCATATAGAAACTGTTAGTTTCTATATTCTGTAAACTTTCGAATTTAAAATATGAATGTTTTTGAAGTAGTGTTGGGAACTGATACATGAGTTAGTATAATATAATGACACTTGATCAACGTGATTATATTACAGTAAGTCATGCTGAGTTTCTAATGGGACATGATGATTCACAGATCTTAACATCATCATGTGCCATGTTACATAGCTCTTTCATTCTGCTTAACTTCTAAACATATCAAGAAAGTATATTCTTGATAGTTCTATTTTCAGTGATTCTGGTAATTTGACAAATCAAGATCGTGTCATTACAATTTCCTTCTTAGAACATTAACTATGTTCATTCTGAAATTCATATCTACGAATACTGGATCCTTGTTCGCTTGACTTAAAGTAGGGAAGAGAAAACAAAATCATGGAACTTCAAAATATCAATGGGGGTATAAATCACAGTAAATTGGAGAGAGTATTAACTGTGGATGGCAATGATTACAGAAAGACAGAAGCAGAGGCATCGAAATATAAGAGAAAATATAAAGCCCAATCATAACACGGAGGTTACAAACAGTGTATATTAATACGAATAGTAATAAAAAGACACGGTATATTTAAGAATCGTATCACCCGAAGGAAATAGTTAAAGTAAACAGATTTTTTTGTGTGAAAGATTGAAAAGAAGGATGACAGAAGTGATAATTAGAAAAATATCAAGGATTAGAATGGGATTAAGTATTTTCACAATCTTTTGTATGTATGAACTAAGAAAGAAAGTATAGGAATGGTTAGAATAATGGAACGGAAGAGTTTAATTTATAATGGAAAAAAATCAGACGGAGTAGTCGAGGCAGATCACCGTATTTAATTAATAGATTTCTTAATTTCTTTATTCACCGAAGAATCAAATCTTTTAGATTTTGAAGATTTTCTTTAAATCTCTTGAATTCCGGAATTCAACCAAGACAACGTCAAAAGTTAAGACGCACCTTATTTTCTAAATTCAACCCTGACTCCGTCAAAAGTTAAGGTGAATCTTTATTTCATTCATTTTTTTTTTGTGATAGCTTCACTCGAACGCTTCGAATAATCGAATTGTTTTATCGGTATTACTCAATGATAAAAAAAATTATATCTTATCAACTCATATTCGTCATGAAAACATATTTATCGTTAACCATGACCACCACACTCAAATTCCGGGACGAAATTTCTTTAACGGGTAGGTACTGTGACGACCCGGAAATTTTTGACCAAATTTAAACTTAATCTTTATATGGTTTCGACACGATAAGCAAAGTCTGTAAGGTTGAGTCCCAAAAAGTTTGAACTGTTTCGTATATTCAATTGACTTTCGACTGCTCTCGACGATTCACGAACAATTAATTGTATATAGATATGTGTGTATATATATGTATATATATAATAATTGAAAATATAATTTAGAATATTTTATGTTGTTGATATTAAAATTAATTATGTAAAATAAAATAAGAATATGATATTATGATAATTATTATTTAAAACATATTTATATGTATAAATAAAGTATATTAAATATATATTTTGTGATTTCGAATCTATTTAGTAAATGACAGTAACACTCAATCGTCATTCGATTGATATTAAGTAGGTTAAATTCAAACTTATATAATTTTAAAATAAACGGTGTTCCGAAAGTGAGCTATATAAATTATAGGCTCATGAAAAATATATTTAGGAACTATTTGTTGAATTTTTAAAACTTTTCATATTTTACTTGGGATTGGGAGTGGATAATTAATGTAATTTTTATTTAATAGTTAATGCCTGGATGTTATACCATAACGACTGAAATATATAAAGACAATTAATTTAAAAAAAATGAGATTTTTTCGAAGACTTTTTATTTCGCCCCTGAGTAACAAAGGAGTACGAATTTCAGTCCATGAATGAAATAGTAGATGACGCCTAATATTTCACACGTTTTTATTTTTAATTATATTATCAATATTATATTATATAATTTCTGATTCAATGAATCGAATTGATATGATTAAAGATGTACTGTGTTTGTTTGAAAACTTTACAGATATTTACGTATCCATTGCATATAGATGAAAGTTACACATATTGAAATATTATATGTACAAAAACAAATATCGATAGCCCCACCAAAACAACTTGTTCTTCCCACCATGTTGGTAAACGATTATCTATTATGTTATAACATAAAGATATACATATTTACATGCATATAGGACACACACCCACATGCATGAATTCATATACCTATTTCTATCCTCATACAACAACACCCTCGCTTTGCAAATCATACAACCACCAACAAACAAACCATCATCATCTCTTCCTCTGGCATAGTTGTCACCGTCCTCTCAACCACCATCTCATGAGGAGAAACATCACTAACATGTCACCAATTGTTACTTTAATCTTTCTATGTTAATTCGATCACCATCATCTTCGATCACAACTTCAACTAATCCATCACAAGCCACCACCAACGAAACCCAATTTACGAATGTCACCTTCATTCTCCCTAAAACATCGACACACCAAACACTCTTGCTAGTATTATGATGAAATGAAATTGGTGAGCTGTAAAGATAACATAGTGGTGATCATAATAAGATTGATGATGACAGTACGTATTTCTGTTTCTGTTACGAGCTGCTACAACTGTTCCTTTTTCCTATTTTTTTTCTTTCAGAAACCAACCATCAAGAAACCATATTATTACCTACTACTACTAATTTCTTTTTTTTTGTTTCACTCGATCTGCTACAGCAGTAGCTGTAGCACCTTAAACCCTCGTGATCTTGCACCTCGCCACACCTCTCTTCTTCTCTTAAACGAACCCTCAAAACCTGCTTCTGTTTCCATTTTGTATTCAAATAAGATCATGAATGTGAATAAGAATAATGATAGAGGTAGTGTTAAACATGAAAGAATGATAGATGAAGTGAGACTACCGTTTTTTTGTTTTTTCTCTATATTAGTTTAATTAAACTCAATTATCTTCACCTAATTCTTTTATTCATTATGTTCCCCACTTTGTTAGTAAATGATTATGGTGGACCAAGTTCCTTCTAGTTTCACGCACCATTCTAATTTAATACAAAAAATTTTGGTTTGCAAGTTGAGTGGACATATACTGTGGGGGCCGTGAGTTTAATGGAGATGTAGAACTCTTTATGATATTAGGCCACGTCCTACTGTTTGGCAGTCATAAATTTCCTATATCTTTGTTTAGATTGAAACTAGAATGATGATGTCATATGGTGACGGTTGACAAGGCATAAGATAATGATGGATTGTGTTAAATCATATTGTTGATGGTAATTGAGTAGATTAATTAGTGATGATGATAATACGGTTATGATAGTAATGTTATGATTATATGTGAAGATGATCATGAGTTAATGATGTTTGTTAATGATGATGGTGATGATAAACGGAGATGACGATGTTAATGATGATACAACGATTATGATGATATATGATGTATTATGATGATGCTCATAAGATAAAGATGATGATGATGATAGATGATTATGATAATGATGAAATGATTATGGACGCTTTGTTTTGAAGAAGAAGGGTGAAAACAGAAAGAAAGATTAAGTAGGTTTAGGTACGAATTAAAAACAGAAAAATAGGATAGCCCAAATGGTTAGGAACGTTTGCGAGGAATGGGAGGTCGCGGGTTCGAGTCCCGGCTCTTGCGCTTTATTTCTTTTTAGTCTTCAAAGGTAGTTTTCATAATTATTATTATTATCATAATTATTATTATTATTATTAACATTAATATTATGATTATTAAAATAAATACAAATTTTTATTATTATTGTAATAAGTATTAGTGTTAATATTATTAGTAGTATCATTAATACTAAAACCAATATTGTCATAATTATTATCATTATTATTATGAACATCATTATTTCTAAAACTATCATTTTTAGCATTTTTATGAAAAGTATCATTTTAGTAAAATTATTATTTCTATTAAAATTATTAATATCAATATTATTAAAAATAACATTTTTAGTAAAATTATCATTTTTATTATTAGGATTATTATCATTATTATTATTAGTATTATTTTTAGAGACATTATTATAATTTTTATCACTATTATTATTATTACCATAATTAATATTTTTATCAGTATTATTATTATCATTATAATCAAATACTACCTTTGTTACTATTATCGATATAAAAATATATTCATAGTAATATTACATATAAAAATGTACTAATCGTATTAACATTGTTAATAAATTAGGTAATTTTAATATAATACTAAATATATATATATATATTCTGATATAACTACATAAAAGGTTAATCATATTAAGTATATACATAAATTAAATATATATAATACATAATTGAAGATATAATATATGAATATGTTCGATTATGATATTATGTGTTAATATATATATACATGATATAGGTTCGTGAATCCGAGGCCAACACTATACTTGTTCAATGTCATCATATGTATTTTTACTACAAAATACATTAGGTGAGTTCATTTGATTCCCTTTTACTCTTTACATTTTTGGAACTGAGAATACATGTGCTGTTTTTACAACTGTTTTATTAAATGCTTTTGAAATATATTTTGAACTGCGAATACATGAAATGCTTTTATAAATGTTTGACGAGATAGACACAAGCAAAACATTCCTCGAATGAATTATTATGCAGACAGAAGTTCTGCGGATTATTATTGAATTATGTGGACATGATAATTGCCACCATTGAATTATGTGGACATGATAATTGCCACCATTAAATTATGTGGACATGATAATTGCCACCAGTTGATGTGAATGTTATATATCGAGAGAGTGATTTTATACACAGGTTATGTGTATGTTATTTTTTTGTGCACAAGATATGTGTACGGTTACTATGATTTATGAAAGATGATTTCGTACACGAGAAAGGTGTACTGTATTTAAAAGATATCGCATGTACATTACAGGTGGGTATAGGATTCGGGCCCATTTGTACCATGCAGCATTTAAATCTTGTGGTCTATCAAACTGATGAATTTTATTGTTTTATGATAAACTTATGAACTCACCAACCTTTTGGTTGACACTTGAAAGCATGTATATTCTCAGGTATGAAAGAAATCTTCCGCTGTGTATTTGCTCATTTTAGAGACATTATTTGGAGTCGATCATCGCAATGGAACCAGATGTTGGTGACTTCGTCCAGATGGATTAGGACGGGTCCTTTCAGTTATCGTTATCGTATCGTTATCGTTGTTATTATCGTTATTATTTTTATTATCTAATAATCATTATTATTATTATTATTATTATTATTATTATTATTATTATTATTATTATTATTATTATTATTATTATTATTATTATTATTATTATTATTATTATTATTATTAATATTTTTAAAATAATTAATATTTTTATCAAAACTATCATTTTATTATTTTTATCATCATTATTATTATTAAAAGTATCATTAATATTAAAACTATCATTTTTATTAAATTTATTATTTTTAATAGAAATATCATTATTATTATCATTTTAGTATTATCATTATTAATAATTTATCATTTTGAATAGAATTATTACTTTTATAAAATATTATTATTATTACAATTAATATTAAAAAGTGTCATTATTATTAAGATTATCATGATTAGAATTACCATTTTATCATAATCATTAGTAAATATAAATATTGTTATTATTATTATATAATTGTGCAACTTTACTTATTATTATTATTATCAATATTATTTTATCAAATATGTGATACAAAGATATTTTCACCATACGTAATATAATTATATTAATAGTACAAACTACTATATATTTATGATTTTGAGTAAACTGTATAAATTTTATTACTTGAGATATATAAAAGTATATTTTTATCATAAATATAATTTAATATAACTTTTTATTTATTAATAAATGGTTTGTATTATTTACTATAATAAAATCTGATATATATATTTAAATATATAAAACAACTATATTTATGTTATACAATTTTTGGAAGTCATTATGAGTCAAATTGACTTTTTTGACTTTTGCATTTTAGTCTCGAATATTAGGATTGTGGTACACTATAACTTGACTTAAATTGTTAGATAAATATTGACCAGAATATAAATATATATAATTAATATAGGTTCGTGAATCCGAGGCCAACCTTGCACTTGTTCAATGCCATCATATGTTTAATTACTACGAAATACAATATTGTGAGTTTCATTTGCTCCCTTTTTAAATGCTTTTGCAATATATATTTTTGGGACTGAGAATAAATGCGCTACTTTTATAAATGTTTGACAAATAAACACAAGTAATTGAAACTACATTCTATGGTTGAATGATCGAAGCCGAATATGCCCCTTTTTGCTTGGTAGCCTAAGAATTAGTAAACCGATCTACTAATTGACGCGAATCCTAAAGATAGATCTATTGGGCCTAACAAACCTCATCCATGGTTGCGGATGCTTTAGTACTTCGATGTTTTTTTATCATGTCCGATGGATGTCCCGGAATGATGGGGATATTCTTATATGCATCTTGTTAATATCGGTTACCAGGTGTTTAATCCATATGAATGATTTTTGTCTCTATGCATGGGAGGTATATTTATGAGAAATGGAAATGAAATTCTTGCGGTCTATTAAAAAGATGGAAATGAATGATTATGATAAACTAATGAACTCACCAAAATTTTGGTTGACACTTTTAAGCATGTTTATTCTCAGGTATGAAAGAAATCTTCCGCTGTGCATTTGTTCATTTTAAGAATATTACTTGAAGTCATTCATGGCATATTTCGAAAGACGTTGCATTCGAGTCATTGAGTTCATCAAGGTTATTATTAAGTCAATTTATAATTGGATAGTGGATATTATGAAATGGTATGCATGCCTGTCAATTGTCGATGTAAAGAAAGTTTATCTTTTAAAAACGAATGCAATGTTTGTAAAATGTATCATATAGAGGTCAAATACCTCGCGATGTAATCAACTATCGTGAATCATTTATAATGTATATGAACGGATCCTTTCATTTGGTATCAGAGCGGTGGTCTTAGCGAACCAGATCTTGCATTAGTGTGTCTAACTGATAGTTGTTTATATGCATTAGTGTGTCTGGACTTCGACAGTGTCTGCATGTCAAAAGTTTTGCTTATCATTTTTGTCGAAAAAATTGCCTGCTTATCATTTTTAGTCTAGACACATCTTATTGCATTGATTGCATGAATAGTGTATAGGTAAATTTCATATCTTAGCGTATCTGCTAATTCATATCTTAGCGTATCTGTTACTGTAAACTTTGCCTGACATATCTCGTAAATTCCTCCGTAATCTACGAAATCTTTTGCTATATATATATATATATATATATATATATATATATATATATATATATATATATATATATATATATATATATATATATATATATATATATATATATATAGATATTCTATGTAATTAGATACTAACCAAAAGCCGGAAAATCATTTCATATCGAAAAATCCTTTATTCAATCGTACCAAAATGGAATTCATCACTAGTTCAAGTCACTCGGATTCCGAAATGGAATCCCACTCAAGCTCCGAAAACAGTGTGACCGGAATGGATCAACCAATCAGTCATCATCTATTCTGGATGAATTGGGGATGGGTTCGTAGCCTCCTCAATCATTGGAGACAAGAAGAAGGTGATCCCTTCCATCCACCACATTGTCCTCTTGACGAAGAACCTGAAGCACTTACCGGCAAACCTGTCCAAAACACCATTTTCTCTCTCATTTTCAGAGTATCTCGTCACGATTATATACTACATCAAATTCTATATTTTATTTATCCGCTTGTCCGAACCGACAATCACCCCAGTGTAATAGATGAAGTCAACGAGCTTCGCGCTCGGGTAGTGGCTTTGGAGAATATGGTGCAAAGGTTACAAACACCAGCAGCAGCATCAACAGCATAACTAGTACCACCATCATCAACGCCAACAGTACCATTACCACCCCCAACTACAACCGCGTCGTAAACCTCAACTTTACAATATGTCCCACGAGAACCAATGTCATACGCTCTATAGATACCAAGGAATACCAACAACAACAAACGATGAAGTATTGATTCATAACTTCAACGGAGAAACATTCAGCGGCGATTATGTAGTCTCTAAAGTCTTAGAGATTATCTATTCTAGCCCTAACCATAAATTAGTTGAATGAACCAAAATGATAGAAGGAAGAATAGAAACCCTGACAAGGATGGTGCGTGATTTACAAATTAGACTTGTTTTACCAACAGCATCAACGGTACCCTTAGCATCATCAGCACAGTCAGTACCGTCAGCATCGTCAGAAGCAGCAGCATCTATAACAACACAAACTCTGCTAGTTCAAGAATCACCGTGGAAGCAGCAGCATCTATATTGTATCAACGAGTTATAAAGTATTAACTCATTTCCACTGAAAGATTTATATGTATATCTTATATATATAAATTTTTAAACCATAATAAATCTTTCCGTACTAACCTATTATGTGTGAATTGTAACTACTCGGTTAATTCATATTACTAATATGCTATGATGTACATCCTTCATTAGCGACATAATTATCATTAACTACAAACTCTGTCTCAATTCAATAAATTCCATTTCATAATAAATCAAGTGTATTATTCAAGTATATGTTTGATTTTACACTTTAATCATCGATGTACTCGAAACTTTTCAGACAACATCATTCGTACCTTGCAAAATTCACAAGAATTCCACGAACACCAACATCATGCATCAACAAATAACAAAGTATTGATTCAGAATTTCAATATTATTTAAGAAATACTTATGTAATTTCTAAAGTTTTAGGGATTACTCAATTCTAGTTTCAACCGTAAATCAAATGAGTTTAATGTGATATAAACTCATTAAATCTATGTTACATCTGAAGAAATATACACACGTATATTTCCATAAAGACTGTAATAAAATCCTTTTGTACAAAATATTAATTGTGAAAAAAAAAAAAATTTAACGGGTAGGTAACACCCGGGAGATATATAAATTCACAATTAATATGTTACATTCTTCGAATTTGATTAAGCAAATCATCAACTATACTCCCTAATCTCACAACAATATACATTCTTGTATAGAAATCAAAATGACCATTCCCACGCAAATTTGATTACGTATTCTGATCAAAATTTAAGTTAAAATTCAACCGGTATCATCACTCTTAGATTCCTATATCTTTCAAAGTTATACATTGACTTCAAAACTGTGCTAGAACATCATATGTATATTAATGATTACAATATGTGTTCAAACCCTACAAAATTTCTGAAGACACTTCAAATAATGAACAATCGAGATGATGATCCAACCACATGTTACCCACAGTTATGTACCTGAAAAACCCTCAAAACCAAAGTCATAAGTTTAACACGTACCCGTGTCAGATCCTTTGGCATTTATTAGCTAAAATAACTTTTCGATCGCTTTTCAAAATAGACAGTTTTGTCACAGCTCCGGCAAGACAACTTCGACATTTCAGTCGAAACAAACTTAATACAACCTCGATATATACGTTGCCCTTTTTCCATCGTTACCGGGGAACCATTTATATTCCACCGTATTATCAATAAACTTATCAGCAACTGTAATGATCTCGGATTTTTCCAAAAAATCATTATATTTATCAAAATCTCATCATTTATTCATCTGCATCTAGTAACGAGAATTGCCATACGAATCATCGGGAATTAACAATCAGTATTTTGAAATCTCGCAGCATGTCTACGTCAACAGTTTTATGTGTACATATAACGGACTTACATACTTCGAATGTGAAGTTTCTAAAAAACACCCTGAACTGAGAACTAGTTCTCGAAATGCTGATGAAGCTTCAAAAACTATAAATGACCTTAACAGTAAAAAGTTTAATGATAAAGAATAGTGTGTTGGCAAAGCACAGAAAAAGAGAAGGTTTGGAACTGGAAAACGGATTGAGCAATGTATGAAGGAGGCTGTGGACAAATCACAAAGACTAAACCTGCCTTCAAAGAGTTCAAATGATCCAGTGTCTGCTAAAGTCATTAACGAATACCTTACTCCTGACTTTAAACCCCTGCAGACAGTATTTTCATCATCCTCTGATATTAGAAATTCTAAGATATCATCATATCTTTCATTATAAATATCCTCCATATTTCTGAAGATATTTTCATAATTATTCTTATCTGAAATCATTTACCTCTTCGCGCTATCTGTTTACATCATAAAAGAAACTCTTTTAGTTTCTAAATTCTGAAACCTTCGAGTTTAAAATAAGAATGTTTTGAAGTAGTGTTGGGAACTGAAGCATGAGTTAGTATAATATAATGACACTTGATCAACGTGATTATATTACAGTAAGTCATGCTGAGTTTCTAAATGGAACATGATGATTCACAGATCATAACATCATCATGTGCCATGTTACATGACTCTTGTATTCTACTTAATCTCTAAAAATATCAAGAAAATATTTTCTTGATGATTCGGTCTTTTCCAAGGTATTCTGGTAATTTGACAAGTCAGGATCGTGCCATTACAATTTCCTTCTTAGAACATTAACAATGTTCATTCCGAAATTCATATCTGCGAATTCTGGACCATTACAAGCGGTGCTTAATCACAAGAAGAAGAAACGAAAGGACAAAACTCCGAAATAGAAATTGGGGTATAAATCGCAGCAAATAAAAGAGAACATTAACTGAGGATGATAATAATTATAGAAGACAGAAGCAGGGACATCGAAATATAAGGGAAGATATAAACCCAACAACTCAGAAATTATAAACCATATATATCGATGCAAATAGCAATATAAAGACACGGGAGAACTAAAAACACTATAAAACCAAGAGTATAGTAGAAGTAAATAGATTCTTCTGGAGGTAGATGAAAAGGAAGAATGACAGATATGAAAGGTAAAAATATATCAAGAAGCAGAACTGGATGAAGCATATTGATTAATGCTTTAAAGGATGAATTGAGGAAAAAAGAATAGAAGGTGTGAGTTGTAAGGAAACGAAGGGGGTGGATTTATAGTAAAATATCCGACAGAGCAATCAAAATAGATGATCGCATTTAAAGCGGATCCTAATTTCCTTGATTACCGATGAATCAAATCTTATCACGAAGATTTTCTCTAAATTTCTTGAACTTAGAAATCAATCCTATCTACGTCAAAAGATATGACGAATCTACACCTACTCACTTCACTCTCTTGTGATAGCTTCACTTGTACTTTTCAATTAATCAAATTGTTTTATCCATATTACTCGTTGATGATAAAACTCTAATTTTCAGCTCGTATGCGTCCTGAAAACATACCTATTGTTAGCCATGACGACCTCTATCAAATTTCGGGGACGAAATTTCTTTAACGGGTAGGTACTGTGACGACCCAGAAATTTTTGACCAAATTTAAACTTAATCTTTATATGTTTCTGACACGATAAGCAAAGTTTGTTAAGTTAAAATCTCAATAATTTTAAACTGTGTTCATACATTCATTTAACCTCGATCAAATTCCAATGATTCACGGACCATTATATGAACGGATATGATTATATATGTATATGTATATATATTATAACTTGAAAACGTTATCAAAGTATTAGATGTATAATACTTCACATGAACGTATTTGTTTCAAAATATATTTAAAATAATTATCGACGGAATTAAAAGATAATACCAAATGATTGAATTATCAGATACATTGAAGTATGATTATGAGTCTTTGTTGAGAGGTCCACTTTGATTTAGGAAACATTTCCTTTTAACGGTATTCAGAATATTTGGTAAAGTCACTTACAAGTAAGAACAAATGTGTCAATTAACGAGTGTAAACAAAAGTTAGTAGAGATTCCTATTTGATTTTCAATTCATGCTTTACAACATTTTCTCGTGATTTTAATATGATAACTATTTTAACTTTCATCTTAAAGTTGGAGTGTGGAATATAAATAACTTAGACATTGGATATCGACATTTTACATTAAGATGATTTCGTACGTTTATCTAACCTTTGGACTTTATATTCCATTTCACCAACAAACGTTAATTTAAAAACTTAAAACCTATTAAAAGTATATTTAATCTTACTTTCCTAAAACGTTTTACGATATAACAAATTCTACTATTATAACCTTTTTAGTAAAATGATTCTTAAATATATTTATTTTTGGAAAAACAAAGTTTTCATATTTATTTAATATTGTTTCAAAACATACAAAAACATTTCTAGTTTAAAAAAGAACTTTATTATTAAAACGTTTTATAAGATAATTTATTCATAAGTTTTAAAGAACTTAATTAAAGCTTTGTATATATATATATATATATATATATATATATATATATATATATATATATATATATATATATATATATATATAAAGTTTTCATATTTATTTAATATTGTTTCAAAACATACAAAAACATTTCTAGTTTAAAAAAGAACTTTATTATTAAAACGTTCTATAAGATAATTTGTTCATAAGTTTTAAAGAACTTAATTAAAGCTTTGTATTATATATATATATATATATATATATATATATATATATATATATATATATATATATATATATATATATATATTGTTTCAAAAACGTAAACGTGAAACGATATAATATTTCTATTACGTAAACAATTTTTGAAATATAATTAGTTTTGAAAAACTAAACGTTATATTATTAAATTATAAGATGTACAAAAATTATATTTTTAAATAAGAATATATATAGATTTATTTTACAATGCGTTAATGTATAATATAAAACGTTTCAATATTATTAAACGTATTTTAATAAACAACGAGACATGGATTTATAGAAGTAAATGACCACAACACTAAAATGAAGAAGTTATACTTTGGGTAATATAAATTATAGATGATTAAGTCTAATTATTGATAATAGGTACAAGTCGCGTAACATAAAGAGCTAGTTTTCTAAGCGTACGAGAATGCGTTCGGGAAATCGAAACCGAGACTATAGTCATGTGACAACGTACAATTCGTTGCAACTAAAATTTCAAATTAACTATGCACTTAAATATAATATAATATAAAATTAATTATATAAATTAAATAAATTTAATATATTATTATATAAACCGTCGGCAGCCTTGAAATCATTGGGAATGAGTTGGACAGGGGAGCTCCGCGATTGCGAAGCCTTTAAGCACTAAACCTTCGCGATTGCGGAGGTGTCGGTGACAGAAATTTTGTATAAAACGAATTGCTTCTGTTCGACTCAAACTCAATCTCTATATCTCTTTTACACTCCGTATATATTTATATTTATATTTATATTATTATTATTATTATTAATATTATAGTTAGGAGTATTATTATTAGTAGTATTATAAATAAAATGCTACGATGAGGTCATGAGAAAGTTATTTCAAAACTGGTTTTCGAGTAGGATAGGGCTAAGGAAATTATGGGTTATAGCTATGGAGGTGATGGGTATGGTTCATGGGTATGCTCGTGAGGTCAAACTAGTGTTTATCATCTCCGTTGGGTCTACGTACTTTCCTGCAATATTGAATCAAAATATTGATACGTGAGCACTCATAACTTAACTTTTATATATTATTAGTGTATCCCTGACTAGTGCTCGAGTATATAGGATTATGCATGCTTGTACATTTAATTTTGTGGTTAAATAGCTTATGATAGATTATGAATTAGATACATATGCGATTGAGATAAGGCATATGATATGCATATCATTGGAAAGCTGGCGAAAAATTAATAACTTTTCATTTAGAAAGTGTATGATTTCGATGAACGGATTAAAAGATATCGTCAATTGAATTATCTATAATTTTAAAGTATTATTGTTAAAATGATTATCAATATCGTTATCGTTATCGTTATCATTATCGTTATCATTATCGTTATCGTTATCGTTATCGTTATCGTTATCGTTATCGTTATCGTTATCGTTATTGTTATCGTTATCGTTATCGTTATCGTATCGTTATCGTTGCTATTATCGTTATTATTTTTATTATCTAATAATCAATATTATTATTATTATTATTATTATTATTATTATTATTATTATTATTATTATTATTATTATTATTATTATGATGATTATTATTATTATTATTATTATTATTAATATTTTTAAAATAATTAATATTTTTATCAAAACTATCATTTTATTGTTTTTATCATCATTATTATTATTATTAAAAGTATCATTAATATTAAAACTATCATTTTTATTAAAATTATCATTTTTAATAGAAATATCATTATTATTATCATTTTAGTGTTATCATTATTAATAATTTATCATATTGAATAGAATTATTACTTTTATAAAATATTATTATTATTAAAATTAATATTAAAAAGTATCGTTATTATTAAGATTATCATGATTCGAATTACCATTTTATCATAATCATTAGTAAATATAAATATTGTTATTATTATTATTATTATTTTATTATTATTATTAAAAATAATTAATATTATTATTATATAATTGTGCAAATTTACTTATTATTATTATTATCAATATTATTTTATCAAATATGTGATACAAAGATATTTTCACCATACGTAATATAATTACATTAATAGTACAAACTACTATATATTTATGATTTTGAGTAAACTGTATAAATTTTATTACTTGAGATATATAAAAGTATATTTTTATCATAAATAAACTTTAATATAACTTTTTATTTATTAATAACTGGTTTGTATTATTTACTATAATAAAATCTGATAGATATATTTAAATATTTAAAAATAACTATATTTATGTTATACAATTTTTGGAAGTCATTTTGAGTCAAATTGACTTTTGTTGACTTTTGCATTTTAGTCTCGAATATTAGGATTGTGGTACACTATGACTTGACTTAAATTGTTAGATAAATATTGACCAGAATATAAATATATATAATTAATATAGGTTCGTGAATCCGAGGCCAACCTTGCACTTGTTCAATGCCATCATATGTTTAATTACTACGAAATACAATATTGTGAGTTTCATTTGCTCCATTTTTAAATGCTTTTGCAATATATATTTTCGGGACTGAGAATACATGCGCTACTTTTATAAATGTTTGACAAATAAACGCAAGTAATTGAAACTATATTCTATGGTTGAATGATCGAAGCCGAATATGCCCCTTTTTGCTTGGTAGCCTAAGAATTAGTAAACCGATCTACTAATTGACGCGAATCCTAAAGATAGATCTATTGGGCCTAACAAACCCCATCCATGGTTGCGGATGCTTTAGTACTTCGATGTTTTTTTTATCATGTCCAATAGATGTCCCGGAATGATGGGGATATTCTTATATGCATCTTGTTAATGTCGGTTACCAGGTGTTCAATCCATATGAATGATTTTTGTCTCTATGCATGGGACGTATATTTATGAGAAATGGAAATGAAATTCTTGTGGTCTATGAAAAAGATGGAAATGAATGATTATGATAAACTAAAGAACTCACCAACCTTTTGGTTGACAATTTTAAGCATGTTTATCTCAGGTATGAAAGAAATCTTCCGTTGTGCATTTGTTCATTTTAAGGATATTACTTGAAGTCATTCATGGCATATTTCGAAAGACGTTGCATTCGAGTCATTGAGTTCATCAAGATTATTATTAAGTCAATTTATAATTGGATAGTGGATATTATGAAATGGTATGCATGCCTATCAATTGTCGATGTAAAGAAAGTTTGTCTTTTAAAAACGAATGCAATGTTTGTAAAATGTATCATATAGAGCTCAAATACCTCGTGATGTAATCAACTATCGTGAATCGTTTATAATGTATATGAACGGGTCCTTTCACATTCTGAATTTTTGTGTTTTTAGGTTTTACGAGATGAAGAATTCCTTTGATTTGAACTATGGTCTACTACTATACGATATGATTACTAAACGTAATAATAACACTTTCCCGAGTGAACTGGTATCATTCATTAGAGGCAGAATGGATGAAGTAAGGAAAGAACTCAGGAACAATCATAATAAGACACATTTTGGTAGAGGAAAATCAAAATCCGCAATAAAAAGAAGAGCACGACACCTTGAAAGATGTCATAAATCTGGAAAATGGTCACACGAAGGGAAATTTTTGAACAATCAAACAGATTCCAATACCGACTTCGTTACTTTATGCATAGAAGGACCGTTCATATGTTTAGAAGAAAAGTTATTGAAAAATCGAGGTTACGCTTATGTAGCTATGGTAAACCAAATCGAACGACTCTCATATGAGTTGACTAAAGCAGGTCTCTGAGAATTTTATCTCATAGGTACGTATGTACAGTTTTTATTTTATTTATTGCTTTTAACCTTTTGATAATAAACGCTGAATCGTTCGCTATAAAGTATTAAATTGATATTCAATAAAATTAGGTATAATAAACCGAAATTATTGATATCATACAAAAATTTAATTCATCACTACGAAATTTACCGTTTATTCATAAGGTATAAATATCTTTAATCAATCAATTCAAAATATTTCAGAAATTCGTCAGGAGTAAAACTAGGTAATATAGCCGAAATTATTTTACCCAAAAGAGGGACGTATATCTTTGTTAATATTTGATTGATTAAAGTGGGATAAAAGACCAAAAATATTTTTATTTTTATTTGATATTTTTTACCTTGTTTTTAAAATTAATATATAACTATATTATTTTAAATGTAAGTTTGAAGAAACTAATGTATATAAATAATATTAATATTTATATGAAATTTTATGTATTTTAAATTTAAGTTTGGTGTGAATTTAAAAACAAAATTTACTTTATTTCATTAAGTTAAAAAAATTGATTTTTAAAATTCGTCGTGAGTTGAAGACTAGGTCGTTGAACCGAAATTGCTTTACCTGAGGGCAGGGCGACAAATTTTGTTATCCTTATTTTTAATCTTATTGATTTAAAGTATGCCAAAACATTAAAAAAACTCAAAAATCTTTGCTTTTAAAACAAACGCTTTAAAATGACAAATTTTTAAATTTTGTAGAGGGACGAACTAGGTAAACGTACCGAAACGACCTCAACCTAAAAAGGAACAAAATTTTAAAAATAAATCAATTTTTGTTTTAGTAGTTAAAGGTTTTGTTTAAAAAAAAATAAAAAATATTAGACCCTATGCGATCGCATGGGGTTTTCTACTAAAAAACCATGCGATCGCATGGTTAGCAAAATCTGGGCAGATACAAAATTCCAGTCGCTGCTTCTGCTTCCAAAATTTACACACACATATACGTGAATACACTCCCAAAAACACCCCAAAAATCACCAATTTTAAACCAAAATTCACGAAATTTGTTACTACAATCCACCATAATCATGCGTTTGTTTAGATTAAGGAGCAAAAAGGTAAAAAGTTCACCCCTAAAACTCTTTAATTTTGAATTTATAGTGACTATGAACAATTTTTACCTAATTTAATTTTGATGATTTCTAGCTTAATTAAAGTTAAATTGATCATATATTATGCTTGTATAACCTAGATTGATGCTATTTGTCATGATTTGAAGTCTTAAACTTCAAAATTTTTAGAAATCTAGGGTTTGTGTTCTTAAGCAATTTGGGGCTTTTTGATATAAATAGGTTATGACCGATTTTTGCTATGAATTATTGCTAAATTAAGTAATGTAACATGTTTAGGTTACTAAATGATCAAAACTTTGATCCTAAACATGATTTTTGATCATCAAAGTGGACTTTTTAAGTCTAAAATTCATGAACTTGATTATTTTGATATGAATGCCATTTGAAACTTGTTTAATTTCTAGTAATTGTAAAGACCCGTTCTAATCCATCTGGACGAATACAATACATTTGGTTACATCACGAGGTACTTGACCTCTATATGATACATTTTACAAACATTGCATTCGTTTTTAAAAGACAAACTTTCATTACATCGAAAGTTGACGTCATGCATACCATTTCATAATATGTCCAACTATAATTGACTTAATAATAATATTGATGAACTCAACGACTCGAATGCAACGTCTTTTGAAAATATGTCATGAATGACTCCAAGTAATATCTCTAAATGAGCAAATGCACAGCGGAAGATTTCTTTCATACCTGAGAATAAACATGCTTTCAAGTGTCAACCAAAAGGTTGGTGAGTTCATAGGTTTATCATAAAACAATAAAATTCATCATTTTGATAGACCACAAGATTCAAATACAGTACATCTATCTCGTGTACGAAACCATTTTTCATAATACTTAGCAGAGTAGGTTCGTATCCTTTTCTCCCCCGTAGGTTGCCTCGCGATTTTTAAATAATCGTGCACATATCTCGTGCACAAAACTAATACACATAACCCGTGTATAAAAATCATTCTCTCGATACATAACATTCAATTTGATTTCATTGCTCAACATGGTAACCGACCTTAACATATAATGCGCATTAATAATATCCCCAAAACAGAACATCTCGACTTTATAATAATAATAAACCTCGAAGTATTAAACACCATGCCCACTAGCTCTTCCGTCTAGTGAACATTCTGGGTGGGGGTGTTAAACCCGGTAGCTACCTTTAGGATTCGCGTGAATTAGGGCCATACCCGATTCTAATTCTTAGGTTACCAAGCAATAATAATCAGGGGAAAATATTCACAACTATTAGTGGCAATTATCACGTCCAACTAATTCAATTATAATCCATAGGACTTCTGTCTGCATAATAATTCATTCGAGGAATGTTTTGCTTGTGTCTATGTCGTCAAACATTTATAAAAGCATTTCATGCATTCTCAGTTCAAAATATATTTCAAAAGCATTTAATAAAGTAGTTATAAAAACAGCGCATGTATTCTCAGTCTCAAAAATGTAAAGAGTAAAAGGGAGCAAATGAACTCACAATACGATATTTTGTAGTAAAAATATGCATACGACGGAACTGAACAATGCAAGGTTGGCCTCGGATTCACGAACCTATATCATTTATATGTATATTAACACATATAATTGTAATCGAACAAATTTAGGTATTATTATTAATTGTTATTTTAGTAACTTGTACATTTTATTAATAACTAAATTAACTATATTTATTTTTATATACATTAAATAGATAATTAATATTTATTACAAACATATTAATATAGTTATGTTTTATGTAAATAATATATTTTTATATAGAAAATCTTTATTTGATATATTAATAATACTAATAATAATAATGATAAAAATAATAACATTAGTGTTAGAAATAATATAAATGATAATAAAAATAATAATGATAAAAATAATGATAATTCAAATAATAATATTAATAATAATTCTAATAATAATAATAATAATACAACTATTAGTGATAATAATAATAATATTCGTACTTGTATTTATATTCATAATAAACAAAAATTTATCATAATACTTATATTAGTAATAATAATATTAATAATTAATATTCATAATACTTAAAAATAATAATAATAATAATAATAATAATAATAATAATGATGAGTAATAAGTAACTACCTCAAAGAAATAGTCCTTAACAAAAATGCCCAAGTCCGGGTTTAAACCAGCGACCTCTCACTAACCGGATAACAACCTTACCCACTTACGCTATCTTATTTTTCTGATATTATCTGCATCATACGTAAATTTAACCCGTTTTCATCCTATAACCTGGCCCAATCTTCTGGCCCAACAACAATAACCCAACGTTTTAACCAAATAAGTCCACTTGATCAAGAAGTCCATCTTAGTATAAGGCCTAGTCCGACTTTATAAGCCCAATTACTGATTTAACCAAGCCTAGTTCATAGGCCCAAGTTGTTGAGTTAAATACAAAAAAATTTCGCAGCAAGCTGGGATTGAACTTGCGACCTCTTGGTTACACCCAACACCCCTAACCATTAAGCTACCATGTTATTTTCTGATTTATTTGGCTTGATAATTTCTGTTAACTCGTCCCTGTAACAACACCCATTCTTGTTACTGTATCCTCACTTCATCATCATTAATATCAGATGACTTATCATCTTATCGCAGATATCCTAATTACATCATCATCATCTTAACCATTAAACCCTAATCGTCTATATTTTATCTATCATAATGATCACATCATTACAGCCTATCTTTGTTAACCTAACTGCTGCCATGTAATCCATCATATTATTCATCGATCATAATTATCATCAATTTCGTTTAACATCATAACTATCGTCCTGAGATCGAGCAAGAACATATCGAATAAATTGCAGCAGCAGCAGTTTAATTCGTAGGATAATGACAGTGATAGTGGAAGGGTATTAACAAGTATAGTAGCTAGCATTAAATTTTAATTTGGACCCTTTATTACTTCGGCCTAACCTCATCTAATCACAGCCCACTCATTATAATCAGTCCAAATTGCTATACCCTATACAATTTTTGGTCGGCCATAAATTTTATAATTTGTCTGTAACGACCCAGATTTTTCCGCTAATATATAGAAGATTAATATTAATATTTACATAATTAATGTTTACAACATGTTAAGCAATCAAACTCATTAAGATTTGGTTATTTGAAATGAATTTTATACAAATGTTTGGCCACCCAGTCTGTTTGACGATTCACGAACGTCATAATTCGAAATAATTATATAATGATGTATATATGGATATATAAATACTTATGATTTGTTAAAATGATATTTAAGTATCTCATTACATATAATAACAATTGATTATATATATAAAATGAGATTACTAACTTAAGGACTTCAAGACTATATACATATATATAACGATTAACGTTGTAATAACTTCTAAATTAAAATGTATGTATATGTATTGTATTAATAAGTATTAATACACTTTTTAAGGACTTAAACATATATACTAACATACTTATACTTAACAAAGATAGCTATACTCATATTCTCATTCAATTCCATCAAGAATTTTACTTGTATTCATACGGTATCTATACTCGTATTGTACCTAGCTTTTAGATGTATTTACTATGGGTATATACCCATAAAAATACACCAATGATCAGACCTAATCAGTTAAGAAACATGTGGGGATGTAGCTTTTGTCAACTAACAAGAATATCTAGCAAAATAACAAACCATGAGGCCATGTTGATGCCCCATATCTCATGCCATTTCACCACCATTTATACTCCATTCCATTTTCATTTTTACTACACATTTTCTCTAGCTAAAAACACCTACTTGTAAGCTTCATTTACCTCTAAGAAATCCAGCAAAAACTCTCTCAAGAATCACCTTAATAACCATCATATTAAGATCAAACAAGAACACTACAAGATACTACTTTCATTTCAAGTTTATATTCCAAGTTTGCTTCCAATCTTTCAAGCCAACTCAACAACTCTTTAGGATCAATAATCCTACTTTCATATCAGTAGCTTTTCATATTTTAATCAAGGTAAGAATCATATATAAGCTTTGGTTAAATTTATATACTTATAACTATCTTAAAATCAAGATAGAATTCTTATTCGAACTTTTGTTCATTTCATGATTTTACTTCAAGAATTCCAAGCCATCAAGGATATCTTTGAATTCAAGATATTCTCCATATTTCTCCAGCAACTTTATTCATTTTATTTGAGATAGTAACCTTATTCATAATCTTATTCGATTCATATTCATATAGCTATCTTATTTTGAGTTTATAACTAATAACAACAAGAACATAGTTTAGATTATTTCTAAACTTGTTTGAAAATAAACTTAATCCTTCTAAATTGACTTTTAAAATACTTCAACACATGTATTATGACTATATGTCAAGCTAACATAAGGATATAAAACTTGTAAACACAAAAAACACCTTAAAAATGAATATACGCCGTCTTAGTCGAACGGTGACTGTTTTGGGTTTAATTTTAAAAACCTATCTTAAACTTTGAATTAAAAGATTTCCATTGGTAAAAAATCTTATTTTATATGGATATGAAATCTATCCAAAATCCATGGTTAAACTCTAAGTGGAAGTATGTTTTTCAAAAGGGTCATCAAGATGTCGTTCTTACGACGGATATGACTATCTTCTCTTATTTGACATCTAAGCTGTATTTTTGACTATAAAACTATACTTTTTCTGTTAATATTAATAATGTTGAGTTCGATACGAAACCATGGCAACTTGAATCACTCAAAACGAATTTGTAACAAAGAAATTATGGGTAAAACAAAATTGGATATTTTTCTTAATTTTTAGCTACGGACATGATTCATAAAAATGGATGCTAACTTTATCCTAGCTAACTTACCTTGTATCATACATGTATTTATACATGTCTTGTTCCCGAACTTATAGAAATACAATTTATAATAGTCGTGATTAAGTTCTACGACAATATATTATAGTCTTAATAAAGATCGTAAGGCACCATATATATATATATGACTTAATCACCGTGGATTTGTATACAAAGTTTTGACATATCATTTTGACTTCTTCTATATATATTATTGGAACGAACTATAAGACACCATTGGCAGTAATCTCGAGTTAGCTGTGGGTCGAAGTGGATTCCAACATAATATATATACTTTGAGTTGTGATCGAGCCTGAGACATGTATACAATGGGTTGCGGATTGCTTCAGACAATATACATATTATGTGTCTTATTATATTAAGACAATATATTATAGTGTTAATGAATTCTAACACAATATACGCATTTATATTTACATATATATTTATACTGTTGGACTATCGGACTATTGGACTACGAACGTTGGACTACTAACAATGGACAATTAAAATTATCACAAGTATCATAAGTATGGAATATTAATTATATATATATCTTGACACAAGAATATTATTATTAGGTTCATGAATTTGTCAAAGGCCAAGTCTTATCACCATCTATTCGGAAATCATCACAAGTGAGTTATAGTCCCATTTTTACTATCTAAATTATGTTGGGATGAGAATACATGCAAATTTATAAATGTTTTACAAAATAAGCACAAGTTCATGAAACTACATTCTACGACTGTTTTGTTATACCGGATATCTGTACTTATTATTATTATGCTTGGTAACCTAAGAATTAGTGAAAAACACTAATTGACGCGAATCCTAAAGGTAGATCTACGGGCACCAACCACCCCCATTTTCGAATAGTGGAAATGCTTTAGTACTTCGAACGGTTCTTGTCATACATTTGAATAGTGGAATGTATGATTCCAGATATCTTAAGCGCTCTATATTAAGGTCGGTTACCAGGCGACTCATTATATGAATGATTTTTGCAGTTGTAATGATCCTGCGCATTTAATTAAATGAAATCTTGTGGCTTATTAAATATTATGATTATTAATTAGAAATTAAACCTATGACTCACCAACATTTTTGTTGACGTTTTAAGCATGTTTATTCTCAGGTGACTATTAAAAACACTTCCACTGTCGTATGCCATCCCAAGGACAAGATTTGGAGTCGGCATAATTGTTTATATTGTTTAAACTTGCATTCGGAGTGTTTGTTGTAATATATTTGATCATGTTGTAATGGGTTGTGTAAAATCTTATTTATTTGAGTAGATTGTCTTTGATAGACAATCTAAATTATGTCATTAAGACCCTTATTCAATAATAAAGGTTATGGTTGTTTTTAAAAATGAATGCAAGATTTGAAAAACGTCTCATATAGAGGTCAAAACCTCGCAAAGAAACCAATTAATATGAAACGTTTATAATTAATATGAACGGGGCATTTCAGTTGGTATCAGAGCGTTGGTCATAGAGAACCAAAAATTATTTTTTTCATTAGTGTGTCTGACGGATTTTTTTTATGCATTAGTGAGTCTGGACTTCGACCGTATTTGTTTTAAAAATGATTGCTTAACATAATTGTTGGAAACATAAGATTATTAATATGTAAATATTCTAAGATATATTATTCCTTTAACGTGACTGCTATTATGTGATAGAGGACTTCATCCGATCATATAAGCATCTCTAGTGATTCATATTTCATTTACTTATCAAGTGATTCGGAGGCTGAGTCAAAGCATACGACTTATGAACCAACGGAAAAGTTAACTTTTGGTACTACCATTAAAGTGGAAAATTGTTGGGAAAATTGGGAAGATTCACAATTACCAGAAAAGGTTCCAGAAGAGAATTCGGAAGAAGATCCAGAGGAGGAACCCGAAGAAGAGGATCCTGAAGAAGTTGTGGAAATTACCGAACCACAACGTGATTTGGAAAAATCTTTGGCTGTTATACCCGATCCCAAACCCGATGAACCTTTTATGACCCAAAATATTTGTGATCATCCACCTGAACCACCTAAGAAACTAGTTTATAAAATGACTGCTCGTATAACGACTGTTGGTTTTGCTCCCAAACAATTAGCCAAAAGAACCAATTGGGAGGAATTGAAAAAAGAACTATCCAAACGAAAATCCAAACGTTTGGCCGAGAAAGAAACAACGTCAACATCTAAGAAATCTCGCCGTTCTTGAACCATCGGCAGTTATCCTGTATTCCATGCATTGTGAAATATGTAGTATATTGTATGTTTAAGTTTGTATGAAAGTTTGCGATGTAATTTCCCTTATGATTGTATAATAATAAGAATAAGCATGGAAGGTTTATTATTATTACAACTTATTATTACGTAGTAACGTAATAACTTACCATAGTTTTTCATATTAGAATTTTAGTAGTTAATTAGTGTGTTAGCTGCCAAGTATGAACATTATTACAGTTATAAAATGCTAATATGAAGAAAAGGCTTTTATAATACTAAGTTCATATTAAGCTATAAAATAATTTTTGGCTACTTCTAAAAATTCTATATGATTAACTCATTCGGCTATTTTTAAAGGAAATGGCTCCTCCAGCTACTAGACAACAACAATTGAACACAGAAGAACTTCAAGCTTTCGCTGCAAATGTGGCTGCAGTGGTGAATGCAATGAACAACAATAACCAATCGGGTTCCAGCAGTGGAGGAAACAATGGCAACCGGATAGGATGTTCCTACAAAGCTTTTATGGCCTGCAAACCTAATGAGTTTGAAGGAACCGAAGGACCCGTTGGACTAAAGCGGTGGACAGAGAAGGTTGAAGCTGTGTTCGCAATCAGCAACTGCGCAGAAGAGGATAAAGTTAAGTATGCCACACATACTTTCAAGGGTACTGCTTTGACATGGTGGAATACCTACATGAATTACGTAGGACAGAATACTGCCTACGCACTTCCATGGTCCGCTTTCAAACACATGATGAAGGAAGAGTACCATCCCAGAACCGAAATCAACAAGCTCAAGGCAGAGCTTAAAGCACTGACAACCCAAGGGTTAGATGTCACTACCTACGAGCGACGTTTCAATGAACTGGCATTAATGTGTCCTGGAGTCTTCGAGGACGAGGAAGCTAAAATTGAAGCATTCATAAAAGGGTTGCCGCAATGAATCCAAGAGCATGTAGGTGCTAACGACCC